>NW_006443570.1:5535152-5543808 GCF_000325575.1 Pteropus alecto | reverse complement strand
GGGCGGGGCGCGGCCCTCCTGCCTCCGGACTCGGTCCCGGCGCATCTTCCCTGGTTCTATGCGTGTCCCAGCTCCTGCGTGTGCTCACCTCCTCCAGGATCGTAAACCGATGACTCCGCGGTGCGGAGAGGTCTGAGGCCTGACCTCCTGCGCACTGCCTTGTTTTGGGGTGGTGGTGGGCGGGGAACTCAGCTCCGCGCGGATAAGCCCTCGGCTCCAGGGTACACAGAGAATGCCAGAGCTTTTAGAAACGCCGAGTTGGGAGATATTGTATAAGTGCCACAGGCCCCTGCTTTTGTCGCGACCCTGGAGGCAGCACCTAAGGGGCAAAGTTTAACTCTCTTGACTGGCATCAGAGGCCCTCACAAAGCCTCCTTTCCTTTCTCCTCGCCCTCTCATCTAAGAACCTTCACTCAGGCCTCTACTAGAGCCGTGGTTCTCAAATTCTAGGGTGCGTCAGAATCACCTGGAAGACTTTATGAAACATTGCTGGGTTCCTTCCACCCCCAGAGCTTTCGCTTTGGTAGGTCGGAAGTGCGGTCCGAGAATCAGAATTTTCAGCAAGTCCCCTGGTGATGCCGACGCTCCTCATCTGGGACCACACTTGGAGAACCACTAGACCTTTGCATATGCTGTTCCGTTTGCCAAGTCCTAGCAGCTGTTTCCACCCACCCCACCCCCTCCGCCCCGCCAACGCCCTCCCCTTCCCTGCCAACGACATCCCCTCAAAGTGCTTCCCCAGCGCTGTCCAGTCGAGCACCGATCACATCTCCGGTAGTGATTTCTCCGGCTTCACACCTTCACCGTTGAATCCTTAGCCAGGCATTGGACATCCAGCAATGCTCAATAAGTGTTATGAAAGAAAGAGCATGAGAAGCCAAATGTCCTGTTTAATCAGCTGACCCTAATGGTTTTTTTTGTTGTTTTTGTTTTTTTTTTTTTTTGAGAGCCTGGGATGTTCAAGCTCAGCATGGACAAGGTCTGAACACCTGCAGCCCTCCCCCGAACCTGGCAGGTGCGTGAAGAGAGGGAAGGGGAGAAGAGAGAAAGCAGTGCCCACCAAAAGCAAGGCGCATGCACAGTCCAGGGAAGCCAAGCAGCGTGAGAAGGAAGTAATACAAACAGCAAAGCCAAGACTCAAGATTTAAAACGAGAACTTTAAGAATAGCTATAGAGAGGTCTGGAAAAAAATGGTTAAAAAAAAAAAAAAGGAAAGCGATGATAAAAGGATTTGGAAGTTGCCAGGAAATTAGCTTGGAGAGGGAATTCTACCCTGTGACCGGTAGAGGAGATCCAGTTATTCGATGGCACTTAAATAAAACCTCCTTTAATGTCTTCTGCCCCTTTGGTATTTGCAATTGCTCCATTCTTCAGTCTTAGGTGAGAGGATTGTGAACAATGTTTCAGCTTGCTACTTAAGAGAACCTACACTTCAAGGATTTTGGAAAACTTCAGTTGACATGCTGGCAATTGATATGTTAATTAAATATCGATCTTCTGTGCTCATTAAATCAGGTCCCCTGGGGACCACTACCTGCCAATACCTCCCACCCATGAAAATAGCTTCGTTTTCCACTGATTATATAAACAATATACACTTATTATATAACATTTCAAACACAGAAAAAAAAATAAGGAAAAAAGTAAGTCACCTACAAGCCCACCCCTGAAATAATCATTATTAATATTCTGGTGACCTTCCTTTCCCCCATATCTATATGTACACACAATTTTGCAGGGATGAGGTCACATTACACATATGGTTTTTAAATATAGAAACTTAGTTTTAAGTATTTCCCCTTTTATTCATATTAATGGCCTTTGCTAGCTAGCTTGCTTTCTTCCTTCCTAGCTTTCTTATACCTTTCTCTGCAACAATTCACACACGCACACACACACACATGCACACACAGAGTTTTTTGGGGCGGGGGGATAGATGTCATTATATTTAAAAGTTGAATCATATTACAAACATTACCGTGCATCTTGCTTGTCTCCTTTAACCAAGAATACATAGTGGAAATTCCCCCAAGTTGAATGGTGCAGATCTAACTTATTCTTTTTAATGGCTGCATAACATTCTACTCCCTTCTTGAATGGGTTTTGCTACAACCACAAGGCTATTGGTAAACATGGTCCTACCCATAGTCCTATACACTGAAGCCTTTATTTCTATGGTAGAGTTTCCCAGCAATGCGATTACCAGGGAAAAGGGAATTTTTTTATTTTAATAGCTATTGCCAGATTGCTTTCCCAAAATGCTGTGACAATTCACATTTCTAAGAGCAACGTATGAGAGTATTATTCTCCTATATCCCTTCCATCAGCAGGTGTTATTGCCATTTTTAATTTTTGCTCATCTGATAGGTGAGAAGTGACCTCCTTGGTTTTTTAATTTGCGGTTCTCTGCTGGGGAATGTCTGTTAATTGGTTTCTTGACTGGATTTGCTCCTGCAAGAATGGCCTCTTCACCATCTTCAAGAGTTTATCTATTGCTTTTGCATTATTTGTCTTTTTCTTATTGATTTTAAGAGTTTTTCATCCTTTTAAAATTTCCCTCAATTTATCGCTGCACTTTGACTTAAGGCCTTTCTATTTTTAAACTTTTTTTTGGAAATAAAATAGTTCTTTTGTTTTATGGTTTCTCATTTTCTGATTTGGTTTAGTGTATCTCCCGATCTTGCATGGGGTATATGGTCTCATATATTTTCTCCTATAATTTTTGTTTTACAGTTTTACATTTAAGTCTTTAATCCATCTGGAATTTGTTTTTGCATTCGATATGAAGCAGAGGTGTGGGAGTCTTTATTTAACATTATTCCCGGTCACTCTACTAGCATCCATTTAGATTTCACTGTTTTTTAAAGCAAATTTGTCATTGAGGTATAACATGAATAGACTGATTTAGATTTGACCACATAAAGTCCAAGGTTCATTGCTCCCCACCTCTATTCAGGCTCCCCTGTAATTTTCATTGTGCTTTCCTCCCCCCCCCCCGCCCCTTTATTGTAGAAAGTCTTGAAAATACAAAATGGTTCATATGAAAGCATTGTCCTTAGAGTCTTAGTTTTTAGAGTTATTTCATGAGGCATGGATGCTGAATGTTTTCAAATGCATTTTCAGCAGCTAGAGCTCAAACTTGGCTCAGGACCAGAGGACATGGAGGCCCCCCACAGTCAGCCCAAAGATTGTGCCTCCAAATATCTCCCCAGGCTCTGTCTTCTCACTTTTATTTGATTATCTGATTTCTGCTTCTCTGTTCAGTTCCTTGGAGTGACAGTTCACTGGGCTGTCTGCCGGGCCTGGCACTGACTTTACCCCTAGATGCTACCTTTGGGACACCCTCTGCCAGCCCATACCCAACCCAGCTCTGGATCCCTGGGCCTCTGCTTGTCAAGAAGTAAGTTCCAACATCTATTGAAATGATCATATGGGTTTTCCTGATGTGATCTTTTGAGATGATGGATAATTTAAAAAATAATTTTCATATATTAAAACATTTTTGCAACCCTTGGGGTAAATGTAACTTGGTCATAGTAGTTTAGGTTGAATTGAAGTTGCTAGTATTTTCTTTTTAATGTAGTTTAGGTTGAATTGGAGTTGCTAGTATTTTATTTAGGATTTTTACATCTATGTTTACAATAAAGATTGACCTACACCAGAGGCTGCAAACTGGTGACTCATGGGACTTATTTATTTGATCAGCCTAGGGTTTGAAGTGCTTGATTTTGAATTCCCAGTGAAAAGCGGGTACACACTTCTCAATTCCTGTAGCTCCCACTATTTCCTGTAATTTCACACCCAATCAGCTTCATCCATTTGTATTACTTTCTAGTTCTTATAGACACTTGTAAACCTGGGTCTATGGTTTTCTTTGCTCATTTTTTTTTAGCAGCTTTGAGAATTAGTTATACCAATTTACAATCCAAATTGAGGAATATTCTTTCTTTATTCTGTGTTTTGAAATAATTTGTACAACAATAGACACTGCTGTTCCTTAAATATTAGAAAAGATTTTCCAGCAAAAGCATCTAACCCTGAAGTCCTTTAGGGAGCTAATGTTTTTGGTAACCTCTTTTTTTTTCCCCCTTCTTGGTTATTGGTCTATTCGGAATTCTGCGCTTTTTTGGGTGAATGTTGGAATTTATGAATATTTTTCTGGAGAAAAATTTAAATATGCTACTACGTCTCTCTTATTTTTCTTTCTCAGTTATTTTGTTTATATTATGTGTCAATAGTATGAATTGTTCTGAAAACAAAAGGGTCACATCTTGCTTATTTTTCTATTTAGCCCACTGGGAGCCTTTATGCAGTATTAGCTTTCCACTTTGGTCCTCTTGAGTCATCTAAAAAGCCTGTGGTGAACACATGGCACTCACAAAGAAGGCCTCAGAGGAGCTTTCAATAGTACTGTACGCGAGCACTGAGGGTGGAATATTCTACTCCTGCAAATCATCTTACTGCCACATGGGGTCGCTGTAGCAAGCTTGCACATCATTAGGAGTTGCCCAAATGGGCTTTTACTGGTCCCGTCTACATCCCTGCCCAGCCTACGAAGCCCATTACTTGAACTTCCAGCGTCGTAGTCTCAGCGCTCAGCTCTTTCATCCCCAAACTCTGTTAGTATGTTTTCCACTGTGAGAAGTAGACACTTCATTTCCAAGTGACTTAAACACTAAGGAAAGGAAGGTTGGACAGTTCATGCTTTGACGCACCCTCTATATTCCAAACATTTTATAAGAGAGAGAGAAAGAGAGAAAAAAAAGACAATAAGATATACACTGGCTAAAAAAAATAACAAAATAAAATAAAATATATATAAATATATAAAAACGGAATAAACATCTCAGTGGACAAGAAAGAGAACTAACTGAAAAGCAAAGTGGTGAATAGGGTCAAAGCCAAGGGCTAATTGGGGTAGTAGGAGCTAAAATATTGCCCATGGAATAGAGGATAGAGCCAGACGCTCTGGCTGAATCCAGGGACTGGAGTGAAGCCCCCTCGCTTGTGAAAAAATGCTGGAAAAAATGGCAACTGACCCGCTCTCAGGAGCTGTGGCCAAAACTGTGGACTTCAGGAGGCAGCATAGCAAAAACAGCCACACAATCAAGAATCGGGTCAAGCCATCTTCTAATCCTGTGACTGGATCTGCAAGACCCCCAAATCAACAAAGAGCACAAGTTCACAGCTGCCATTCAAGACCAGTTCTTGACTGAAGCACAGAAGATGCAACCACAAAACTAAATCAACCGGACAAGAAAGGAGAAAGAGAAAAACAGAGCACAAAACAAATGTGAAAAATTCCAGACACGATGAGCCTATAAACCAAAATTCTAAAAGCTCATGAAAGAATCAAATGCTAAAAAAGATAGCCAACCAACTCAACAACCGAGATATAAACTCACAGATGAAATTAATTTTTTTTGATTAATCTGACAAACACTTGAAAATAAAGAAGCTCAAAGAGATAATGAAATCATCGTTTGACAAACAAGGAATTATGAAACTATGCAGATGAAAATGAAATGAACACTAGATATAGCACCTTATTTCATACATCCTTAGATACTGGTGTCTTTAGTTTTGTATGATAGATTTCCAAGAGTAAGATGAACATGTACATTTCAATTTTTAAAAAGATATTGCCAGAAGATTGCAAAAAAAATAAGATGCTATCAAGTCACATTCTTTTGAGAATACATGAAAATTCTCCTTTCCCTAAACCTCTAAGTAGGTGCTTCAAGCTGGATTGTTTTTCTCATTCTTGAGTTTTTGCATCTGATTTTTTCCTGTGTCCTAGCAGACATTTTTAAGTGATTTATTCAAGAAGAGTACTTGAGAGGGATTATTTAAAAAAAAAAAAATCTATACCCGAGAAGGCCTTTTTTCTTGCCTTCATCCATGAATGACAATATGGCTTTTTCTTTAGTTTTTTCTAGATCAGTGTATTTCAAACTGCAGGTCACAACCCACTCAATTTAATTAAAAATTGTGATGTATTAAAAAAAAAGATATTGACAAGAATAGAAAATATTAAAGCACATTGAATGTAGTAAAGATAATTATTGCTTCATGAATGTCTGAAGATCTAAGAAGGAGATTTAAATTTTTTATATCCTTTCTCCTGTCTAAATATATGTAAATGGGTTACAAAGTAAAATATAATTATTTCTAATGATGAGCTGAGGTAAAAAAAATTTGACATTTACTTCTCTAGATATAGTGAGAAATCTGAAATCATTTTAATTTTAGGTTCTTTGTTCTTTTCCCCATTTGTCTATAAAATCCTTACTTATCACCTCTCCTTCCAATTTAAGCTTGTTTTTTAAAAAATTAGAAAGAAATAAATGCATGTGTTTTTTTAAAAAAAAAAACAACAGAACAAAAGATATAAAAGGAAAATAAAATCTCCCCTTTCAGTTCCCTGTTCCATGGTGTGTGTGAGTGTGTGTGTATGTGTGCGTGTGTGTGTGTGTGTGTTCCAGACATTTAACTACATTTACTTTGAGAATTCCACCGCAGTGTGTCTAAATGTGGTCCTCTTTTCATTGGCTTTGCTCAGGACTCAGAACACACTCTCAGTTTCCAACTGAGTCCTTTCTGTGTACCAGACAAGTTTTCTCTTCCCATGTCTTTGATACTGCTTTCTCTGTATCTATTCTTTTATCTCTGAAATTCCTATTATTCTCAAGTTATGGTCCCTGTGTCTGACCACCTGCCTCTTTCCTTTTCATCTCTTTATTTTACCCTTGACCATGTTAATTTTATTTTCTCCCATGTCTTGTCTGCTATTTACAGCCGACAGCATGGGTTTTAACCCAGCTATTGTGGTTTCTGTTTCCCTGCTACATTTCCTGCTCTCAGATTTCTGCTTCTTTATTATGATCTTTTCTAGTTTCTAGATCTTTTCCAGAGTCCCCTGCAATCTTATTGAGAATTTGAATCAGATATTCAGATTAAAAAAAAAAAAATGTGCTGCAGTAAATTCCGCCCCCCAACCCCCGCCCCCAGAGGCAGCTTCCACAGAAGCGTCAGGAGATGTTGAGCTTGTAAACTGCAGCATCTTCCCAAATCCTATGAGCTTTCCTTTGCCTCATCCTCCTGGAGAAGAGTCTAAGTCAGCCCAGTATGGCTGCTGGGATAGAATCTTTATTTCTCTGGTTTTATTTTTCCACATTGGGGTGAGATTGGGTGTGGCGCTGACTTAGGCCACAGAAACTCTGAGGCCTCTCTGTCACCCACTCCTCAGAGAAATGTGTCATCTGATCCGTGATGGGGCTCAGCCCCTCTGAAAGTGTTTTCCGTCTGCTCTTTGCCTGGCAATTATCAGCTTGGCCCTGCAGGGGGCGGTGTATCAGGGGCTGATAACAAAGTCCGTTTAGTTCAAGTGTGAACCACTAGGGAGCCCACATTCTTCAGTTCCCTGGGTCAGTGATAAACCTGACATTTTCATCTCCAATTGCTTAATTCCTGTGACCTATTTCTCAAATGACCCCACACTTAGCGAGGTAAGAAAGAAATACCATGTTTTGCCTCTCCAATGACTCAAATCAAGAAGGAACAAAGCCATGTTCAGGGAGAGATGGTAAGAGTTCCTGCCTTACTCTATCTCAGTCATTCAGGTTCAGACAAAAAGACTCTGGGAAAACTGACAGAGAACACAGCAGAGAATGATCACTTCAGACATCACATACAGTCCAGGAGTGGAAGAAAGCCAGAGCTGAGCAGCCACTGCTGGGAGATTTAGTGCCTCCTCCATGGATGAATTTTTAGGAAAAAAAAGGAGTTTTATCATTTTTAAATTCTTGAGAAAACATAACCATTGCAAATAAGTTATTAAAAGTTTTGGGGGAATTCCTGGCAGGATGATGACTGCTTTTCTGCTTTATGGAGGCACTAGCTGCTTCTCAGGGCTTCTCGGTGCCTGTGCTCAGGTGTGACCAGCCAGGCACCCGGAGGGTGGTATGAAAGCTGCAGGTATGCAGAGGTGGGAGAGAAGCTTAGAGGTGCACCCTCACCCCATCGTCCCTGGGACCACCCTGGCCTTCAGCCCTTGCCTGCTCAATGAGGTAGCTCCACTGGTGTGGGCCGAAACCCTGGCCAGGAGCTTCTCTGGTGTAATCTGAACCAGGCCCTGGTGGGTGGAGGGTGGAGAGACCAAAGAAAGAGGTCGCTCACCCCAGATTGGTAGGTAGCAGGTTTAATAAGCAACAGAACTTACTTACGAGGCTGGTCAAGGGGTAGCTGTAAGACAAGTTTTCCCACACCCACCTGCCAAATCTTACAAAGTTTATACAGAGGTTTTAACTGGGTTCAGTCACGTACACAGGGCTCTTAACTGGGTCTAGTGACATAACCAGTCCAGATAGTCTCATCACACATTACTATTTCAAGGGTGTGTCTGGCAGCCTCTGGGAGTGGAGAAGGCAAGGGGAGCATGCGTTCCAAAGACAGTGGAAGGGGTGGGGAGCCTGCATGCCGGGGCCAGCTTGCACTTCAAATTAGCTGTCCTTTTTTTTTAAGGTTACGGTGTTTAATGTTTATCTAGTTAAATTTCTATAACTTTTGTCTTATTTTCTTTTTTATTTTATTTTATTTATTTTTAAAATTAAGTTTATTGGGGTAACATTGGTAATACAATTATATAATTTTACGG
>NW_006443570.1:5519821-5531940 GCF_000325575.1 Pteropus alecto | reverse complement strand
GGTGCATGATTTCCTTAATCATTATGAAGTGTCCCTCAGTATCTTTCTTTACCTTTTTATTTTGAAGTCTATTTCATCTGATATTAGTACCGCTACTCCCACTTTTCTCTGAATGCCATCTGCTTGAAATATTTCACTTTGAGTCTATATTTGTCTTTGGAGCTGAGTCTCCTGGAGGCAGCATATGGTTGGTTTTGCTTTTTGATACATTCTGCAACTCTGTGCCTTTTTATTGGGGAGTTCAGTCCATTTACATTTAGGGTGATTATTCAAATATGAGGTCTTGTTATAGCCATTTTATCTTTTGCTTTCTGGTAGCTCAGTGTCTGCTTCCTTGTCCTTCTGTTTCTGTTTTCTTTACTTTGGTTGGCTTTTGTGAGTTTTGCCTCTGATTCTTCTTGTTTTATGCTATATACTTCAATTCTAACTCTATGGTATGTGGTTACCATTAAAAATGTGAAAGAGTTAGTTATATATATACAATCATCCATTTTCTTCTGTGTGTGCCTTTTCTCCTTTCCCCTTTGTGAATTTGGATCTTTGAATCCTCCCCTTTTCAGTCATTGTTGTCTCAATTTGTTTCTATGTATGCTGAACGTTCATTACCATCTTGCTACAGCAATTCTCTTATTATTATTTAAGCTTATAATGCCCTATTCTTAGTAAGGGTTGCACTCCTCTGCTTCTATTTGCCTGATAGTCGCTTTACTCCTAATTATATATTTTTTTGTTTTTATTTTGTTTTAGGTGAGCTGACCTCTTTCAGAATTTCCTGTAGTGCAGGCCATCTAGGGGAGAATTCCCTCAATTTTTGTATGTCTGAAAAGGTCTTAATTTCTCCTTCATATCTAAAGGAGAGCTTAGCTGGATACATTATTCTAGGCTGATAGTTCCTTTCACTATTAGTTTAAATATTTGATTCCATTCCTATCTAGCTTGTAAGGTCTGTGCTGAGAAGTCTGATGATAATCTAATGGTTTTTCCTTTATACCTGGCTGCCCTGAGAATTCTATTTTTGTCGTTGATTTTTGATAACTTTAATACAATGTGTCTTGGTGAAGGCCTTTTTGGGTTGAGATAATTGGGTGTTCTGTTGACTTTTTGAATTCCAAGCTCCAGCTCACTCCTTAGATTTGGAAAATTCTCGTCCACTATTTGCCTGAAAATGCTTTCTAGCCCCTGCTCCTTTTCCTCACCTTTGGTAATTAATGCTCATTATTCTTATGTTTCCTCTCCTGATGGTCTCAGCTAGTTCTTGTATTTCTCTTTCATTATTTTTCATTCTTTGGTTTCTCTCTTCTTCCTTCTGATTTATTTCTAGATTTCTGTCTTCGACATCACTGATCCTTTCCTCCATTTGGTCAACTCTATTTCCCAAGCTTGCTATTTCATTTTTCAACTCTCGCAGTGTGTTTTTTTATCTCCAGAAGTTCTATTTGGTTCTTTTTGAGGGTTTCAATCTCCTTGCTCTGCTCTTCTAGTTGTTTTTCAGTTCCTGAAATTGTTGATATGATTTGTTTTCGATCTCATTGAGTTTTTTCAGAAGTACCATCCTGAATTCTCTGTCACTTAAGTCTGTAAGCTCATTTTCTGGAGATTTTTCTCTTTCTTTCTGAGATGCCTTGTCACCTTAGTTGTTCATGGTGTTTAATGGACTGTTTCTCCACCTGGGCATTAATGGAAACGTATTCTGTTGTTTTTCCAGAAAGAAGATTTATTATATAAAAGTGTCTCTTTAGCCTGCTGCAAAGAAGGCGCTTTTCTTTTAGTTTCAAGTAGGTGGTGTCTAAGCCTCTCGGATCCCTGCTTTATATAAAGCCTAGCATCTTTTATTTTCTTGTAGATTTTAATCACACTTGCTACTCTCAGTTTCAGTCCCTATCAGTGTTTGTAACAGTTTTGGTAGCATTTGCTCAAATTCCCTTGGGACTCCGTGGTGATCGGTCTTGGAGGGTATGAGGGGAGGGCCCCTCTGGGTTGGGGGCTGAGGGTTGAGGGCTGCAGCTCAGTCTCCGTTTTGCAACTGGAGCCAGTAGAAATCAACTGCTGTTTTTCTGCGGTCCCGTCTCACTTCTCTGCTTTCTGCCCTGATGACTGAGCCCTCTGCCAGCACTTCTGGGCAGGGCTGTTCAGGGAAGTCGCTGTACCTTCTCCCCTCCCACCCCTCCTGCAAGTTGCTCCGGCGGCTGTGAGAGGCAGCTTTATTTGTCCCAGTCCACTGCCCAACACCCAGGCTTCTGACCTGTGGTACCTCTTACGCACAGATCCCATGCTCAGACATGCTGGTGTGCAGTTTGGGTGTTTTTTGTTCAGTTTTAGATGTTCAGCTTATTGTTGTTTCAAGGGGGGAGATCTGAGGACATCTCTCACTCCGCCATGTTTTCCAAAATCTCCTGTCTTACTTTCTTCATGACCTCCCCCATCACCTGGGTAGCTAGCATCTTCCACTTAATCGTGAACAGGTGGCCCCTATCTGATGGGGTAGCAGCCTGCCTTCTCTCATGGATGACTTCTGTTTCGCCTTGCAGGGTGCAGTGTGGCAAAGTCCTCAAGTTTCCTTGGTGTGGATGGGTTAGTTTCTGGTACTCATGCAAGTCTTCCCCTTTTTCTGATGATCATTTCAGGGATGTTCTGTTGGGACAGGAAGAGAGAATAGGCCGAGCATGAGATCCAGAGAGCAGTGCTTATGTCACAGTCCTGCTAGGAATTCCCAGCTAAGTTTTGTTCTCTTTTTCAGGTCTTTTGTCTACTTGAACACTTGAAAACAAGAAAACTCAATTTTTTGCTACACTTAACATTCTACATTCCAGGCTTTTTTGGCTCCTCCCCACCCCCACGCCAATTACCATGATATGCCTTTCTGATGAGTAAAGGCACTGAGGACAGGTGTATGCATGAAACTGGTGTCAGATGGAAGAGATACAGGCCTGGATAACCTTTGAACTGCTCACTAGCTGTTGCCTGGTGAGCACTACCTCATCTTTAAATTCAGCTTAAAGTGCCTCCCTCAGTCAGCCCTCTCCTGAGCCCTCCTTTCTCTCCAGGCAGAAGTAACCACGTGAGTCCCCCACACTCGGCCTGCCCTTACCCACCTCCCACCAGTGTGTGTGTGCTCATGCATTTGTTGGGCACATCTTCCACTCTTGCTCTATTGAGATTTTAAAAGGTTTCCTCCTCCTTTTTGATTCCTGATTGTGAAAACACTTAGAGTCATCTTCCATGCTTTTAACATTTAAAAATTATCATAGAGAGGCTAAAACAGCTAAAGCTATTCCCAGTTAATCAAGCTTCCCTGAGTGTTTGTGCACCAGAGAAGATAATGCAGGTGAAAAGCACTTGGCAGACAGGAAAGCCCAGGGAGGTGCTGCAGTGGGCGTCTGGGGAGCCTGGAGGCCTTTCGAAACTCTGTGTGTGTGTGTGTGTGTTCATACACTCATGGATTAGGAGCACTGCAACTCTGACAAGGGTCACACAGGCCTGACCCTGTCTTTACTTTGACTGACTGAAAAGAACCGGCCTGTATTTGGCAGGGCTTAACTTTGTCCAGACTCTTGATGCCCTCGCAGAGTGGTCTTTGACCTCAAATGACCATCACTGGGAAAGGTCCTGATGTTGGGAAATTCTGTCAGGGTTGGTTGGGGCTAAAGCCTAGACTGGTACTCCTCGGTGTGGAGGGTGACCTCTGAGGAGGGTCACCGGTTCCACCAGCAGGCAGGCTGGGAAGAGCTAGTTCCCACAGAGAATACCAGAGCCTTGGAGATGGGCCTAAAGCTGGGAGGAGGGGAACCTCTCCCCTCTCTGGGTTTCTGGACCAGGACTTCAAGTCAGGAGGATACTCAACATTCAACCACCAGCAGCTTTTAATCGAGCGCCTCCTATGTGCCAGGCACATTCTAAACATTGGGATACAGTGGTGAGCAGAACATAATCCTTGCTCACATGGAGTTTACAGTCTACTGAAGAGAGATGATAAATAAATAAGCAGAAACAAATGAATAGGAGTGATTCGGATAGTGATAGAGGCTTTGAGGACCATACAACAAGCTGAGGTGAGGGTGGGGGGCTGGGCAGCTGCTGTAGCACTGGAGCCCATGTGACCTGTGCCCATTTTGTAGGCCCTGGCTGGTGAGGCCAGGGCATGCTGATAACGTGACTATGACAACAGAGTCCTCATATAGGTAGCTGTGTGTCCTAGCTGAGCCCGGCTGAGCTGTAGAATTGGTGGGCTGGGGAGTCTGAGGGCTTTCTTTGTCTGAAACGATACATATAGCAGTGTGGGATATTGTGCCAAAGGAGGAGGCAGGAGGATTTCTTAGATTCACTTTTTTTTTCAAGCATTCTACAAAATTTCTTGAGTATTTACCATGTGCTAGGTGCTATTCTGGGCACTAAATATACAACGGTGAATAAAATGGGCAAAAGAATCCCTGCCCTCAGGGAGCTTACATTTGTGTGTGTCCGCATGGGTGTGTATGTGTGCATGCATGCATACGTGTGCACACACACGCACACGCAATCACGCACCAGCATGGCGGGAAATCCAGGAGAGGGAAGTGAGAAAGGAGAAGAGAGGGAATGCAGTGGCCCATGTCTCCTGGCCCCACTGAAAAAACTGGTTTAGAACCTTGCCAGAGACAGGTGCAAGGCCAGAGGCTGCAGGATGTGGGGACCCTCTGCCCCTTTGAGGTCCAGGTGACAGGACGTGGTGCAGAGCGGCAGAGAGGCCATCCTCCTTCCGTTCCTCCACCCCCAGGTCTCCACAGAGCTAGGCACCTTTCGCAACCTGAGGGGACTGAGTGCCACCAGTAAAGCCCAGCTGGCTCAGCAGCATCAGGAAAAGCCTCGATCACGGCACAGCTCCAGAAGCAGTGGTAGTTTTGGGCCCCTCTTTGAGGAGGCATGTGGGCAGTGGCTGGCCAAGGAGAAGGCTCGAATAGGAAAGCTTGTCCTTGGGCACAGAGAGACCTCCTGTGCAGAGATGCTGGGGAGGGGTGACCAAGCACCTGAGGTCCTGTAGGTCAGAGCAAAGAGCTTTTGTGATTTGGGCATTACTGACCATGTGGCCTCATTTGTACCCGCAGGCTATTGAGGCCAGGGGCCTGGCGGACTGCGAGATGTGGATGCCCCTTCAAACAAATGTTCTCTAAACACTTGTTAATAGTAAATGGAGAATGCTCTGTTAATAAAATCTGTATATATATTCCTTTCTGTTAAACATGAGGGATTTATTGCATATCTTTGTTACGTGTTCTTTTCTGAGCCATTCAGACGATTTATCGGGAGGCATATTAAACTGTTTAAATATTAGACAATAAAATAAATCTCTCCTTCTGGGTAAGCAGTCTTCCCCTCGTGTGACTTGGTTTTATAATTTCAGCTGACTGCAGCTGCTGTCTTCAGAGAAGCATATCAAGCTGCTGGCTGGTTTGAGTTGGGGCCATGCTCATGGCTATACCTAGTGATTTGTATGTTGGTGGAAATACTCAGCAGAAATTGTTTGGGGCTAATGAGCAGTATTTTAAAATTTGCACCCAAGGGCATTGCCCACTCTGGCAATGCTGGAGATAACTCACATCTTGCTTCTTATATAAGGGTCACTTGTGGAAACCTGAGTTAACCTGTACCATCTTCATGATTATTACCAAGGGTCATCCCCAGGCAACTGCCATGCTGGCCTTCTTCTTAATTTAACTCTTCCAAGAGATGTTTGGGTTAGAATCAGAAGGAATTAGTACTGGTTTAAACTGGAGGTAAGTATGACTGTTCACATTTGTAAGGGCAGGAAGGTAAAACCTTATTATTAGACATTCAATGGTACAGCCAGAGCCTCCAGAATGATATCGAAAAATTGACTCCTTTTCCCACTGAGCCCAACCCAGTAGGTACCCGAAAGCTCCCTCTCTGGTTTCTCCTTATTCTCTTCCTTTCCCCTATGCCCCTGCCCCCAACAGTCCCTGAGTCATTTTATCCCTTTGTTTCCCCGTCCCAGGCTCCCAGACAAATGGTTCTGGTTTCTCTCCTGGTGGAAGTGGGGGTGGTTTGCATATGAGGCAGAGAGTTTTAGTCCATCCAAGCAAAGCATTCACCAGTCAAACAATTCTTTCTCTTACTAAAATGGATCATTTCTTGTAGCATAACTTCACTGGATTATTCTGCTAACAAAGCACCTGACCCTTCTTTCACCAAAATGCTTTCTTCTATATACTAGCTTGGCCTGGAGCCTTCAGATGGGGGATGGGGAAAGGCACTTCCTTGTGGGGTAGGAAGAGGAAACTCCCACCTGCTACATAAGCAAACATGGTCGAAAGATTGCATGTGTCCAAAAGGGAAACAAGGTAATGAGCATCCTGTTTGAAAGTCTTCAAATGGAGGATGGTTAATTACCCTTTCAGTGCGAACCTGGGTAAAATGATCTCTCAACTCCACCTTAGAAGTAAGAATCTAGGGACATTTTCAAATAAATTTATTTCAAGTGTTTCTCCTTCTAGGTCCCTGACCAACCAACCAAGCCATTTGCCACTACCTCTGAGTTCATGCACATTCTTACTTCAGGTTACCTTTCTTTGTACACAAAGCAAATGACCAGATGTGCCACCTGAAGCTCTGCCCGTAGGGAGGATTCTCCTCCCTGTTCTTTCAGGCCACCCTGCTTCCGTAGAGCTATGGTTCCGCAGTAGTCCATTTGTTGTCACCCACATACCAAGTCAACTTACCCATGAACTAAACCTGGTCTTTTTCTTCCTCCATAAGCTGGTTATCAGCCCCCCACCTCCACCCCAAGGTAGCTTTAGAAGAAGAATTAAATGATAGAAATTATGGAGACCGTCCTTTAGGTCTTTAAGGGTGGCACTAATCTCTGCCAGTCCCCCAAAATGAGATATGACTTTTGGTCGGCTGGGTTGAGAGGCAGTTTCAGAGGCTTCCGTTTCTCATGCCTCACTATGATGGCCTTTACCCCATAGACCAAAGAATCAATGCAAGGATTCTGTCTACTCTCAGCTATATCTTGCCCAATTATATATTATGAGACCAGAAAAGTGACTCCAGGTGAGTCTATGGACCTAGAGGACCTACCGTCAGGCTGGTCATGGGCTAGGACTACACTTATTATCTGACCCCATATGTCCTTACTCCAACAAGTGATGCTTCAGATCCCCAGGTATCAATGTCAACTTGATCTTTGTATCTAACAGTTCTCAAAATGGAAGAGCTGGGGAACTTTAACCTATCCATTTGCCAGGTAATGCAGGGTCCTTCTTTATTCAGTAGGTTCTAGGTCTTACCTTAGACTGGGAACCGGACAAGGGATCATGACTTCTTATTGGGGTGGCTGATTTTTTTTAAAGGCAAGCAATGCTTTTTCTGGCCACCCATCTATCTTGCCTCCAGGAACACTATGTCCTATTAACTATTTCCATGGCTCTCTGAGATTCAGGACCTCTGGCTGCCTCTCTGACCTTGCTGCTCATTATGAGAGTCATGACCACTTTCTGACAGCTACCACCTGGCTTATATTATTCTAGGTGGCTCTTAGCCCCATTACTATCATCATGTCCCACCCTCAGCCCTGGCCTACGGAGGATACAGCCAACAACAATAAACTCTCACTGATGCTGGTGGTCCTTCTTTCCATCACCTGCCACAGCAGTTTGGGCTTTTCTACTTCACTTGGTTTGGGACATTGCTATTTCCAGGCTTCTGAGAGCCATCGAGCACCTTCTCTTCATCAGGGGGTGAAATCCTGTGTCACAAGAGACTGTTCCCATATTCATAAATTCTCTCTTATCAAATTTTATGTTCTGCTTCCTTGGTCCTCATTCTCAGGATCCAGTCTCAGATTTACTTTCCCGATTCCTGCCACTACATGTTGGAGAGTTCTGGAGCTCTGTCAGGAGATAATACAGTCTTGTTCCTCTCCTAGCAGCAGGCCCAGCACTTCCCAGTCTGGGTTTAGTTGTGACTTTGCTCTGGTTCTTGGTCTGGTGGCCAGGAGACAGGTGCAGTACTGTCTTGCGAAGCAGAGGCCCCTGCATCATCTTCCAGGAAGAGGGTGCATTAGCTCTTATCAAGGAGGAGGGGGCACTTTTGCAGGTGCAGAGGATACAGTGGAACCTGGAGATTCAAGATTTTCCAGTGCATTGACCCAATGCTCCCATCCCATCTCTGAGTCCTGATCCTTCTCTATCAGGGCATGATCCTGGCAGAGCAGACCTGTCCTGGTTGAGAATTTCACCTTCTCTGGAACTCCGTTATTCTTTTTTTTTTCTTCTGGAGTCAGTTTTCACCTTTTTACTGAGGGCCACAGAGAGGGCCTCCTCCCTGTCAAAGGAGGTGCTCTCGGCTTCTTCAGCTATGCAAAGCTTGGGCCCTTGGGGTCCTTGGGGCGGCTGGACAGGTCGGGCATGTTTCCATCATCTTAGAGAGACTCTGGGTAGAGTGTGGCCTGGTTGATCGAGATGGTCTTCTTGGTGTAGGGCTGAGTGGGGGCAGAATTATTGTTGGGCCCCTAGTGGTGAAGGACACAAATAGCACAGGCTCCTTGGCCCAGGCATTCTTGAGAAAAGAGGCAAGTTCTGGAGGGGTGGGAGAGGAGGGTCACCCTCGGGCCATCTTGTCTCTGCTGCGGGGACTCCTCCATTCCTCCTACAGTTGAGTCCCATACCTGACCCTCCACTTTTTCTGCCCTCCAGCTGCAGAAGATGAAACTTTCTCTTTATACAGGAGACTTTCACATTTCACCTTAAATTGATGATTAAGCACCCTCAAACATTCATTGTCTTTCTTTACATATCTATAGTCTCTAGTCACGTGATTCTACAGCCCTTATATTCCTATATCCCTTGAACTTCTCCAGTGCCTGAGAATTGGCCTCCACCAGTGCCTTCTCTTCCATCAGACTCCCGTCCCACCACTTCAGCATGCTCCACCTTCCAGCTCCAAACTCCTATTTTTAGTGTTTGCTCTCTAAAATCACTCTGAGCCCCAACTGTCACAAGTCTGGGTTCCCGAAAACAGATTCTGTGGTAAATATTTGCATTTATTGGGGAGCAGTCTCAGAAATGACAGTGATCTTAGAAAACAATAAGATGGTCAATGAAGCAGGATTGAGCAGCAGGAGAAGGTGAACTGTGAGGCAGTTGTACCGAGGCCTCAGCTGGTCCTACAGGGAGCTCTGCAGGTGAGATGGCCATTTAGAGTTGTCTCAGATTTAGGCAAGAGGACTCGGCCTTTGTACCCTTGCATTGACTAGTTATTGGGAGGCCACATAACCTCAGTCAAGGCAGAGGATAGTATTTGGATGAGAAAAAATAAAGCCTGAGAGGGGGTGGCTCCATAGTGTAGTGGACCATCTGCTTTACATGCAGAAGGTCCTGGGTTCACACGCTGGGGGCATGCTGGGGGTGTGTGGGAGGAGACGCCCTGCCTTCAGAGATCCAGTTCTTAACAGGAAAGGGCAACATTCATAGGTCAGGGGTGGAAGTGTAGGGAGGAATTAAGAGGGGGGAAAAAAAGAAATAAAGCCTGAGAGTTTTTAATAGGAAACAATGCCTACATGTCAGCATGAGCCATCAACAGCCAATCCTCCCTACAGCTGGGGAATGAGAGCTGGGGGAATGAGAGCTCTGGTCCTAAAGGGGATAGACAGGAAGGGGCTAGACAGGTAGTACTCCCAGTATCCACTACCCTGAGGAAAAGGATGACCCAGCAGAGGTCAGAGAGGAGAGGCAGAAAGACACCAAGTTCTTGGTGGCATCCTTTGAGTTGCTGGATGAAACCTTGCCTGAAGCCACATTTCCTTTGTACTTGTCATTTAAGCATGCAAGCAGATTCACCTGTTTAAGCCAGGTGAGTTGGGCTTTCTTTCACTTGTAACATAAAGACTATCCATGATCTATGAATTCAAGTGCAAACATTAATGATTTATTGCCTTTTTAAAAATCAGAAGCTAAGATTAAATTTGTGAATTAGAAAATTTATTAGTAAAAAAAGGTTAATGTATAAATCAATGATGATTCTTTTTTTTTGGATTGCAATGCTACCTGAATATGGAGTGGAAATTACTTAGAGAAATATTTACAAGCTTATACTGCAGTATAATTGGTGCTTGTTTGAGCACTTCATTAATATTTAATTTTGCATCATTTCTTGAACTAATTTATTGGCACATTTTCAGCATTCCACTGAGAGACTTAACATACATCACATTAATAATAAATGGTTTGGGAGCTTTTTATATTTCTTTTTTGAGCTATCATTTAAAATTAATTTTCTATGACAGGGCATTCTAAATGTACTATTGAAGATAAGACTTGCTTAATGTCTGCTTCAGCAACCAACAGGAAATACAATGTGATTTTAATTATATTCCTGTCTTGGATTCAGACACAGCGCTTTCTGTTATTAACTCTTGTGAAGGGACGTTCTTCGTAAAGTGTTTTCAGCCATCCCTGGAAGAACAGGCTTGCTCAGACAAGTGCTTGAAGCTAGAATGAAACTGCAAAAGCAAGGTCATCAGATGAAGCGAGGAGTTTCCTGGTGGGAACTGGGGCAGGATAAGTTTGTCAGAGTGGCCAGGACCTACATTCTTTAGATGACCGATATTTCTGTTGTCAGGCCATCATGCCTCACCCACCTCTTGAAAAACTGCAAAATTAACTCTTTAGATAAGTCACGTTTGCCAATAAGTAATGCAAACATTTTATGTAGAAGAGAGAAAATATAATAAACTGCTGGCAGCATGTTGAATTAAGAATTAACTTGCAGAATTTCAAAACAAATAAACCTGAAAATTGTTTAAAATTCTTAAACACATTTTTAGCACAGCACATGGATATTAAACGCAAAAATGATTTTTTTTCCCACAATGCTTCTGTTAAGTCAAAATTCTTTTGATTGCAAGTGACAGAAATCCACCATAGAGAGCAATTCAAAATTAGAATGACCAAAAATGTTTGTTTTGTTACAAAGTAAAAAGGGGAATTCTTCCTCCCCATCCCCATATCTCATTCCCACTTCCAAGGGGACACTCAAGGGCTAGGGTATCTATTGGCCTGTGAGCTCAGCAGCCTTCTCCTAGAAATAGCACCACTTTCTTTTGGAGCAAATGCACCCAACTGTCTGTAGTCCTGGCAGGGGTTGCTGTCGGTCACAGTGCTCATCCCACTCCTGCAACTAGGGTAGGTATGTGACTTAGGCTGGGCCTAACTTAGCAGTGACCCTCCTGGACGCAGTGATTGTTCTAAGAGGTGGACATGTGAAAAACACTGGCCAATCAGAAGCCTCTCTCTGAAGGCCTAAGGCCTGGGTCTAAAGGCTGGTCTTGGTAAGTGGGGTTTCCCGAGCAATGTGATGGAAAGCAATATACAGTTTGTGTTTAGAAGCCCAGCGAGAAGCCAAACCATTCCACAAAAGGAAGAAAACAATGCAGAAAGGTCCAGGGTGACAATCAGGACCAAGGAAGCAGGATCAGGGGCACTGAGTGCTACCAGGGCTGCCTGGGGAAAGTCAGAAGAGAATCCTGGAGACCCACGGATGAGGGGCTGTGAAGAAGGCACGGAGGAAGAAGTATCTGAAGAGTTTGCTATTGAGTGAGCGAGTGATGTAAAAACTCTGTTCAGTTTTCTCTATGAAATGGTCAGTAAAATCTACGTAGCTCACGAATGCCAGAGAATGCAAGATTGGCTTGGGGCAACGGCAGAGACGACATCCAAAGACAGCTGACAATGATGCTGTGACCTCTGACCCCCACACAGTAAGAAAAGAAGGCTCCTTCCTTAACATCTTAAATCTCATCCGCTTGAAAACCATAGCCAAGACCATATTTAAAGGGGTCATTTTTACTGTTATGATTTAACATGGTTCTGGAAGTTCTGTCTTTTGTCTTTAAGGAGACTGACACAGTTGGCAGGGTTGGAAAGCCTCCTCGAGACCATGCCCCTCTGGGGAGGGTCTGCCTTCTGTTTCCATGCTTGTACCCACCAGGTTAAGAACCACTGTGGGAAGGTCACTGGTTGCCAAGTTAATCTGGACATTATTGGGCAAAATTACCACCACCGTCATCTTTGCCTTATTCTACTTTTCTGCTTCCCTTGGGGACTTAGAGGAAAGTATTCAGCAGG
>NW_006443570.1:5508780-5519739 GCF_000325575.1 Pteropus alecto | reverse complement strand
TGAGCATTTGCTAATATGAAACATTAGATAGAACAGTCTGGTTCTAGTCTAGAAGGCACTAGAGTTGAAGGGTCTAGCCACTAAGCTCTGCCTGCAAACGGGGACCAGGACAAGGTGTACTTGCGAGCCTTCTCTTCTAATGCAGAGTGATACCTAGTAAATTAAAATCCACTGTATCTGTCATGTGTCCCCTGGGAGTGCACAAAGCCCCAGTGGCAGCCAGCCAGAAAATAGCCATATGCCAAAAGAACTAGTTCGTCTCCAATGAGCTAACAATGGCTGAGCCCCAAACTACCCAATCGGGAGCTTCCATATTAGATGGTGACGGAACCAGGCAGTGAAATCCTCTCTCCTTGGGAAGGCTGAAGGTGAAGAGCAGAGAGAAAAGAAGAGGGTGCAGGGGAAGGTTGAAAGAGACCAGGGATGAAGAAGAGGAGGTGAGCTACCCCGCAGCCTCTGCTTTCCTATTCCGACAATCGCTGCCTCCCCCACCAACCCACCACCATATTTTTTAGATTTGTGGAGCCACAACAACTGCTCCCGGCAGCAAGGAAGAGTGGAAGCCACGCATTCCCTGGTCTCTCGGCCGCTCTCAGGAGAGGGCGGCAGCTGAGTTTGGCAGGGCTCATCTTAGGAGTCTCTCTAGCTCCGAGGGCTCAGTGGGCTTTGCTTCTAAATGTGCACCCACCATCTGCTGCATGAGTCACGCCTGGCCGCATGCAAAGCTGGGGCTTCATTTGGGTCTTTGGACTCGAATTCCAAAATCAAAGGTGTCAAGTTTAGTGGCCTTAAAATTCTGGAATCCTTTTGGGAAAGGAGAACTTTGTATAATCTCTTGACCTGCCTACTGTTTTTATCAAATGTGAAGAAGGTTCTGAGAATCCCCTGAGATGACCCCTTCCTCATATGGACTGGGGGGCCCTCTGGACTAGAGACTGGGCACCCCTGGGCAGCTCCTGTTTACACAGTCACTTGTCCCCTTCCTGGACCAGCTTTCTTTCCTCCTTTCCTCCCTCCTTTCGTCCACTGCCCCCACCCCCCACCTCGCCCCGCCTCGAGTTTCAACTTCAGGTACAGAAATTTGAGTTGATCATATGCTGTAAATCATGGCATTCTAGCATCTCTAGTCTATGCAGGGCCCATCTCTTGTTCGTAATTATTTATTCTCTTTTATCCACATCCCCCTTTGCCGTTCTCCACCCCTTCCCCCCTCCATAAACAAAGATTCCAGTAAGCGAATCTTTTGCTCGTACGTGTTCTTATAAAAGAGTGTACAGCTGCTTCGTATTTCATATTCTATATATGCATACATTTTAAATGTACACAAATGGTATTGAGTTGTATTTCTCATTCCGATTCTCATTTGTCTCACCTGGCAATGTGTTTTTGAGATCTTTCTATGTGGCTCTGTGTGCATCTAACCCATTTCTTCTAATTCCGCAAAGTTCTCCGAGGTGTGTGTGCTGGGCGCTCCCCACTTGCCCCTCAGACCCACTTTCTGTCTTGCTCTCTGCTCTGGGAAGCCACACTCTACGGACTGTATCTACCAGGTTCCCTTTCCTTCCAGCTTCCAGTTGGGTTTGGCCTTTGGAAGGTACCATCAGCCGATCAGAGGGTGAAGTCAGATGTTTATCTGATCTGATGGGCTGGGGGAGCAGTGGTCACATTCCTCTACCAACTGCCACAGGCCACGCTCAAGTCCAGAGGCCTCCCTGCCCTCGCCTTTTCGGGCACATGGGCTTCACTGTCCCTTGTTGGTATATCTAGAGCTGCCCACACCTTGTGCATTTTTCCAGCACCGAACTCCCCTCAGCTGCCCTGTTGAACTAGTACCTGATTGATCCCTCATGTACTCGTCACATTTGTTCCCTTGTTCACTCCTGCATCACCTATTCCTTGTCACCACAAATGTCTCCGGAATAGACCTCTCACTCTTTTCGCCTCTGGTCCTTTGCTTTCCCATTTCAGTGAGTTCCCCTCGCTCTTGAACCTGCAGCAGGTAGGACAGTAGTTCTTCATTGTCTTTCTGCTCTGTGAACACAGCGGTTCTTAACCTGGGGTGATTTTGACCCCAGAGGATATTTGGCAATGTCTGGAGACATTTTTGGTCTTCATGATTAGAGATGGAAGTGATGAGGTGCTAGGGAGATTGTAAATAAATTTCCTCCCTTGCATGGGACAGCCCCCTACAACAAAAAAATTAGCTGGTCTGAAATATCAGTAGCGCCGAGGTTGAGAATCTTTGAGTTAACACAACCCCACTTTGGACGTTAGACTTAATCTTTCCTTGGGGGCTTTATTTGTTCCAGGGGAGGTAGTGGGAGAGCTCCTCAGATCTTGATGCTTCTATGTGAAAAGAGCTTTGCTGGGTCTACCTCTTGGCCTCTCTCCATCCTCTCCCTCTCTCCCCCTAAGGGAGGAGTTGCCTATGCCTAGGGGAAGCCCACGGTTGGCTTAGCTCCTCCAGACCCTACGCTAGTGTCATGCTCTGCTCCAGCTGGGAAGGACCATGTCCAGCACCGCCTATGATGGGGCGGGATGGAGGTTAAGTTGGCCTGATTCTGGGATATAGTATTAGGATGTTGTTCTCGTCACTTACCTTAGCATGCACTCTTCACTGCCGCAGTAATAAAACTGATGTTTTCAGTGCCATCTGCCCAACTTCTGTGCCAATCTCTCATTTGGTCCATTTAGAACTGCAGCTTCCCTCTCTGCTTCAGGCCAGTCCAGGCAGCCGCTCAGTGGGGCGATGGGATTAAGAGCACTGGCCCACTGTTAGCGCCTCAGGATTCTTTCTGTGCTCTTGATAGGGGAAGACTTCACCCAGTTGTGTTTAGGTGAAGAAGGAGAGTGTGAGCTCAGTGTCTGACCAGTGCGGTGGGGCTGAATACAGGGGCTCGGACTGTGTTGGGGACCAGCGCCTCTCTTCCCATGGCTAGGCTTCTTCTCTCTTCTGTGCTGACCAGGCTCTCGGGCAGGCTCTCCTTTCTGGGTGGCCACTGGCAGCAACCAGACTCTGCACTGCAAGTTCAAATCCTGCTAAAAATAGCAAGTGGCTTTGTCCAGCATCCTCAGCAGTGCCCTGATTCTGTGGCCTTGGACACTTCTCTCTCTTGAACCGATGATTGAAATCTGGGGAATGCACTTTGCTGGTCACGTGTTCCTTCCCTAGGTCCTGGTGGTGGAGACCCCCAGGACCAAGAAGGCTGAAGGATGGATCCCCAAGTGAAAATAGGAGCTGGAGCTGGAAGAAGAGAGGAATGGATACTAAGGAGCATGGTCCACTATGGTCCCACAGGTGTGCTCCCTCTCCTGACCTCCTACTAACTGACTGTGTCACCTTGAACAAGTTACTGAACCTCTCTGGGCTTCCTGTTTCCTTTCCTGTAAAATGAGGATAATAGTGCCTATCTCAGAGGGTTGTTATGAGCACTATTTGAAATGATACATATAATATACTTAGCATAATATCTGGTACATAGTAAATGCTTAAAAATGGTAGACGTTATGAATATACCTTCTAGATCCTGCTGGTGGTTCTCTGAGGGTGGGTATCTGGGTGAGGGAGAACCGAGAGCAAGTGTTGTCATCACTGGGCCGAGAGGCCTTCGAGAACACCCAGAGTAAGAAGGATAGTATGAGTTTAATGTCATTTAGGCAGGAGGTCCTGATGCCATTACGAGGATATTAAAAGGGAAGTTCTAGATGAAGCACAGTTAACACTTCAAAGTTAGGTGTTTGACCAAGATACAAACATGGTGACATGATTTCTAAGGGTATATATAAAAGTGTTGGAAGCTGGATGAGAAAAACTTTCTAGAGGAAACTTTGGTGAGCCAGGAGTCTCACTCTCTCAGAAGAAGGGACTGCGTCTTACCCCTGGAGGACCCTTGTAAGTGCTAGCGAGGGAGTCGAAAGAGGAGTCTTAAAATACTTCCCAGGACCAGAAGGCACGGCGACGGGGTCAGCATGACGGCACCATCCTTCCTGCTCCCTTTCCTTTATCTGTGCCCTTAAGCTGCACCCCTGATGGGTCCGACACCTCTGCCAGCAGAAAGGGAGAGGAGGGAAGGGCTTCGCGGGGTGGCTTCTCTGGAAGCAGATGCTGAGGCAGAGTTTGGCCCGAGGACATTTCTTACAGAAATTTATCAGGGTAGGACCCTGAATGAAAGCAAGGAGAGGGAGCGAGAGTGGGCGGAGGGGCCGGATGCAGTGTGTCTCTCAGCGGGCCGATGGCCAGTCCTTCAACGCCCTCCTCTGTAGGTCGCTGGATGTGGGAACGTGCTCCAGTGAGGCAAGCCCTGAGGAGGTGCCGGCGCTTCTACAGCCGAGCAGCCAGTCCCTGCCTGAACCCAGCAGAAGTCAATGGCCCTGCCTCTCTCTGGACGCAGGTTTCTCCCTGTCACAGACCCCGTCTTGGAGAGAAATCTCCTTAAAAGGAAGATCAATGTTTCCACGATTTTGTGATTTAGAGCTTTTAATGACTAATGTGACACTGTTTTTGCGACTTCAAAGGACTGGAGAAAGGATAAGAGAGCTGCCAAAGGGACTTCCTGGCCCTGCCACAGGGACTTCTGGCCAAGACAGGAAGAAGTTGGCCAGTGAGACTGAGAGGTGGTGGGAGACCACAATAAAACTGCTTTAGAATTATTGTCCCTTGGGAGGCTTGCTTGTCCAGTTCAATAGGAACAGTTAAATGTATCTTTGTGGCAGGTGGGAGGCTGTTGGGTGGGAACCCACCAGTGTCCTGAGGGATGACACCCCGGAGCCAGCCCAACTGGTCTCTCCTTACACGACATCATAACTGCCATTTAAGGTCGTCAGTGAGGACCCATTTTGACCAACTTCCTGGAACGGGGAGGCGTGGACATGGGTTGAGAAGGACAATATACTTCTACTTTCTGGAAGAAAATGGAGAGGAAAATCACTTAAATGTAAATATTTCTTTTAAAAATCTATTTCTTTTAAAAATTATTTCTTTTAAAAAAATATTTCTTTTAAAAAATGTTTCTTTAAAAAATTCATAGTAGGTGGAGCACAGGGGATTTTTTAGGGCAGTGAAACTATTCCAATGATACGGTAATGGTGGATCCGGGTCATGACGCATTTGTCCAAACCCATAGAACGTACAACACAAAAAGCGAACCCTAACGTAAGCTATGGATTTTCATTAATAATGTATCAATAGTGGCTCAATTATAATAAATATACCACGACAACCCAAGATATTAATAACAGAGAAACTGCGGGTGTGGGGCGCGGCTGGAGCACGTGAGAACTCACGTACTTTTCATTCAATGTTTCTGTAAAACTGACACGGCTCTAAAAAAACAAAATCCATTAATTAGTTAGAGCAAAACAAAACAAATCTATCAATATAAGGTCATATTTCTAGTCTCTTCCAATGAAGAATCCTAGTGCATGAGTACATCTGTATTTTCTGCAAAGAAAACCATTCGACACAGAGAAAAAAAAATGAGGTGAGCTCCAATTTTATCTCTGTTAAAATCAGTTATGTATACACGAGCTTTAACTGACACGGACCGCCCCCCTCAACTTACATGCTAAGAATCTTTCAAAGTTTGCACAAGGGCTCATTTCCACAGTTTAACAATTCAATTATTTATCTTAAAAAATACCAGAGCCTTGGACAAATAAGCCGTATTGAGAGCTCTGAGGAACGAATTCACCTACAGATCTCCATCTCAGTCTCCTTCCCCAAGAGAACATTCTTTGCCAAATAAGTCCTGATTCCAACTTGGAAACGGGGAAGTTTATAAATACACATAGGCAGACGCACAAATGCTTCCTGGTATCGTACAGTTCACCGATTAATAAGTCCGGGGTGCTTTGCTGCTGCTCCCAGATCTCTCCCCGAGTTGCTTCACCCCACTCATTTCCCCATGTGTTCCAGTCCCAATTCTAGGGCCCGCTCCTCCAGGGAGGCAGTAGGGGTACTGCTGCAAGGGGAGGCAGCCCCTCTGTTCTTTGTCAGCATGCCTGTGCCTCTCACAGTCCGGAGTGGCACCTTGCTCTGTGTCCTCCTGGGGCACAGTACCCTGTTCCCAGCTGTCACACCCAAACCCCACCAGCCTTGATTGCATGTAACGTTTTATTCTAACACCCACGGTTTCAGTGGTTCCCCAGCTCTGTCCATACCTGCCTAGCTTGCTCTCCACCACTCATTTGGGGCCCACACAGATCTGCTGTTACTAAAGCAGCCCTCTTCCAGCTCTGCAAAAGGGCAGAGGAGGTACTTGACTCATGAGGTCTGAGTCGCCACATCCCTGCATCCCCAACAAGCTCTTCCTTTTTAGAATCAAAACCTCCGATGTCAGGCCCCTCCCCCAGGTACCAGACATCGAGGACCCAGTCCTGCCTCACATGTGCCCACCCCCAGCCTATTGATACCTTCCCTCCACCACAGTCCAGGAGACCACAAGGCATAGGTTCCCCTCATGGGTTCTAGAGCCAGGCAACCTGGGTCCGGGTCCTGGATCCCCCCAGGTATAACTGAGTGACCTTGGGCAGATAACAGCATGTCTCAGCCTCAGGTTCTTATCTGTAAGGTGGAGTAAGAGCTGCACCTAAGGTTAAGGAAAACATTTGCTCAGCGCCAGGCCTGGCTCCTGCCCAACACCTGGAATTTATAATAACACCATTATACTCTGACTTGTCCCTAGAAGAACGTAAAAGACTCCCTTCCCAATGTCACCTTGCTGGGCTGAGGGCTGGGCAGGCCTGAGCTACACTTTTATTGAGGTTACCACCCCATTAGCTTAAACACTGTACTCTGCCCTTGAACTTGTGTGGTTTACATGTGTCTTTCTGAACACTAAAAGCTGCTTTTTCTCACAGTCAAGATGGGACAGCCAGTCAACGAGCCAAGGATGCCTGTGGATGGGCTTCACCTGGGACAGCTGCTGTATTGTACCCCCGTTTTGCCCATATTCTCATGACAGGGGTGTGGAGAGACATGGTAGGACCAGAGCTGTCTGGTCCTGTCCTCTATGGAAACTGACATTAGGCTGAGACCCTCAAGAATGCAGCCACACGCTTCAGTTGGTAACACCCTCTCCTTGCCCCACTGGTGGGTTTTGAATGAGAGAGAAGGTGATTGCAGCCTCTTTTGAGACTTAACGAAGACCACCTGGGCACATCCCACCTTGGGCTCTTCACAGATACTGCTCTCTCTGTCTGAAACCTCTCTTTGACACATTTATGCACGTGCACACACACACAAAGCCTGGACTTGATAAAACTACTACTCCATCCTTTAATTCTTACCGTAAAAGCCAGTGTCTGGCAAACGGTAGGCTCTGACCTGCTCTCCCTTGACATGTCCTAAGGCTTTACTATTTTCCTGGCTCATTAGGAAGATGGTGAGCACTGTCAGGGAAATGCTAGCCTGAGAATCCCATGCCCATACTGCCACTGTACTTGGTCTTGCCCGCCTATGTAACTCCCTCAGTTTAATCAAGGTCATCAGCTTCCTGTTGCTTCTAATCTGAATTCCTCACACTTGGGCACTTGTCAGGCACCTGCTCTTCTTATAAAACCTCTGGAACTTTCTGTGCATCAGGCCACCGAGAAATCCCCAAAGAAAGACAGATTTATTTGACTACATCAAAATGTAAAATTTGTGAAGTTTAAAGAAACGATAGACAAAGTTAAAGGCAAACTACAATCCAGGGAAAATATTTGCCACTAATATGGGAGATAAAAGATAGTACGTTCAACAAATATGTATTGAGGGCCTACCATTCCCGGGGCACTGGGGAACGGAACTAAAGGTAGGAATAGCAGTTTATTCAGTAGTGTCGTTGTGCTCACAGTCACGTAAATGCGTGTGGCAAATGTGTCTGGGTGGAGTCCATCAGAGGGGGCTGTATCTGTTCAGAACCCCAGATGGGATGGAGTTTGGCACTCAGGAGGGGCTTAAAGAAGAATGACGTGGCTGGATCACAAAGAGTGAGGTGGGGAGGGGACATCGGCAGGGGCCAGACCACCGGAGCTTCTACACCTTTTTTTCTTGTTCTGTTTTTTATATTTTATGCAAAGAGTCATGGGAAACCGTGGGTGGATTTTAAGCAGGGGCTACGGGGCTGAATTTTCCTTTTTCCAAGCTCACCCTGGCTGGTAAATGGGCGAGTGTTTGAGAGGAAGGTAAGGATAGATGGAGATGAGGCCTGATAGGACAAATGGCTATTGTATGAGGTCAGGAGAGAGACAGTGATGGCTTAGAGTAGGAGGTGACGCAGTCTTCAGATGACCACATTCAGTCAACAGCTTGACTGCGATGTCGTGAGAGACTGGGAGCCACAATCGCCAGTCTAAGCTGCTCCCAGATTCTGACCTGCAGAAACAGTGTCAGATAATACATATTTGGTTTTTTTAAACTGCTAACTTTTGGGGTAATTTGTAATGCAGCGATAGATAACTAATACACCCACGACTATTGTTTTACTCAATGTTTTCGTTTAGCAAATATTCATTGAGCAACTACTATTTCAAAAGAGAAATCATCCATAAGAATCATAAGCAAAGTCTACAAGATAATGTGGAGAATAAATCTGATTTTTGTAAAAATGTGCGTGTGCACATAGAAAACGTTTAGGAAGATATTTAGACACCACGATGTTGGTTGCATTCTGCTTTAAATATTCCTATATTGTCTGAATTTCTTTGCAGTGATTCTAGGCAGGAAAAAACAATTTTGTGATTTTCACTTGGGGAAATACTGTATAAGCATCTTAATGAGCCCTTCTAGGAAAGTCGGAAGGCAGTATGTTCAAAATCAGTGCTTCACAAGCTTTGACACACATACCAACTACCTAGGGTCTGTTAAAACACTGATTCAGTAGGTTTCCGGTGGGGCCTGAGGTCTCGCATTTTTCTAACAAGCTCCCAGGTGACAGAGACTGCTGGTCCAAGGGCTACACTCTGAGTAGCCAGGCTCTAAAGCAACCCTGGATTTAGAGCTCAGGGTTCAGGGTTCAAATCCTGACTCTGTCCCTTGGGAAAATACACAACTGTCTTGATCTTGGTTTCCTCTTTTGTAGAAGGTGAGACTAAATCTGTCACGGTCAGAACTTCCTCTTTTGACCTTGAGCCCTCTCAGCGTGCTGAAATGGGCCTGGAAACTAGCTTTGCAAGCCACACCACCTGCCACATCAGGAGAGGTGCACTGCTGGCCTCTCAGCGGGTAGGCCCACTGTCTCCTAATCAGCGGGAAGGGGTCTGAGTCCCCCCACTGCTTGAGTCTCTGTCCTTCCATGTTCCTGTACTCCCTCTTTCTTCCAGGCGATGGCAGCAGAGGACAAGAAGTCTCAGAGGGTGGCTTCCTGCCAATGGAGGGTGACAAGTGGGCATTTGTAAATGTTTTTTTCACATCCTTTCAAACAGTTACAAGACAAACTGCACCAGTGCAAATTCATGTTTTTATTTGTTTAGGATTTAGGCTGCAGCTTCACCCCACTCCCCAAGATTTGAAGATTATACTAAGTGAGAGAATTCAGGATTAAAACTAGAACAGCAACCATGCAGAGATCTTACTGGCAACTGACTTGAAGCTCAAGTCCTAAAGTTGACCTTGAGTTTCAAGATAAGTGAGGTCAAAGGAGAAGGTCATGGGCATTCGGAGCCAGGAAAGGAGGAGGCGATCACATGCTGCACTGGCCTGAGCTCCAGGCTCCTTGTGGACTGGAGGTTTATTTTTGCATTCTAGCTTCACCATCCTGGAGGTTCATATCCCCATTTCACATATGTGGAAAAAGATTCAGTGAGGCCAGCATGGTGATCACCGTCCCTCAGCATGAGTGGCAGAGCTGGGTAGGACCTTTTCCCTGCATTCTTCTACCTCCCTTGGGTGATGCGATTTTCACTTTCTGGCCCAGCTGCCATACTCCTCTTTGCAGAGAGGTTTGTGTTATTTTTTCTTTGAGATTAAACTCATCAGAGTGTATTGAGGTGACCTGGGACCACAATGAGCAATGGTTTCCAAGACAGTTGTTCAGGCCCCAGACTCTGTGTCACAGATAGGCGTTGTGCTAAACCACATCAAAGGTTGAGGAAAACAGGAGACTTTGAAGCCATGGAGACTGAGAGAAAGTGGCTCCCTCCTGTCGGGTTCTGATGATTTCTTCCACTCCAGCCACGCTGGCCTCCTCAGCATTCCTCCAACGCACCACACATGCTGCTTCCTTTGGGCTTTGCACCTGCTCTTCCCTCTGCCGAGAACACATTTCCTTGACATCATCCTTCAAGTCTTTGCTCAAATGACTCCTTAAGGGGCCTACCCTGACCCCTTTATTTACAATTGAATCAAATCTGCTCCACAGCCCCAATCCCCCTGACTGCGCCCTATTTTTTTCATAGTACTCATCATCTTCTAGCATACTAGATAATTTATTTATGTGTTATGCTTATTGATTTATATGCTTACTATGTTATTATTACATGGAATAATAATAGTTCAATAGAAAATTGAATTATTATTATTATTATTGCATTTATTGTCTTTCTTCCATGAAGGCAGGGCTTTTTGTTTGTTCATTGTTGGATCCACAGAGCCTAAAATAGTGACTTCCACAATATAGGAACTCAAGAATGAATGAACAAATACATGGGTTATCCTGATGGTTATATATCAAACACATACTGGACCTATGAGGAAAATATTATCCAATGGACAAGTGACTTACATGTGAAATTCATATGGAGACATGCAGCTGACATGTGGGGGACATATGACCCACCATGGCACACATTGAACCAAAATGTGACAGAGCTTTGAAGGGAATGTGCGATACATGTATAGACACATGTAAACCAAGGGAGGGGGTGTAACAGACATGGAAATGCGAAAGCACAGGTTGAGCGCACTGAGGGACACATGACAGAGAAGGCAGTACCGGTGGCAAACACGTGGAAAGGGAGGCTTGTAACAATCCCACAGGA
>NW_006443570.1:5467833-5508740 GCF_000325575.1 Pteropus alecto | reverse complement strand
CTCTTTGCATAAACAGAAGCTCCTCCCAATCAAACAACTTTTGCTTTTCCTTTGAAAAAAAAAAAAGGGCAGAATTTTTTCTCAGAAATATCCTCATGCCTGGACCCTATCTTCACAGTTCAGAGACACTTAATTTTTATTATTATTTCCCACCTAGGCCTGTTTGGCAATCTCGTGAAGTCTATGGAGCCCTTCTTAGAATAATGTACAACTACATGTTAAATGTATAAAATAAAAGACATCAGAACAAAGGAAACAAACTTTTAAAATGTAATAATCAAAACATTTGGAAAAATTGTGATAAAATAATGCACGTGTTTCTTTACAAAAATACCAAATGAGGTCTCGCATTGAGTCTAATAACTCAATGCTATTAGAGTTATTAGCATTTAAAGAGTTATTATACTCAGAACTACTTTAAAATTGAATTTTAAAGTAGTTCTGAGTATAAATGGTATGTCAAGATACTTGCAATGACTGTAAGGTGATAACTAATACCTGTGGTTTCTAAGTGACAAATCCACAGGTACTGTTATACTAACATTGCCATGGCTTGTTGCCTACCTTCTTAATAAAGGAAATGTCAAACTTCAGTTAGAGGATTGTGAAAATCAAAATGTAATGTCTTTCCCATTTCAGTTCACAGACTCCCTGAATTCTGTCCAGAAAGCTATTGGAGGTCCATGGACCTCATAGTTTGAACTTGTCTGCCAGCCACACTACAAAACTGCAGGAAGCTTATGAAAACAGTCTATCTTGGTTACAGAAATTCATCTTTAAGATTCTTTTCCATCCAGGAGGTAAATCTTAGTGAAGAGAAACAGTGGACTGGCAAGGATTGATTTGGGTTCTGCAGAGGATGGAGTTTGGGGCTACTCAGAAGTTGCATCTGGAAGGAGAAAGAAACAAGTCTTCATTACCAGTCAGACACTTTGCCACCTGCTCATAGGCTATCTGGACACCACTCATTTCAGGAGGCCAGAGCCAGTCTGTGGCGTCCTATCCTTTGTGGCCAGGATTGGAAAGGACCCCCAAGTGGAGACAGAACTGGAGTCTTCCACGAGCTTTGTTGGTCTATTCCAGAGGGCCTGGTGGAACTGGCACCAAATAGGAGCTAATAAGGAAGGAAGCTCTCCACAAAAAAGGTGGTTTGCCACACAGGTTGTGTCTGGGAGCTCTGAGGAACCTGGCTGGGACAGATAATTGTCACTGAGGAGTTCCGAGGGACTGCTAAGCACTCTTGAAATAAAACTCATCTAATGATCACGGCTTATTCTTAGGATTCTAAAGGCTCTCCCAATGCTTTATTCTGCAACTGAGACTCTGAGAAGCTATCCTGGGGAGTCCTGATGTTTCCCAGGTAAAGGAGAGTCAAGGAATGGGTCCATTTCAGGTGTGAGCGGTAGATATATAGAAACTAGATTTGATGTCAGTACATCCTAGATTTTCTAGGATAGTTCTGATCTTGAAGATTCTGTGCCATTATCAGAATATATGCACCAATTTTGAGTCTGGGTCATAGAGTAAGCATGCACATGGATCGGGTTAATATTTTAGAGATGGGGACATTTTTCGTTATATCAAAACTTTTGCTAGGGTTTCTGAATTGCATTTGTTGGTCCAGAATCAGGCAGAATTAGAGAGATAATTACTATTCAGATTAGGAAAAGCACCCTGAGGAACAAGTCTGTTCATGGAAAGCAAGACCTCAGAAGAATGGAAAGTCTTAGATAAAAAGAGTTAACATGCTCTTCAGAGTAAGCTGCAGGCTGGAGTTTGGAGATCCTTTGGGAGCACAAGGAGTAGAAGAGAAATCTAGCTGTAGGCAAGCCCAGGGAAACACCAGGTGAGGTGGGTATACCTGAGGTGGGAAGGCTGCAGTCTTGAGGTCAGAGATGATTGCCACATGTCATGCACATATTTAAGATGTGACCTTCTGGACAGGTTCTGCAGAGGGTGGAGTTTGGGGCTACTCAGAAGTTGCCCTCTGCCCCAAGAACCTACCAAAGTAGTTTGACTATGGGAGGCTCTGAGGGTACCAGAGGAGAATGAGTTGGGAGATGATATGATTGTGGCTTCTTGGGTCCCCCCTGGGTGATGACAAAGGAATTCTGCCTATCCTGGGTAAAGATCTTCCATGTCCCAGGGCTCATCAAGCCACTTGTCCTCCAGCTACATCTTCCTGAAATTCCATCATAATTACCTCACAGGGTTGTAAAACCTGCTTTTAGTGAAGCAGTCACTGGGGTCCAACTAACACTATGGTCCTGGAGAAAAGTCTTACTTGGCATTTCCAGTCCAGGCTGTTGAGTCACCTATTTAGAAGTGATCACTCTGTTATCCTCATATGTTACATTGCCGAGGAGGAACTAAAACTCCTGCAGACCTGCCAGGGTCCATCACCCCTCTCTGTTACTCCCAACCTTCAGGGAAAGTAAAAACACACACACACAACACACACACACACACACACACACACACACACACTTTGTCAGCAGTGCCTGAGACGTGGGAAGCCGGGAGGAGGGCTGTGTCTAGGGTGGCGTGAGAGATACACACACACACACTTTGTCAGCAGTGCCTGAGAGGTGGGAAGCCAGGAGGGGGGCTGTGTCTAGGGTGGAGTGAGAGACCACGAGGAGACTGTCAGCTGTGGGACCCTTAGCTGCACAACTATACAGAAAGGACATCTGGACCCTCCCTTCAAAGCATCATATTTCATATTAAATATAATGGTGACCTCAATGGGCTTGGGAACCCACAGGCAGCTGACACTTGAGTGGGTCTCTGATTTCCCTTTAACTTTGGTTAGGAGGATATTTATTGGCTTAGTTTCATCTGAATCCTACATGAGAGTTTTGCACAAAGGTGAAGAAGATCTCCTTTGATCTTGTCTTCCTTGCGTGGGAGCTCAGCCACAAATAGTGTGGTGGCCCTTTAGTTTTCACCTCTAAAAGTCTGACTTTGTTCTTCCCACTCTCAATTTCCTGTGCCAACTTCGCAGGTCCCAGGTCTCCAGTTACGTTTCAAAGGTCTTCTATTTTTATCCTTCCCTTTTGTTTTGTAGACAGGAGGAGGTATGAATGCATTTCCCTCCAGCTGAAGACTTTGGAAGTCTCTGATGGGCTTTGTAAATGTCACATGGCACTGCAGTAGCAGCCCCTGTGCAGGAACACGTGGGAGCTACAATAGGGAAGCTTGAGATTTAATTCTAACCTAGCCACTTCGCTATCCTTGCAGCCTTAGGGAAGACATATTCTTTCACAGAATCTGGTTCTGCATTTGTAAAGTGAAGGAATTGGTCTAGTAGGCTATTCTTAGCTTTTTTTTTTTATTGCAAATGACAACAAACCGGCTCACACCAGGTTGAGAAAAATGGGTGATGTATTAGCTTTTGGTTGCCAAAAATGGATGAAGTAGCCAGTCTATGAGAAGGCAGCTGGGCCTCAGGACAAAATGGAGTCAGGCATTTGATGGTCATCAGTACTTTCTCTCTGTCTCCTGTCTCCACTGTCCTCTGCATATCGGTGTCTTTATTTCTCACTCACCCAGATGTCTTCACGTAGTGACTAGCATGGGCCCCAGTGGCTCCAGGCTCTCCATCTAACAGCCTTGCTACCTGAGCGATCTAGAGCTTAGACAGTCTCACTGAGTTCCAAATCCAAAATTATCATGGAAGGGCTCTGATTGGCCCACATTGGATCAGTGCCCACCTCTGAACCAGAGGTGTGGCCAGAGAGGCAGAAACGCTTTGTGAAAAATGACTGCTTCCCAGTCCTACAGCCATTATGTGAATGGGAAATCGGTGGGGCAGGTAGAGACAGTTCAAAGAAAATCTAGGAGGCTGGACATATGGAAAAATGTGCAGGGCAACAAATTTGGAATTTAATTGTTGGTGATTCTACTATTACTGTGTCAACTTGTGAAATTGTCTTCTTGAGCCTCTGATCGAAGTTCTTAACATTCTTTGTTCTGAGAAAATGTTGGCAGGAAACTAAAGCAAGGTTTTAAATAAATTATTGGTCAAATCTCAGCTAACACAACTGAATCTTCTCAAATGAATACAATTAATAAGATAGAATAAGAAGTACCATGAATCTCTCTCCCCATTTAGATAACAATTTCACTGGCAGAAGCTATCTGATGTAACTATTCCAGAACTCTGAAGTCTATTAAACACTCCCAACTTCCAGGAGAAGGCTTGGACAGTAATTGCAGTTAATTTTAGTCAATTTTACCTCTTAGCACAATAGCAGCTACCCAGGTGGCAAGCAGTTGTGCATGGGTTCCTGGATTGGCTTGCACACAGCTTACTGAAACCAGAGTGGGGAAAAAAGGACCTTGTCCTCCAAATACCAGAGATCTCTGCTCTGATTGCTGATTGCTGCTTCTGATCTTAGAGATGAAGACAAAGAAGAAGGAAGCCATTGTTGTTGTTCCCCCTTCCATCCCCCTCCCTCACTGAAATGACTTTCAGGGGGTTTAAAAGGCCAGTACCCTTTCCCCTCTTGTCATTTTCCTTTTTTACCTTTGAGAGCAAGAAATTAAAGATTAGGACATTCCAAAGCAACTGCATATACAGGGAAAATTAGTAGGTGACCACATATGCCTGGAGAAAGACACAGACTCATATAAGACCTGAGAAGATCTTAAGTTTATACCTCAGTCTGGTCCTTGGCACAGAGACAGCCTACACTAATCAAAAAACCAAAATAATAACAAAAAACAGAAAGCCTTGTGGAGGGAGTAATCTGATTTCCAGAGTTACCACATTATTAGATTCAGATGTTCCGTTTTCAATAACAACAGAACCACAAGGCATACAAAGAAACAGAAAGGTATGTATGGCCCATTCGAAGAGAAAAAAATTAACGGAAACTTTTTGTGAAAAAGAGCTGATAGCAGATCTACTAGACAAAGACTTTAAAACAATTGTCTTAAAGATGCTCAAAGAACTAAAGGAATTTGTGGAGAAAGTAAAGAAAATGAGGAATAAACACAACAGAAATATCAATAAAGAGACAATAAAACTAAAAAGAAACCAAAAAAAATTCTGGAGCTGAAAACCATAATAATTGAAATGAAAATTTCACTAAAGAGATTCACTGACAGATTTGAGCTGCAGAAGAAATAATCAGTGACCTTGAAGATAAAACAATGGAAATTATCAAGTCTAAAGAACTAAAAGAAAAAAGATTGAACAAAAATGAACAGAGTTTAAGGGGCCTATGGGACACCATCAAGTGGACTAACATATGCACTGTTGGAGTCCCACAGGTAAACAGAGAGCAAGAGGCAGAGAGAATATTTGAAGAAATACTGGCTGAAAATCCCCCAAATTTGATGAAATATACATGACTATAAATATCAGAGAAACTCAATGAGCAAGTAAGATGTCAAAAAAAACCTACTCCAAGATACATCATAATCAAACTTTTGAACAACAATGACAAAGAGAAAATCTTTAAAGCAGCAAGAAAGAAGTGACTTGATACAGGAAGACCCTCAATAAGATTCAGCAGTTCTCATCAGAAACTTTAGAGACCAGAAGGTAATGGCTGATATATTCAAAGTGCTAAAAGAAAAAAAAAAATCTCTTCACCAAGAATCCTATATCTGGCAAAACTGTTATTTGAAAGTGAGAGAGTAATTAAGACATTCTCAGATGAACCAAAGCTGAGAGAATGTATTACCACTAGACTTGCCCTGCAAGAAAGGCTCAAGTGAATCCTGCAGGGTGAAATGAGGGGACACTAGACAAAGCCATGTAAAAAATAAAGATCTTAATAAAGTCAAATACATGGGCAATTATAAAAGCTAATATTGTTATAACAACAGTTTTTACTATATTTTTGTTTTCTCCATAATTTAAGAAGCTAGTACATTTAAAATAATAATTGGCTTATGTTTTGGGCACACAGTGTATAAAGATGTAACTTTGTGATATCAACAACCGAAAGAGGAAAGGACAAAGCTGTAAAAGAGTCGAGTTTTTGTATGTTATTAAGGTTAAGCTGGTATAAATGCAAATTAGAGTATTATAACTTTAGGATGTTAAATCTAATCTCTATGGTCACTACAAAAAAAATATGGCTACAGAGAGTATACAAAAGGAAATAAGGACTGAATTTAAACATTTTCCTGAAAAAAAAAAACAAACCCTAAAAACAAAAGAAAATAGTAATGCAGGAAATGAGGGACAAAAAATCTATAAGGCATATAGACAATGAATGACAAAACAACAGAAGCAAGTCCTTTCTCATCAGTAATTATTTTAAATGTTAATGTATTAAATCCTCCAGTCAAAAGATAAAGATTGGCAAAGAGATTACGAACGAATGATATAACTATGTGCTATCTACAAGAGACCCGCTTTAGATTCAAGACACAAATAGATTGAAAGTGAAAGGATGAAAAAAGATATTTTATGCAAACAGTAACCAAAAAGGAGCTGAGGCAGTTATACTATCAGAAAAAAAATAGACTTTAAATCAAAATAGTTTACAAGAGACAAAGAAGGACATTATATATTAATAAAAAGTTCACTACAGCAAGAGGATATAACCAATTATAAACATTTGTGCACCTAATACATAAAGCAAAAACTGAAAGAATTGAAGGGAGAAATAGTTCTATAATAGTAGCTGCAATAATAATAATAATAATAATAAATATTCAGCAGGTAAAAATAAATAATTCAGTAGTAAAAGGAGACTTCAATACCCCAATCTCAATAATGAATAAAACAACCAGACAGAAGATAAATAAGAAAACAGGACTTAAACAACACAATAAGCCAACTAGATTTAACAGAAATGTACAGAACATTCTTCCCAACGATAACAACAACAACAACATACACATTCTTCTCAAGTGCTCATGGGAAATTGTCCAGGATAGGCCATGTGTTAGGTTACAAATTAAGCCTCAATAGATTTTAAAAGATAGATATCATACAAAATATCTCAAACCACAATGATATAAAATCAGAAATCGATAACAGAAGTAAATTGGATAATTCACAAATTTGTAAAAATTAAACAGACTCTTAAACAACCAATAGGTCAAAGAAGAAATCACAAGAGAAATTAATCTTAGAGATGAATGAAAATGAAAGCAACATATCAAAACTTACAGCATGCAGCAAAAGCAGTGCTAAGGGGAAAATTTATAGCTACAAATGCATTAAAAAGGAAGAAAGATTTCAAATCAACAACCTAACATTATAACTTAAGGAACTGGAAAAAGAAGAATAAACTTAACTCAAAGCGAGTAGAAGGAAGGAAATCATAAAGATTAGAGCAGAGATAAATGAAATAGAGAACAGAAAAACAATTTTAAAAAATCAATAAAATTAAAATTTTTCTTTGAAAAATTAAACAAAATTGACAAGTATCTAGCCAGATGGACTAAGAAAAAAGAGAGAAAATTCAAATTACTGGAATTGGAAATACAAGTGGGAACATTATTACCGATTTGTAAGAATAAAATAATTATGAGTACTGTGAACAGTTAATTGCCAACAAATTGGATAATCTAGATGAAATAGACAAATTTCCAGAAGCACAAAATCTACCAAGACTAACTCATGAAGAAATAGAAAAATTTGAATAGACTTATGACTACTAAGGAAATTGAATCAGTAATCTACTGACAAAGAAAAGCGCTGGACTCAATAGTTTCACTGGTGAATTCTACTAAATATTTAAACAAGAACTAATATCAATCCTCAAAGATTTTCAAAAAACTGAAGAGGAGGGAACACTTACTAAGTCATTCTATGAAGCCAGCATTACTCTGATACCAAAGCAGATAGGCACTGCAGGAAAACTACAAACCAAAATCCCTTATGAACATTGATGTAAAAATCCCCCCAAAATACTAGCCAACTAAAATTGAGCAGCATATCAGAAGGATTGTACACCATGACCAAGTCGGATGTTTTTCCTGGGAAGCAAGAAATGCTTCAACATACAGACAGTAGTCAATGTAATACATCACATTAAAAGAATAGAGGAAAAAAATCACACATGATCATCTATGTCGACACAGAAAAAGAACTTGACAAAATTCAATGCCCTTTCATCATAAAAACACGAAACAAACTAAGAATAGAAGGAAACTACCTCAACATCATAAAAGCTATATTTTAAAAATCCACAGGAAACATCATATTCAATAGTGAAAGACTGAAAGCTTTTCCTCTAAGATCAGGAACAAGGCAAAACAAGAACAAGGCAAGTGTGCCTTTTTTTTTTTTTTTTTTTTGCCATTTCTATCCAATGTAGTACTGTAATTTCTAGCCAGAGCAGTTAGACAAGAAAAAGAAATAAAAGGCACACAAACAGGAAAAAAAGAAGTAAAATTATCTGTTTTGCAGATGTAGAAAACCCTAAAGATTCCAAAAAAACTGTTAGAACTAATAAATGAATTCAGTAACATAACAGGACACAAAGTCAACACCCTAAAATTCATTGTATTCCTATACAGTAACAATGAACAGTCTGAACAGGAAATTATGAAAACAATTCCATTAACAATAGTATCAAAAATAATGGGAATTAACTGAGGTGAAAGACTCGTACAATGAAAACTATAATATGTTACTGAGAAAAATTAAAGAAGACATAAATAAACAGAAACACATCCCATGTTAATGTTTATGAACTGGAAGACTCAATATTGTTAAGATGTCAATACTACCCAAAGTGAACTACAAGTTCAATGCAATCTCTTTCGAAATACCAGTAATGTTTTTTGCACAAATAGAAATTTCTATCTTAAAATTCATATGGCATCTGAAGGGACTCCAAATAGCCAAAACAATCTTGAGAAAGAAGATCAAAACTGGAGGACTCACAATTCTTTATTTCAAAACTTATTACAAAACTATAGTAATCAAAACAGTTTGATATTGGCATAAAGGCAGACATACAGACCAATGGAATATAAGAGAGAGCCCAGAAATAAACCCTTGCATATATGGTCAAATTATTTTTGACAAGGCAGCCAAGGCCATTCAATGGGTAGAAAGGACAGTCTTTCAACAGATGATGTTAGGAAAATTGATGTCCACATGCAAAAGAATGAATTTGGACCCTTACTTAACCTTACCTGACATAATAATACAATAACTAAAACATGAAATCACTCCAAATGTACAGATGAATGGATAAGTAATATGTGATCTACACATACAATGGAATATTATTCAGCCTTAAAAAAGAAGGAAATTCTGACACATGCTACAACATGGACAAACTTTGAGGACCTTATGCTAAGTGATATAAACCAGACCCAAAAGATAACCACTGTTTCCACTTATATGAAGTACTTAGAGTGGTGAAAATCACAGAGACGAAAAGTAGCATGGTGGGTTCCAGAAGGTGGGGGGGTGGGGAGAGGGAGAGAGAATGGAGAGTTCTTATTTTTAATGGGTATGGTTTTACCAGATGGAAAGAACAGATGGAGGTGATGGTTGCACAACATCACTAATGTATTTGATACCACTGAATTGTATACTCAAAAATGGTTAAGACGGTAAATTTTACGTCATGCATATTTTACCACAATAAAAAAAAAACTGAAAAAAATTCAGAAAACGAAACAACAATAAAAACAACCAACTGCATAAGCGAGCTGGGTAGGCAATAAGCAGTAGAAAAAGAAGACTTATCTATATGTTTTAGTTCAGAAGTTGACAAACTATGGCTCCTGAGCCAAATTCAGCCAGTTCCCTGTTTTTGTAAATAATGTTTACATTTCGCCAAAAATATATAAATATATAATCCTGCACCAAGGAAGTACATCTAAGAAACTCTCATCTCAAAGCCAAAATTCTCTTCCTGTTGTCTCTGTGTTTCTATAGGAGCAGAAGCCACACACTTGGCTACAAGAAAGTCATGATCAGGAGTGAAGGAGGGAGAAGATCCATTCAACTTTGCCTTCACCACGGTGGCAGAACGTGTGTAGATTACAGCCCTCTACATCCAAATTACTGCGGTTTAAATAAACTGCAAACTATTAAGAAGTAATAAACCGTGCTTTGTTTAGGGCCCTGGGCACATAAACTGAATCTAAATTTGATTTAATGAACTTTAACCATAAAAAAATCCTCTTGAACCTGGAGACAGGATCTTGAATTTTTAAAACCTTTTTGTTTTGAAGTCATTTCAGACTGACAGAGAGTTGCAAAGATCATACAAAGAGGTCTCAAGTTCCCTTTGTGCAGCTTCTCCCAATGGTTGCATCTTATACTACATAACGCCCAATAGTTACTTTACATAAGATGCAACCATTGGGAGAAACAGTATCAAAATCAGAAAACTGATTTTGGTGCAATGTGGGTGTATAGTTTTATGTCATTTTATGTGTAACCACCACTGCAATCAAGATACAGAATGGCTCTATCACCACAAACATCTCCCTCCTGCTACCCTTTATAGTCATACCCACTCCCTCCCCACATCGTCCCTAACCCCTTGGCACTCACTAATTTGTTCTCCATCTCTATCATCTTGAGGAGACTGAGTTTTAAATCCAACTTCCAACCTTGCCAGCTGTGTGACTTTAGATGAGTCATTTCTTTTTTTTTTCCTGGACAAACTGGGGCAACATCAGCATTTTTCTCAAATTTCCACAGGATAAAAGGATCTCAAAATTCCACAGGGATTATGAGAATGATGATGACGGGGTTTATGGTGAAATAAACTAGGGAAATGCTGCTGTAAATAATGATAAGGTGGATTCTTTACTGTGAATTCTCAGTCCTTTGATATGCTAAGGTGAATTGTGAATCTACCAGTGGGAGATGTATACACAACATTTTCCTAATTTATTTGAAACCGGAATGCCAGTCTCCTGCTTTCAAAAGTATCTTCTAGAACTAGTTGTTTAGGAATTATACTTTGAGGTAGACTGTTCAGAGGATCTCTGAGGTGCCTTCCAGACGAGAATGTCTAGGGGTATACCCTCTGTAGTGGGTTGACTTGTGTCCCCCAAAAGATATGTCCACCTGGAACCTCAGAATATAAACTTTTTCGGAATAGGGGCCTATGCAGATATAATTAAGGTAAGGATCTTGAGGCGAGATCATCCAGGATTAGGGTGAGCCCTCAATCCAATGAAGAGTGTCCTTAAGACACACACAGACCCGGAGAAAAGGGCCAATTGAAGATGGAGACAGAGATTGGAGGGCAGCCACAAGCTAAGAAACACCAAGGATTGCTGGCAGCCCCCAGAAGCTACGAGAAGGCATGAAATGGATTCTCCCTCAGAGCCTCCAGAAGAAACCAACCGTTCCGACACCTCGATTTCAGACTTCTGGACTCCAGAACTGTGAGAAAATTAATTTCTGTTGTGTTCAGCCCCCCAGTTTGTGGTATTTGTTATGACAGCCCTGGGAAATGAATACGCCCTTGTTCAGAATCTTGGGGATTTTGAAGCAGGGAGGGGTCTCCTTTAAGTTTCCCGAGCCCCTGAGCTCCTTCTCTACTCAGGGCCTTTGCACATGCCGGCCCCTCTGCCGCGACCACTCTCCTCCATGCTCTTTCCCATCTGTCTACTTCTCTTCCTTCAGGAATTAGTTTACTGTCGGCTCCTTAGAGAGATCATGCCTGACCACTCAATCTTACGCAGTCCCCGGCCCCACCATGGTTCTCTGATATGGCGTGTATACTTTTTCTCCCACCACTTAGCCCACGGTGTAACCACAGATTCACTCGTTGGGTTGTTTGATTGGTGTCTGTTTTCCATGAGGGCAAGAATGGTGTCTGTTTTGTGGGCCTCCTTTACCCAGGCCCTGGAATAGTGCCTGACACATGAGAGGTGCTCACTAAGTATGCAGTGAAAAAAAAAGGAAGGAAGGAAGGAAGGAAGGAAGGAAGGAAGGAAGGAAGGAAGGAAGGAAGGAAGAAGGAAGGAAGGAAGGAAGGGGAAGGGAAAGGAAAGAAATGGAAGGAGGGAGGGAAAGAAAGAGCACAATAACTCTTTTTGGATCGAGGGCCTGGTATCAACAGATGGCACTAAGGGGTGTTTGCAGGGTCTGAGAAACTCCTTTCCCGGGCATTTCTCTTGCAGGAACTTTTGGCCTTTGCTTTCCAGGAGGCCATGACCACTGTGGCTCTTGGGAGTGTGTGAGTCAACAAAGACTGATGCCTCCCATGTACTAGGCATTGTTCTTGATTCTGGATGAGACAGCAAACGTGGAAAATCCCAGGTCCTGTGGGGTGTGAGTCCAGAGAGAGGGAACAGACTGTGACTATGCAAGCACGTAAATAAATAAGGCCATTCGCAGCTCTGGGAAGAAAATAAAATCGGATTGTGTAATAGAGCAGGACTAGAGGGGGGCTGCTTTGTGCAGGGCAGGCTTCTTTGAGGAGGTGACAGCTGGAACCAGAATGATGGAAAGATGGCAGCCATGTGAAGACTGGGAGAGAAGTGGGCGGGGCGGTGGGGGTGATGGAGATTCCAAGCAGAAAAGCCATCAAAGGCCCTGAGCCAGGCTGATTTGGGACAGTTACGGCTCAAAGAGATGGCCACTGTGGCCAGAATGCAGTGAGAAGGGAGGAGATAGGAGAGGCCACACCTTAAGGCTCTGCAGGCCGCGGTCAGGGGTCTGGAGCTTATTTCCAGCACAATGGAGAGGCCTTTAAGTGGGGTGGTGGGCGAGGGGGTTGTGACTTGCATTATTTGTGCTTGAGAAAGACCTCCCTGGCTGCAGTGTGTAGGACGAACTGCAGGGGGCGAGGTGAGACAAGAGTAGAGTCGGGGAAAGTCAGGATGTCTTTAGGATCGCCTAGGCTAAGACTCGAAGGCGACTTGGTCTAGGGCTGTAACGGTGAAATAGAGAAACATGGACATGGGTCTCTTTTGGAGGCAGGATATGGGGGTGAGGGGAAGAGAGAAATTAGAAGAACTCAGTTTTTTGGCCTGAACAGCTGGCTGGCTGGTGGTGCCATTTATTTATGATGTGACAATTTGAGAAGAATTAGATTTGGGGTGTGGGGCGAAGGGAAATTAGAGCCTAGTTTTGGCTGTGAAATGCTCACGAAGCATCCAAGTGCAGGTGATAGGTAGTTAAATATAAGTTAAATATATAAGTCTGGAGATCAAGGGAGAAAGTCTTGGCCAGAGATTAAGATTTGAGATTCAGACAATAGATGGTCTGTGAAGCCACAGAACGGGAGGAGACCCACTACGAGGGTGAATGAAGTAAAGACAAGAGGGCCAAAGACGAAACCTCTGCATTGACTCCCATTTAGAGATGGTGGAGGAGGCAGGAGGGGAAAGGTAAAGAGCCTAAGAAGGAACAGCCCGCGAGAAGGAGAAAAACCAGGGAAGGTAGCCTCGGAGAAGTCCACAAAAGAAAGTTTTTCACGAAGGAGGAGTGGCCGAGTATGTCCAATGCCGTTGAGAGACTGAGTAAATGAAGCTAGAGAGCTGAGCTTTGGCTTCGGCAAAATGTAGGCCACGGGTGATATGGACAAGAGCCAGTTCATGTGATAATGGAGACAAAGGGCTGATGGGAGCCAGATGGAATGAGAATGCGGATAAGAAAGCAGATGCAAGAGGAAAAGCGAGTGTCAGGGGAGAGTTTCTCTACGGTGAGTCATAAGGCCTATTTATGCACAGGTGACGATAAAGATCCAATAATGAGAGGGAAATTGCTGATGCAGCATTAACTGCAGGAGTGAGGTTCTCAGAAGGTCCAAGCGGGTGGAACTGAGTTGGAAATGTGGGATGCGGCTTCCACTATAACCAGAGGAGGTGGTTGGGGGTGGGGGGGTTCTTGTATGATTGCTTCTATTTTTTTTTTCTCTGAAATACATATTGCCATCATTAGTTGAAATTGAGGTTGGGAGTGTGGAAGATTCAAAGAGAGTAGAAGGTATATATTAGTCATCTCAAGAGTGAGGAAGTAAAGCTTCTCAGGCATGATGGAGGAGTTTGAGATTTACAGTTTTGATTTTCAAGTGCATTCAATCACACAGGTATGCTGATTCTTGAGCAAAAGTTGGTTCCAACCAGAGTCTGGGGTTTTGCCAGGTGAGCATGATGGATGGAGAAAAGGGTAAAGGAATTAGATGCAGAGTCATGATTATTGGGATGGGTCAAGGACCTCAAGCTGGATAAGGAGGGCAGTGAGGACCTGGCTGACGGCACTGCAAAAAGGCCAAGGCCAATGGCTTGGAGGTCTCAGTGGGTTCAGGAATTGCTGGTATGGAGTTGATATAGTACCTGAGCTGGAAGAACAGGAGGTGATGTTCAGGGCATGAGGTTATCAGGATGACGAGATCAGTTATACCGTTTGATTATGTGGCTGAGGTGGGGTGGGAAAAAGGCTTTCAGAGTCAAGGAGGTTCTCTGAAAGCTCTGACCTCCTTAGTTCCTCGCAACTTGGGAAACAGAGAACTACGTCCTACCAGAGCTGGAAGGGGCTAAACCTCTTCACTGCACAAATGGGGAATCTGAGACCCGGAGATGTTGGGTGCAGAAACTAAAATGTCGGAAGCTGAAGTTCTGAATCTCAGTCTCAGGGTGAGGTAAGATTTTCGTTGGTGTCATCCTCCTCCCAACTTCCTCCTGCAGCAAAGTTCCACACTCTCCTCCTCCCTCCATCCCTGGAGCCCAAGATCCTTCCCCACCTCCTCAGCACGTCCACTGCCTAACAGTTTTCCTGCACTCTCCAGTCCTCTGAAGATTAAAGTTCAAGTCCACAGCCACAAGATATTAACTGAGTTGTAAGTGTCTTTACAAACCTCTGGTGGCAGATCTTCACATTTATTCATTCATTCACCCATTCAGTTAATCGTTCATTCATTCGGTGATTTCATCTGTCATTACTCATTCTTTGTATTTGTCCAAGCAAAAGGGATGAATTCTCAGTCATTGTGAAATTGCTTATCCACCCAACCAACCAGCCAGACATCTGATAAATACTGAGTGCCAGTCATAGTCCTGTATAGGTTTGACATACAGGCATCACCTGTCCACATGTCTGGCAGGTGTCTAGGTTTTCCCAAGTCCATTCTGTGTCTATTCCCTGAGTCACACACACAGTGTGTCTGAGTTCTAGCCTCCTCCTCATAGCAGGGCTGAAAATACATAAGTTGTCATTGATCAAAGTTCACAAGGTGAGTCTTTATTTTTAAAGCTGTCTGTGTCTTCCATTAAAGATTTTTTTTTTTTTTAATTTGCCAAAGCCATGCTTGCTCATGGTAAAAAAATATAGACAATAACAAAACAAACAAAATAAAAAAAACTTCCTCACAACTGGCAACTTCCATCCCTCCCTCCCACGGTGCCAATCACTGTTGAAAGTATGGTACGTGTGGTTTGGTTCATATCCTTCTATATCTTTTCTATACATTTGTAAAGGGAAAATATTTATATTATGTATGCTGTAGTATATATTTACAAATTGAGATCACAGGCTATTATTCTGCAACTTGCTTTTTCTCTGTAATTATAGATGATAGACATCATGCCAGGTCAGTGCTTCGGATCCACCTCTTTCTTTTTAGGGGCTGCAGCATTCACAATATGGACGGACCTGGTATATTTAACAGGCTCCTGTCAATGGACAATTAGGATGTTTTCATTCAACGCTTCTCCCGCTTCCTGCTAGAATGCTGCCGTGGACATCTCTTTGAGCTCTTTTGTAGGAACATTTCTGAAAGCTATTTCTAGAAATGGAATTGCTGGGTCATGTGCATTTTAAATTTTAATGGATAGCCAGTGTCAGGCATGGTGCCAGAAACAGTAAGATCTTTGTAAATATCTATGGCATGAATGGATACTGCTAGGTTGCCCTCCGGGAAGATCACACTATGTACACTCTCACCAACAGTGAACGGAGAGCCATAGAACTGGCCATTTCTGCCATGAGGCCCCAGCAACGCTGGGTTTCGGGATGACCACTTTCCTCCAGGTTACTCTGCTGCTGCTGGGAGGGTTTAAAGGCCCCCGTCATCTTTGATGAAAGGAAAGCAACGTCCAGGCTGAGGGTGACCTCCTCCTTCAGGTCTGCAAAGCTCACTGCTTAACACGCTCCCACTGGGGTGGGAGTTTACTACAATGAGGGCGACATCTGGGACTTCTCTCATCGGAGCTAACCGGGTTTACACAAAGCCCCCACACGTCTTCCTTCTGTTCCTCACTGATCGATCCCTGAAAACTGAAGGAAACTTTCTATGGTTGGGCTCACTCTCCTACTAACAACCCCGGCACTATGTGGTCAGTAAGCAATGTCCTTCCTCTAGGGCCATCTCCAGTAGGAATCCCCAGCCAGACAGCCCCTGTCCCTAGCATCATTAGGGTCGGCTGTGCCATCATCCCCTGCCACATGCCTGGGTTCTGATGTCCCAAGGCTGAATGAAGCTCTAGAGTAGACATCATGGCCAGCGCACCAGGGCCAGTTCTACCTCCATCCTCCCAGGAGCTTTGGCCAGTGTTGCTGCTGTGCCCTCTGCCTAGGGAGGAAGGCCAGCATCATGGGCTGCAGGGGTGCTGTTCAAAGGCAAGGTCAGGGTGCAGAGGAGGAGCCCAGCCCTGCCTGAGCCCCGAGATACTGGCATGGGGGTCTTTCTCACTCTGCATGCCCTATGCCAGGCTCTGACAAGACTGATGCCCTGGGAAGACTCTATGGTGAATGCTCCTTTCCTCTTGGGGTTAATTCCACAGTTAGGGCTGAGATGGCAGTGCCCCAGAACCATGTGGGACGATAGGACTGGAAGAAAAAGTGGATCTGCCCTCTCCTCTCCTCCCTCCAAGGACAGTCCAGGGTGGGGCTGATCAAGATCTCTCGAGGCCCTGCCCCACAGAGGCCAGCCTCCCAACTCCCCTCTCCCATGGTGAGTCAGGAAGCTGAGCTGTCTCCCCAGGTCAGCGATGGGAGGATGGGATGGGGAAGCACACAACGATCACTCCCATCCCGTCCTGAGCTCCCAAACCAGGCTCTTTAGCACCCCCAGACCTCAAGGTACTAGAGGTTGAAGCATCTGTGAAGATCCTTTCCTGGAGGGTGGCCATGGACCTACTGTCCGCCTATGCTCATTGTCCACACAACCCTGGAGGACTCGTCAATGGCAGGACTTCGGGTGCAGTGATGACCCCCTCTCCCCTCCAGTCCCCCAGCAGGGCCTAGATTCATCTCCCCACACAGCCCGAAGCAGACTCTCAGCAACAATCAGCTGAAGTTTAGTGAGTACAAGTGTTGGGGGAGTAGGGTAGGGCAGAATGGGTTCTTCTCTCTTCAGGTAGAACTGGAGGTGGCTCAGAGCTCATGCAGTCCGATCTTAGTGCCTTTTATATCTCAGAGCTGGCTGTCCAGTCAAGATTTGTATACTTCCAGAAACGGGGCTCTCTTCACTCCTCAGAGTAGCCTATTCCACTGTCAGGCACCTCCAACTGACGACATTTTCCTCTTGGCAGCTTCTAACCTGGGTTAGGGGTGGGGGGATGGATGGATACTGTCACTCTAGCCCAGCCCTTGGGATAAGAGAAACAGTCGAGGTGGAACAGGGGCAGGAAAAGCAATAAATTAAATACAAGAATGCCCAGAGATGTGGCGGGTTGGGTGGGAGTGTTCCAAGGGTCCCAAGCATCTCTGGCTCGCTCCAGGAAGCACTGGGGAGGAGGTGGCTGTGGCAGGATTCCAAGCAGGAGGTAGCTCAGAAGGCTGGGTTGTCGATGCCTCTGTGTACCCCAGAATATTCTTCAGGCCTGAAGCTGTAGGGAGGGGGCGGCTCCATGGGGGGCCAGCCCAGGACTGGCTTCAGAATAATCTGCAGGGAAAGGAGGAGACACAGTCTTCTTATGGCCTGGCACTGGCCATCACTACCCACGTGCTGGAGGTATACAGGGAACAGGGGTGACCCAATGCTGGCTGCAGAGTCTTCCCTGGGGTAAGGAGGCCTTCCATTGTCCCTGTTGCTCCAACAGTTGGGACAGTAGGGAGGTACAGATGGCCAAGGAGCAGAGCAGGGATTGTGATAGACACCCACCTCGCTGTAGGGAGGTGGAGGCTCAGAGGCGGACACCCTGACCCTCTCTGCTGGGGAAATGGAGGGTTGTTCGGAGGGCCCCTCGCGGTCCATCTGGCGGTCCTGTTCCTGCTCTCTGCAGCTGCGACAGAAGCGCTTTGCCAGGCCGCAGATGCACAGGATGGGCAGGATGATCAGGAAGACGATGACAAAGATCCTGGGGTAAGGAACCACCACCATCACCCTGACAGTCTAGGCTATCCTTACTGCACCTCCCTCCCGCCCTTGACCCACACCAACCCTCAAGGCAGGAAGCCCAGTCCTGTGCGAACCAGGTCCCTCGGAGGGCTGTGCCCAGAGGAGCTGGCCCTGGACTCACCTCATGGGGCCAGAGAAGAGCTCATACTCCTGGCAGCAGTTGTCACCGCAGCACTTGAATCCTTCAGGGCAGGTGCTGGGGTGGGGGCAGATAGAAGCTGTTGGTACCAAGGTGGGGCGGCAGAAGGATCCCAGCCTCCCCAAAATGCATCCATATACTCAGAGCACAAGCCACACTCCTGGTGGTGGGAGGGGAAGGGACTCCAGGTTCAATGGGAGGAAGCTGGGGCCAGGATCAGAACCTGATTTCCAGATGCGTCTCAGTACTCTCCTGTGCACTCAGACCAAGTTATGCTCCTCCCTGGGCCTCACCTTTTTCCTCCATAAAATGGGTGTGATGAACATCATGGCAACCTCACTGGGCAGGTGTGGGATTGAGTGTTGTAGTGGCTACATCACCCTAAGGAGATGTAGTGGGGAGAAGGGGGCTGGGGACTGTCCAGGAGCTAAAGTGAAGAGGAGCGAGCCCTTGCTGGTGCCCAGAGTCGGTGGCAGGAAAGAGAGGGTGTTCCTGGCACTTCCAGTGCTGACTTGATGCAAAAACTCTTCTGCCCAGAGACCACCTCCTTCAGCCCCTCCTCATCATGCTCAGGCTTCCTGGCATTTATATATTAAGGACGAATACCCTTTGCCCCACCTCACAGGGGCCCTCTCAGAGGGAAGATGGCCTGAGACTGCAGTAAGAAGGAGGGGATTAGGCTTCAGATGGCCCACAAGTGTGAAACTCCCCTTGGGGTGGCTGGTGGGGAAAGGGAGGGGGTGGAGTCTCCTTCTTTGGGTTGGGGAGTGTGGGGATGATTTATGGCTGGAAGGGGAGTGAATGAAGATGATGGATAAGGTGCCTCCCTCCCACGAAGGCAGGCAGAGTAGGATTTGGGGTGTCTCCTCCCTGATTGGAAGTTACAGCTCAAACCCCAGACTTACAAGATGATGCCACATTTGGCTGCAGTCTGTGGAAGAAAAGAAGCAGAGGTTAGGGGTCATAAATTGGCTAATGGTGTCTCCACTCAGAACCTGCCCAGGGACCTGACAGCCAGGTCCACAATGGATCAGCATCTTCCCCAAGCCTGCTCTCTACCTCACTCCATCATGTTCCTCACGTCAATAACGTGGGCTCCAGCTGCCACCTGGAGGCTCCCAACCCTCTTTCATCTCCTTATACCACCCCCCTACACCATATTCCCTCCTCTCCAGGTCTGTAAGCCTTCTGTCATCTACAGTCCAGGATGCCAACAACTCTCCTCCTGCCCTCCTAAGTCACTCCCCACACTGCAGGCAAGTTCCTACCCCCGTATGTATGACCACCAGCAACCTTGCTAGAAGCCCCCTTTAGCGGCTCCCTGGGGCCGACCCCCAATGACCAGTGGTGGCCCCCCTCCTTCCTTGCCCTTTTGCACACACACCCTGAACACACCTAGATGTTTTACACTTGCATGCCGGGGCAGGCCCTCTTCCCCATGCCTTCATGGTCTAATGAACCCAGTTCATCCTTCAGATCTCTGTGGGGAGGGGGAACCTCGCTCTGCGAAGCTGCCCAGGCCCTCCTCTCTAGAACCAGCTCCTCCCTCCCCACCTCTCCTAAGCTAGTTCTACAGGGTATAGGTCCAGAATTTAACCCAATTAATAGCAATTACGTGTATATGCCCTGCTTGGAACATTCTTGCCCTAGGTATCTGCAAGGCTGGTTCCAGCAGCCCCGTCTCAAACCATCTTACCTAAAATTACATCTCTTGTCTCAAAGCGCTCCTCTTCCCCTCATTGTGCTTATTTTTTTCTGCATAGCTCTTATCAACATCGAACATACTATATATTTTCCTTTATCTTATTAATCGTCTGTCTCCTCAGTAGAATATAAACTCCACAGGGCAGAGATTCTGGTCTGTTTCATCACTGTTGAAAACCCAAGTCACAGTGTTGGCAGAATGAATGAAAGAGCATTCATTAATTACCTGTTTTCATTTCATCCAGACTGGGGGATGGTGGCAGAGGAATGCAGGGGGGGGAAACAGTGGGGAACAGGAGGGTACATGTCACCCAGCCTCCTGGGGGCAAACAACCAGGACTCAAGAATAAGAAGCTAACTTTGTTGAGACCACCCTATCTTCATACCTTTCTTGAAATAATGCAGTAACATTTCAATTGCTTATGACAACAGTAAAGCTAAGAATACCAACAACAGTCAATAATAGTTGTGCTGATTCCCCTTTTCTGTGTTCAGTCCCATGTGAGTACCCGCTTGTCACAAGCCTTGGCCAGTGGTGCTGGAGCAGCACTAAATCCCTGGGGCAGGTTGGCCCAGAGAGGGTAAGGGCCACACAGCACAGAGTGGGGCCACTGTAGAGTTGAGACAGACCAAGGAGTCCAGGCACTCAGTGGCAGCCTCTTCCCCCTCAGATCCCAGACCCTGTTCTTCCTCCCTCTCCTGGGCCCCAGGTAAGCAGGACCGATAAAAAAGGTTTAATAAGTTCGTCCCGAGCTCCTGTTTGGGAGGGACAGAAGATCTCCTAGATTCTCTACCCCCATTACACCAGGGGCCATCTTGTCTGACGTGGTCCAGAGCCTGCGTTTTATCAAATGTCAGGATGATCTTGGGGAACCTCGGCTGACAGTCCTGCATGGCATAACCACGTTTCCATTCCATCAACGACAGGCCACATATATGACGGTGGTCTCCTAAGATTACAATGGAGTTGAAAAATGCCTATTGCCAGTCATATAAAAGTATATCATATACAATTATGTATGGTCTATCATACTTGATGATAATAAGTGACTATGTTACTGGTATTTACTATCCTATACTTTTGATTGTTATTTTAGAGTGTACACTTTCTACTTATAAGAAAAAAAGTTTGGTGTAAAACAGTATGTTACACCAGAGCAGCCTCATACATCTCATGTTTACAGCATCTCTTGACTGCATCATTTTCTCTTGTGCTTGATTTAATCTTGTGTTGTTCTATAAATTTAGTGTAGCCTAGGTGTATGGTGTCTAGAAAGTTTACAGTAGTGTACAGTAATGTCCTAGGCCTTCACATTCACTCACCTCTCACTCACTGACTCACTCTGAGCAATTTCTAGTCTTATAAGCTCCATTCATGGTAAGTGCCCTATACAGGTGTACAATTTTTTATTTTTTTATAGCATATTTTGGCAGTACTTTTTCTATATTTAGATACATAAACACTTACCATTGTGTTACAATTGCCTACAGGATTCAGTACAGTACAGGCTTGTAGCCTAGGAACAATAGGCTGTACCATCTAGCCTAGGTGTGTAGTAGGATACACCACCTATGTTTGTATAAGTGCACTCTATGATGTTTGCACAACAAAATAGCCTAACAACGTATTTCTCAGAACGTCTGTTAAGCGGTGCCTGACTGTACTTACAGGTGAATTGAGGACATAAGCAGTGCCTGCCCCCTGGAGTTGTTGGGAGGAATCGAGAAGAGGATGACGCTCAGCCTAGTGCCGGCACAGACTGATGGCCGAGGGACTGAGGAGTACAAGAGCTTCAGGGGCACGGCCACACAGTCGTGTGAATGTGCCCCATTCTGGGGAGCCAGACTGGGACTTCCCTTAGATCTTAAAACAGAAGTTAAAAATCTGTGTTCTAGACTCACGTCAGTTTCCAAGATAATCTCCCATCCCAGGACTGGACAGAACTGCCCTATCAATGGGAGAGGGAGGAATGAGGGCATGCCTGTCCACTGTCAGAGTCACAGATTTCAGAGGTGTGACCCCAGTCTTGGGTCAGGCAGCCAGATTAAATCCTACCAGGGGCTGGAATCCTACCCCCACTCCTAGAAAAGGACTAAGGGGCCTCTTTTTCCCTAGGACATAAGCAAATAAACACAGCCCAGAGAGGGCCGGGCCTTCCCCAAGGTCACGCAGCACTGGAGGAACATAGCTGGGGTGACAAGCCGGCCAGGCATCTAGATTCAGTCCCAGATAGTCCCGGCTTTCTAACGCAGGGAAGGAGCAGGAAGGACTAGCCAAGGCTAAAATACGAGTCGAAGTCCCCAGTCACAGAGAAGCGCTAGGTGTCACGATGGTGGTGGGCGAAGGCCAGTGTCACTACACAGTCCCCCAGGGTGAAGGAACCCCGGCCTTTTCAGGGCCTTCCTCTGCTGCCCCCACCTCCACCTCCCTAGCCAAATGAGAAAGGAAGTTGCTAATTGCGTGTGGTCACGAGGAAATTCTAACAATGGAAGGTGGTGACCCGGCTCCAGAAGCAGGCCCCTGACCCACAAGGGTAGGGCCCTGAAAGTTGTACAGCTCTACCTCCCGAGCTCTCACCTGTTGGAGGCCAGCAAGTAGGCCGAGCAGCAAGGTGGGTACCAAGCCGAGGACCCAGGCGTCGGACATCCTGGCGTGGGAACCACTGAGCTTCCGCGTGTAAGGGGAGGAGGGGAGAGGCAGAGAGAGGCGGGGCGGCGACCTCTCCCACGTCTCTCCACCTATGGGGCCCCGCCTCAGGATGGGGGCGGAGCTTATGCACCGGGTTGCGCGGGACTTGGGGCAGGGACGGGGAAGAAGTACGGGTCGGGCTTTGGAAAAGGGGAAATAGAAGACATTAATTGGTAAAAATTGTGGGGTCAGTTCAAGACTGCTAAACTGCTTCTTCCCAACCCCCAACTACTGCTCCACCCATAAGTGGCCCCAGGTTTAAGGGAGGGAGTGCTGAGTCTGGCCAGGGAAGAAGGGATGCAGGCATTGGGAGCCGACCACTAGAAGTTTCTTCCCACCTGGACTTCTGGGGCTCAGAGGTTGAGGGAGAGGAGAGGCGAAGGTCCTGGAGTGGATTGAGGGGTCTGTATGGGGGAGGTACCGCACGCGCGCGCGCGCACGCACACACACACACACACACACACATGGGAGACCTGTTTTGGTAGAATGAAGCCTGGTTCACCAAAGAAGAGGGATAATGAGGACATTTTTTTGCCAAGAAGGGAGGGGCGGCCCGGCTGATTTCTGGGGAAGGAGAACCAGGAGCACAGCACAGGTACATCGAGTCCCCTCACCCCCCTACGCTCACACACCTCCCTTGTGATCTTGAGAGGAGGTGTTGGTACACTTCCTCCTTTTGGCTATTGGGGCAATTAAGGCCCCAGGGTTCAGAGACTTGCCCCGGGATCTAAAGTGGGGCGCAGCGGCAGCCAGTCGAGTTTCCGCGCCGGCGAGGAGGCCTCTCCAGATTCCTGGAAAGACCCCGCGGAGGCGGTCCCAGCCGGGAGGGGGCGGGATTCCAACCCTCAGCCGCCGCACCCCAGCCCTGGGGGCGCGCTGTGCTTACCCAGTCCGGCCAGCAAGTGGCAGCATCACTCAACGCGGGATTCCCCCGGAGCGCGGGGCTGCTGGGCTGGGACACGAAGGTGGTCTCCGTAAGCTCCCTCCGAGGGAAGTTGCTGGCGGGCGGTGTGGGAGGCCGCCTCGGAGGGCGGTAGGCGCAGGATGACAGCCAGACGCCCAGACTCGGATGAGACAGGTGGAGACCATGCCGGAGCTGGAGAGCTGGAGCCCGGACGCCTGGGGAAGGGGCGCAATGGCAGTGGTGGGCGGGCTGCTGCTCCCTGGCCTGGGGGAGGGGGAAGGCTCCAGGAGTTCTTAGGTTGTCAGACGTCTCCTACTGTGCCTTAAATATCCCCAAGTTAGTACAACAGGATAGCGGTCTCCTCTGTCTCCTTTTCTTCATTCTTTCACCGCTTTCTCTTTATCTGTTTATCTCTCCCAGTCCTGTTATCTTTGTCTTAACTGCTTAACTGCTCCGTGTCCCCCCCATTTCTCCCAGTCCCTCTTCCTGTTCCAGTTTCTTCCCATTTCTGTCAGGTTCTCTCCCTGCCTCTGTGTTCCCCTCTGTTTCCCATCTCTGTTTCTCCTTTCTTCCTTAATCTGTTTATCTCAGTCAAGGAGTCTGGTTTTCTCTTTGCGCTTCCATTTCCCTGGCTCTGGTTTGGTCCCGTGTCTCCCTGTCTCTGTGTCTGTTTTTCTCACCAACTTCTTGGTCTCTCTCTCTCTCAGTATATCTCTCCCTAGTCTCTCTCTCTCTCTTTTTTCCCTGTCTCTGTTTCTCATTATCTCTTGGCCCTTTTCGGCCCCTAAGGACAGAATCTTCCAGTCTCAGGATCCAAATGGAATTGGGGTCTGGCTCTAGAAAATGCCCTCTCTATTTGCATTTCTGGGTGACCCTTAGCTTGTAGAAGGGAATGTGCACCTCCCCCCGCCTCCCCTGTCCCCCTGGGGCAGATGGCTGTGCTAAGGGAAACCTAGTCCAGAGAATGCTAGAGTTTCCTCCCAGCAGTGCCCATTCTGCCACCTCATTAGTGAAGTCCTTGCTAATTTGGGCTTCCAGAGCCCTCTCGCCCCTGCCCTGGCCCCACTGCATCCATATCTAAGGTCAGGGGTATCGGCCACAAACCCTGACACTCGGCCCAGGCCTCGAGCCCTACAGAGGCGTGGCCTTTATGGGAGAGGAAGATGGGTGATCTTAGGGGAGGAGAGTGTCCTAGGGAGTGAAATGGGGATGCTGAGAAGGGCATGGAGGAGCTTGAGGGGTAGGTGTGGGAGGCTTGGGGGAGGCTGATGAGAAGGGACCAGGGAGTCACCAGTGCCCTCAGGATGGGCAGGAGGAGGCAGGAAGCTAGCATCACTCCCCTCTGGCTCTCTGGCATCCAGCTGACACAAATCTTGGATTGCCAGACAAAATACAGGACACCCAGTTATATTCGAATTCCACATAAACAACAGATAATATGTTTAGCATGACTGTGTCCTATGCAATATTTGGGACATACCTATCCTAAAATTTGTTATTTGGAATTCGAATTTAACTATATGTCCTGTATTTTTATTTGTTAAATCTGGAAATGCTACCCACATCCCTTAAATGTCATAGGAATAGACATTTGAGAACAGCTGCTCCACCTGCTGGCCCACATCTCCCCAGTGGGAAAGGAAGGCTCAGCGGGCAGAGTTCAGAAAGCCTCTGGAACCTGCCTCTGGGTCCCCAGTTTTTCTTCATGAAACCAAACTACTCTGCTATACTCTTTCCTGCAGATGAGGATGAAGTGAGAGGTGAGTGGTCTCAGCTTAGGCCAAGAACACTAAGCCCTGTTGTCAACATGTCCACCATGGCTCCCAGGGCCCCAACATTCTTGGTAGGTGAGGTCGGGTGGGGGCGGGATCACAGTGGGGCAGACTGAGCAGACAGGGGCTTCTTTTTGTAGAGGCAGGAGGGTCCTGGACACGGATGACATCTGTTCAACACCTCGTCTGGCAGTAGAGGGAAGTGTGTGCATGTGTGCATGTGTGTGCTCGGGCATGCAGGGGCCAAGGAGGCCCAGAGACCTCATGCAGTCAGTGAGTCCCTCTTGATTCCAAACCAAATTCCATCTGGGGTTTCCCAAGAGCAGCATAGTCCAAATGTCTTCATACTCGCTCTCCACCTCCCCAGGCCTTTCACTAAAGAACAAGCTGATTGTCTGTGCATCCTGCAAGGACCCAGCTGGAAGGGCCTGGGAGGTCAGCTGGTCCACCCGCCCCTTCTCAGAGAAGCTAACTGGAGCTCAGAGGGGTGGGAAGGCCAAGTCACATGGGACATTGGGGTTGAGTCAGCACCAGAACCACGCAGGTCTTGAGACCCTACACCCAGAGGCACCCTGAGAGGAGGGAGCCGCTGCTCCAAATAGAGAAATCTTCCCTGGGGCTGGGGTGGGAGGCCTTGTGCAACCTGGTTTAGCCCAGCCCAAGGGGCCAGGCCCTGGGCAACGGGGAAGAGCCAGGCTAAATTCTGTTCCTCTCAGCCCCTCTCCCTACCATACTGTGGCGGACACTGATACTGATAATGAAATGGCTTATGGCGCTGGGCCTGGATCTTTCTTTTCAAAGCCCACACAGCATTCTGCTTTAGCCCAGCTCTGACTGAAGGGGCAGTATTATGTCATGTTGGTAAGTGTACCCCTTACTATGGTGTGCCGCGTGACCTTAGTCAAAAAACTAAACTTCTCTGTGCCTCTCTAAACTCATCTGTGAAGGGGGGGGATAACCTTCTTTATCACACAGGGTCATTATGAGGATGAAATAAGCTACTCAATGTCTAGAATACAGTAATAGTAAGTAAATGTTAGTTTAATAATAATATGCAATGAATGTTTCATTCCTGGCAGAGGAAAGGAGCCAAAGCTCTTTCTCTCCATTTCACATAGAAGCAGAGTGAGGTGATAAGGAATTAAGGATCTTGCTTCTCTAAGAACTGCTCTCTCCCTCTATATAGGCCAAGTCCTGCTCCGGTTTCCCTAGAATGCTGGCTCACTAGCCCCCTCTGCTGTGCATTAGGTGCTCTGCCCACCACCCTTTCCCCCAAAGGGCCAGGTCAGAGACTTAGCTCAGAGGATGACCTGGTATTGACCACTCCTTCTAGAGGGTCACAGGGGACCCAGTGTGGCACTGGTGCTGGGGCCAGACATTTGAGCAAGTCCCTCTATGCCTGGTTTGCCCACCTCTTCTGCTTCCCCACTGCTCAGAGTGCTGCCTGGGCTGGGCTTATGGTGGGCACCCAACTCTCTTGCAGCCTGAGAGCTCGGGGAGACTAGAGACCGTGCTTATCACAGGCATCCCCACTGCCACTGACTCCATGCAGTATGGCTCCCCAGGGCCATCACAACCATCTTCATAAGGCCTCCAGCCTAGTCTCCCCATTGCCTATGTTAGGACATGTTACTCTCTTGCTCCCTAACTTTCAGAGGCTCCCCATTTCTGCCTGATAAAGTTCCATCTCAGGGAGACCTTTGGGGTCCTTCATGACCAGCCCCCACCTGACCTCCCAGTGTGCTCTTCCTGTCCTGCCTGCCTGTTCTCCAACCACACACCCGACCGTCTCTTCCCTCCTTTCCTCAGTTTCGGCAGCTCTCTCTACTTAGAATACCTGTCCCTAGACCCCTCCCCGAAACCTAACAAATTCTCAACCATTTTTCAAGGCTCAACTCCAATTCCGCCTCTTCCAGAAAACCTTCTAGGACTTGGATCTTTGAGTAAGACGTCACTGTCCCCCTCCTGCTCACCCCCCACCCAGGCCTTCTCTCTGGGCTTCAATCTCTAGATGTGTGCACATGTCCTGACATTCCCACCAGGCTGCGGGGGCTGGCCCCATTCCGATTCAGCTCTCATTTCCCCATGGTGCTTTGTTCCAAGTAAACACTGGCTCTGTTGTCACTGACTTGAAGCTGGTTGGAGGCTTCCTGGGGTCAAGGGCCACATTTCTCTAGGATGGAGAATGAATTCCCAAAGGCCTTGGTGGGGGTTCTTGGTTGAGGGTGTTGTTCCTGACTGACTAGGCTCCACTGGCTGTGTGGTTGAGGAATCCACCTCTTCTGTTTCCTGTTCCTCCCAAGTGTACAGTACCCCCCAAGTGAGTCAGAAGGCTCCCTAGGGATCAAGCAACTCCTATGGGGTGGGCTGCAAGGAAATCTGGCTTACTGTCCACCTGCCAGGAGGAGGTGGGATGCATGTTGGGTTGCCAAGTGGAATTCTTGGCCATGGGATCAAGGTCTGAGTCTCCTTCTCTGGAATATTCCTCTGGAAATTGAAGTCCACCAGCCCCTTATTCATTCTCAAAGTGATGGGCGTGAGGGTGGGGAGATGACTTCTGGAGTTGACCCCAGGTCTGAGCCGCCAACCTGTGGGCCAGGAGGGTGGAGAGAGGCATGCCACCTGCCAATTAACGGTGCAGGGAGCTTATTATCCTAATGAGCGGTTAGAGGAGCACAACTAATGCTCACCTTCCCGAGGCTTAGCAGAGACAAAAACGGCGTTTGGGAGCCATTATCCTTCCAAAGTGTAGGTTTCCGGACACGGCGGAGAAGGAAACACCTCCAAGAGGTGGGTGGGGAGAGACAGGGGGAAGGTTAACCTAGTGAGTTTGGCTGTCTGGGGCGGCAGGTAGAGCAAAGACCAGGTTAAGGGTCTCGAGAGCCCCGGAGCCCCTGGTCCCTCCCTCTGGTGCTCTTTCCCCACGGCTTCCCTGCCCTCCCATCTCTGCCGCCCACTCCCACCCCCACCCTCACTGTTGACTCTTTTAGATAGGACCCAGTAACCAGAGAGAAGAAATAGGTTGAGAGTTCCCTAGGACCCCCACTTTCTAGCTCTGCTCTTTTTGGCCCCTTAAAAGAGGGCTCTACTGCACGGTGCTGTGGGTTCCCATGTCTCAGATCCAAATGTTACAGGGGATCGGTATTGGATTTCAGGAGAACTTTGCAGACCCAAAGAAGCTGGGAGTTCAGGGCAGCCAGTGGAAAGGGTAGCCCTTCTGAGGGCTGGACATATCTAGAGAAGGGCCTCTAAAGGGTCTAGCGGGGCTCAGACTAAAATGTGGAGAAAGTACAGCTCGAGACATCCCTGAAGCTGATCACTTCTTAGGGATCTGGGAGTCAGGCAAAGAATGAGTGTGAGCCGAGGGGCGGGGGAAGTGAGGCGGGTAGAGATCACATTTTTCCACAAATCATAGCTCCTCTAAGCAGCCACATCATCTGGCCCCCAGCCGAGGACAGACTTGGCTTCTGTTATGTGCACGCATGCATGTGTGGGTGTGTGCAGTGTGTCTGCTTGTGTGTACACACATGTGCATGTGTATATGCACACAACCCAGCCTCCCATGGTGATGTGGCAGCCCCCACTCACCTCCCCCCCAGCTTTCATATCTCCAGGCCAGCCTTTAGGGGGCTCACTCTAGGATCCCCCTCACCCCAGTGGCCCTGTTAGCACCTCCTCCTTCCCTTGTTAGCGCTTCACAGCCCCTCTCCCTCCTCTGGCCCTTGCTGTCCCCAGAGAGAGGCCTTGTGGCTTGCAGCCCAGTTCTCTTCTTCCGACTCCACTTCAGCTTCTATTTCTTTCCAAAGTTTTGTTTCCCCACCCCTAAGCCCCCTTACCCTCTCCATCCCGCCCTTGTCCATGTGGAGAGGTTCTTTCTGAACAAGGGAGCCTGGGGGATGTAGTCGGTGCCCCTATAATTTAGCACACACTCATCTTCCAGGCTGGGGCACAAAGTGGCCACGGCCCCCCCAGCCCCTCATGCCTAGGGGTGGGAGGGGGCGAAGTTGGGAAGGAGCCCTGGATTAGAGGTCACAGATAAGTCCTGGTACCGGCTGTGCTACCCTGATGTGGGCAAATCACTATCCTTTGTAGGACTGGAGGGGTTGGGGAGACATCGGGGTAGAAGTTTCCTCTTCGACTCACCCCCTTCGGAACTGCTGTGCCCACCTGAGCCCAGGCTGCCGAGCGGGACAGGGTGGTCCCGTGCTCTGAGCCAGGCTGTCAGGCCTCCAGGACTGCAGGTTTCCTCTACCGAAGGGCCCCTTCCCTGCCCGCTTTGATGTGTCTGCGAGGTTAGAGGAGGATGTTTGGCTTCAGGGCCAGGTGCCAGGATAAACTGCTCTGCCTGCCGGGCCAAACCACTGCCTCTTCAGCGCCTGGCTTGCCTGCCTTCCACGGCCTGGGCCTGGCCTCCCCCAAGGCCAGCGCCGCCCTGCCCATCCAGTGGGGTGGGCACTGAGTGGCTGAAGTTACTGCTTCTGGGGAGAGGCCCGGTGGCTGATGGATGTCCTGTCGTGGAGGCTGTCACTGGGGTGCCTACCTGACTGCTAGGTGACTAGGGGCCTTGCCTAGGTGGGAATTAAGGGACCAGACCCCAGCTGCTAGTGGGGGGAGGGATGATATTCAGTATGGGGGAGGGGTGTCCACGTGGAGCTGTCTGCATAGGCTTTGATGTGCAGAGGCTCCAGATGTGGGAATGACTCAATCTGGAATGAAGAGGGGGGGCGTCCAGGTCCATGGTGGAGAGAGCAAGCAGGGGGAAGAGATCCTGAGCAATTGCCAGCTGCTGCCCCCCTTTCTCTGGAGCCTGTGGCTGGAAGAGTGGTAGCTGCCGAGGCTGTCCAGATGTGCAGCACTGTGTGCAGATAGGGAGAGAAGAGACTGAGGCCTCAGGGCAAGGGGCCCACCTGGGAGGTCACCTAGAGACTGGAGAGAGATGCAGAAGGTGGGGGTCAGTGATGGGGAGAGGAGCTCCTCTGGGCAGAGGAGGTGGGAGAGGGGATGGAGAAAGGGAGAGGCAGGGGGAAGCTCAGGACTGAAATGTCAGACCCCCCCTCAGGCTTCCTTGGAAGTGTGATGTGGGGAGGAGGGTGCATGGGTGCAGAGAACTTGTATGTGTGCCCATGGGTGTGGCATCGTGTGTCTGACGCATCTATGAAGATTATGTGCATGTTGGATGTGGCAGCTGTGGGGATATGGTTTCTATGGTCTATATGATAGATAAAGAATGTGGAGACAACTGTACAGTGATTGGCTCTGGGAGTGGGGGGTTGTGATGGTGCTCTCTTAAACAAAGCCGTGTGTGCCTTTGGGTGCTAAACATGGGACCCTCGAACCTGGCGAGGCATTCAGGCCCAACCAGACCAGGAATCCAAAGTCCTGGGGTTTCCTCCACCTCCATCAGCCTCCCTGCTTCCTGGGAAGCTTTGGTGGTGGTAGCGGGGGAGGTGTCTAGAATCTTTGGAGCATCAGTTTCTTCCTCTGGGCCTCTGGCTTCACTTTCTTTTGTAGGGCAGCTGAGGGCCTCTGAGCTTTGGCAGATAGTGCCCTGTGGGCTACAATGTGAGCACCACATATATAACTGGGCCAGATTCCTCTCTATGCACCCCTCCCCCAGCTCCACAGAGTCTCTGTCCTGGCCTCCTCTTTGGCCTCCAGGTGGGTCTGCTGGCCAGGCCTCGGGCCGCTCTCTGGAGAGCCCCACCTGTGCCAGCTGCCCGCGCCAGGGTAAACAGGGCACTAAGTGTCTGGGCTGGTGCCGCGGCGCGCTGGGCACTGCTTCTCCACAGAGGCTCGGCTCTCGCCTGTGGCTTGAGTTGCCTCCTCCAGCTAAATGACAGGTCTGATGCCCCAGGCCCCATGAACAGTGTTCTCTGGGGGGCATGGGGACCCGGTTAGCAGACAGATAATCAAGTTTAAGCAGGAGGCAATGTGTCACCACTTCTGAGGGGGGGCTGTTGAGATTCGAACCGCCCCCCCCCCCGCCCATGCTGCAGGGGTCTTTTCCCTTCCCAGGCAGCACTGGAGGAATCCTTTATTCTCCCCTGACACCACCCCCCGCCCACACACACTCATTAGCCTGCTCTTCCAGGTTTCAGGCACAATTCTTGGCATTCGCTTCACTTGCGAGTAAATATTTCTCCCTGGTGGTGGCTGGGACCCGGTCAGCTCATCTCATGCTACCCCGTTCCCTCTTTTCACAGTTTCATGGTGGAGCTCAGAGAGGCCGAGCCCTATCCCCTAAATTATCTGCATGAGATATGAACTTGGATGTGTACATGGTCTTCCAGACAAGGCAGTACCGCCACCCACCTGCTGTCCCATCCCTGGCCATCTTCGTTCCTCCTCCTGGGACTCAGGCCTAGTGACTAGCTCCTTCCCAGGCTCTCCCAGCCTCTCTACTCCCTCCTCTTCCTTCTCTCTTCCTCTCGGCTTCCTTCCCCACCCCTCCTCTGGGGCTGAGTCCAAGTGAGGGGGGCACTTAGTTCTCTGTCCTCCCTTAGGACTCATAGCCGCCCCCTCCCCCAGGGCGACCAAGCAGGAGAAGGAGACTTGGTCCCCTCGAATCTCCCCTGAGGAGCAGGTAGTGGCCAGGCCTCTGCGGGCTGGAGCAGGCTCCCAGGGTAAGCAGAGGGGCACTGAGCAGGGGTGGGGTATAGAGGAACAGGAGTGTCTCCTTTCTGGGCAGCCTGGAGGCCCTTCACCCACACTCCTGACGGGCAGGAAGACAGGCCAAGGAGCCAGTGGGCAGTGGGCAGGCGTCCAGGCCCGTGGGTGCCACGTAGAAGAGACGAAGTGATGCCAGGCCTGGGGCTCTGGAAGCACCCCCTCGTCCTGTCCTTCTCCTCCATCCCTCTGTCATTATCCGTCACTGCGTGTCTGTGTCTGTTTCTTTCCATATTTCTGCTCCTCTGTGTTCATGTCTCTGTCTCCCACTCTTCTCTCTTTTCTTCTTTCTTGTCTTTCCCCTCCCCGCCCCTCTAATTAATTTCTGACAAGAGAAGCCCCAGTAGTAGAGCCAGGTTTCCAGAATGGACAGTGACTTTGTCCAGGGAGGTCCTTGGCTTAAGTCCATGGCCTCAAAATAGCCATGTCCAGCTACCCACGCTGTGCCTGGGGTCCTTGGAGCCAGAGCCACTTGCTCTTCTCAGGTGATGTGGGAGGGTGTGCCCTGGATTCAGAGCTGCTCCCCTGGGAGCCTGGGTTAAAGACAGATCTCTCTCCCTCCCTCCCTCCCTCCCTCTCTCCCTCTCTCTCTCTGTCTCTTCCTTGGGGAGACAGCACTCTGGGAGGCTAGAGGCTGGGACCCATTCCTGGTGCCCAGGACAATCCAGATCTATGCTGTTTCCGGAGTGTAATTGTTAGCATTGCCCCAAAGCATCCTGATTTGGACTATAAATTCCTGGAGAGTGTCACAACCTCCCCGTTCCTTTCCAATTCCTAAGAGAGCTATGTAGCCTGCCTGGGCTTTGCTCAAGGACACCAGGGCCAGACGGCAAAGAGGGGAGCTATATAAATAGCCCATTTGGGGAAGGCCCCCCTCCTCAGCATTGGGTTAAGGGTGGATCTGCTTGCTGGAGAGGGAGGAAGGAGAGTTGTGGTTGCCCCCGGGCAGCATGTAATTTGGGATTTATTTTGGGGCTCAGGGTGGGGCTGAGGTTAATTTAAGGGTTTAATGGGGTGGGGGATTGGATGGGGAGGGAGAGAGGGAAGCCCTTCCACTCAGGCCTGTCTGGGAAGGTGGATCCTTTCCAAGATCCTGGCTACCCTCTGTCCTTGGGTCTCTCCTTGGAGGCCCTTCTGGACCCCTCTGTACCTGCCTCCTCTAGCAGCAGACTGAAGTTTGCAGTTTCCTCCAAGGTCCGGGCTCCAGGTTATGGTTCCCAGCCCTCCTCACAACACCTGGCACCAGGAGCAGCTGGTGGTTGAGAGAAGTAATGGTGGCTGGGGAGGGAGGGTGTTGGTCAGCATGGAGCAGAGGATCCTGCTCGGGGCCTCCTTGGGCTGGGGAAGCAGCCATTCCTGTGAGCTTTCTGAGACACTTCAGTTCTTGCTTCCAGATGCTTCATGCCCTGTCCTTCCCCAGCGGTGCTGGGCGCCCAGTCTGGTAGAGGAGACTCAGGCTCTCTCCTCAGTAAGTCCTCTGTCTGAGGGGGAGACAGGCTCTACTTTCAAATGGCTGGTCATTATTTTCTTCACAACCCCTATCATGATCTTAATTTTTAGTCTTTATTTATTTACAACTTTGTAATCTGTCTCTTCCTGGAACTTAAGTTCCGTGGTGGCAGGGACTTTATTTTGTCCTTTACACTTGCCTAGCACAGAACAGAAGCTCAGTCAACATTTCCCAAATGAATGAATGAATGAATGAATGAATGAGAAAATAGCATCCGATCCCAAAGCCCCTGGTCAAGAGGCAGCCATGCACAAAGTCTGATGTTTTCTCCGTTGGTGTTCCAAGCCCACATGATCTGACCTCTTCATTTTGAAGTCCCTCGCCCCTTCTGGCCCCACTCTTTGGGATCCCCAGCCATCCTGAGCTGCTGCCCAAATGTTGGGCACCCTTTTCTACCTCCATGCCCTTTCTCACCACATTCCTTCTTCCTGCAATTCCTTTTGCTCCCATTGCCTCTTGACCAAATCCTGCTAGTCATTCAAGGTCCCACCCAGAGTCACCTCTTCCAGGAAGCCTTCCATTGGTTCCCTCTGCCAGATATAAATGCCCGTAGCTCATTTTCTGGGCCTGTCCTCTCACGCTGCATGGATGGGCTTGGGTCCTTGTTTCCCTTGCCTTTAAACCATAAGCCCCTGGAGGCCACGTATGCCTAGAGCTATCTTGGAGCCTGGCACCCTGTGGGTGCTCAATCAGAGGAAGCTGTGAATCATCCAGGGGCTGGATGATGGTGAGTGCTCCTCTCTGCCCCAGCTTCTGGGAATTCTTGGTGATTCCATCACGAGAGGTATATGTGATAGGTGGTGGTGGAGGGAGGTGATTTCAGGAGCCAGGAGAGCAAACAGGACTCAAGCCGGGTAGGAGTGGCATGAAGTTTCCCTTATAAAGATGCTGAGCCTTTGAGTCAGAGAGAAGAAGAGGGTGCAGAGAATAGGGAAGAGTGAGAGGGGTTGGGGTAGGGAGGCTGGGGGATAGACAGAGGGGTAGACAGGACAGAGTGGGCAAAGCTAGGGGTCCGAGAAAGAGAAGACTGGGGGTCAGAGGAAACAAAGGAAAGTGGTCCCTAGACTACATGTCCCTTCTCAGGCTACAGCCTGCTTCACCTCCATAGCCGTCTATGCTGTCAGCCACGCTTCTTTTAAGAAGACCTCCTACCTTAGGGGCTGGGCAACCCCTTACTCTTCCGGTGTCCCTCTTATCTCTCTGGCCACTCTTTTCCACCTCCTCTGTAGGCTTCGCTTCTCCATCTTCCCTTAGGTTCGTGCCTGGCCTCTTTCCTCTAAGCTTTCTCCAGGGGACCTTCGCATATCTGGCAGCCCGGTGGGCATCTCCACTTGGCTGCCATACAGGTATATTGACGTCACCGTGTTCAGCAGTGAACCAGCCAAAATCTCAGAGCCGGCCCTATTTCTCTGCCAGTCAGTCACCAAGTCCCATGACTTCTACCTCCTAAATCTCTGTCAATCTGGCCATCTCTTTTCATCCTGCTGCCAGCAGCCTGGGCCTGGTCACCATCGCTTCCCTTCTGGACTTCTGGGGCAGCTTCCTAGTGGCCACCCCACCTCCATGCTGATCACTTTCCTACCCGCTCGCCACATTTCGCCCAGGAATCTTCCTAAAACACAAATTTGATTATGTGCTCCCACCTGCCTCCACCCTGAGGGCTCCTGCAGCTCCCCATGCCATGGCCAATCCCCTCACGGCACCCGCTCTCCTGTGGGTTCTGCACTAGGCTCTCTCTCATCGCTGGGCCTTGGCAGGCGCTGTTCCCATGGCCTGCGATGCTCTTCCTCAGGGCTCCTCCTAGTTGTCATTCACTCTGGAAAGTCTTCCCTGATGCTCTCCTCACCAAGTGTGGGTCAGGAGTTCCCTACCAGGGGCTGCCATTGCCTTAATGCCCCCATCACAGCATTTGATGTGTTGAATAGCACTTCACTTTTTACTTTTGGAAGCTCCACTGGAGCCCAGACCGTGACTACCCATAAGGCCAGATGCCAACAGGGTAGGTGCCCAGGAATCATTTGTTGGTGGAACATTTATTTAGAAGAGACTTACAGGGTAAGAAGTAAAAGACAGATGACTTCCTCCTCCTGCCCTCCCCCTCCAGCCCCCGCAGGGCTGAGCCTCTGGGGCAGTGGGCTTGGAGAGGTTTCAAGGCCTGTAGGTGGAGCAGGAGGCCTTGGCTGGGGTTGGCTGGCGTGCTGGCCCAGAGTTGAGGGTGCCCTGTGTGTGCTGCTTCCCCTGGAAGAAACACAGAATCAGCAGAGAGCTTCAGCCCCAGGCCTGGGTGTGAGAGAAGGCCTCTGCATCCCAGGATGGGCCAAGGCTACCCACTGGCACCCACTAGCATCTTCAACGGCAGCCTAGGTTCCAGACAAACTGGTTACAGAGATGGCCAGCTTCCCACCCCGGTTCATAGCCAGGCCCAGGAGGAGGATGCTGCTCCCTGGCATCTGTGGACAGTCCTAAGTGGACATCTTCTTTGAAAACTTGTTTTCTACCTGAAAAATTCATAGGCATTTTACTTTCTACCCCATTCTACGTCCTTGTATGTTTTAATATCAAACTACTGTTTTAAATCACCTACCATTGGGGGGGGAATAAAACACACAAGGCGATGAGGCAAATAATCAGGCATGAGCCATTCTTGCCTTCTTCCTGGGTTTGGAAAGAATGCAGGACCAGGAGTTACAGGCTCAGGTCCCAGGCCCTGCTCTGCTCACGCTGAGCATGGCTGCGTCGTCCACAAAATGGGCGGTGAGCCGGTCATGCTTTGGCTTAAGACGGTGGCCACTATAAAATGGAGCAGTGGGTGTGCAGACTTAATGATTCACACATGGAACCCGAGGTGCCAGGCTGGATGCCTGGGAGCTCCCCAGGCCCCTTCAGGGTCTGCAGAAGCAGAAGCGGGCAGCTAGGCCAGTGCCCTCAGCCTGCCCGCCCCCTCCCCAACCCCGTTCCCTGGAGCAGGCTGGGGGCTGGGGGTCCAGGCAGCGGCCGCCCCCTCCCAGACTAGAGGAAAGGGTGAGCTCAGCCTCTGGCCCAGAGAAAGCAATCGGGTAGGAGAATAATTAAAATGCCAGAGGTTAGGAGGTGAAGTTACAATGGAAAGAATGAAGCCCCAGCACTGCCACCACTCACTGCTGCTGCCGCCGGCTGCATCTCCCACCCCGCTCCCTCTGCCAAGCCCACACCCCGCTCCCTCTGCCAAGCCCACATTTGATTTTTATTTCGGGAGCCGCCAGCGCAGCACTTGGGAGGGAGTGGAGAAACCTCACTCCTGCTCCCCTGCCACGTCTGGAGCTGGGGCCCTGCGAGGGGGAGGGGGCTCCTGGGACCCAGAAGAAGAACCTAGAGACCCCACTCCAGGACCCAGCCATCCTCAAGGATCAGGCCCAAGGGAAGGGTGGCATGGGGGGCAAGAGCAGGTTTGGGAAGCGAGGAATGGAGACTCAAAAACAAGGAAGGCTATTCTGTCCTGTTCTCATTGGCCTTTGCCCCTCTGCTTCACTCGTTTGAAGCTGAGGGAGAGAAAACTCATCCAGTTTCTATCCTGCCCCCACCAGCTTTTGCCCCTCACCCTTCCTCTGGGGACTTCCAGCATTCATTGGTATGTGCATATACAGGGAAGGGTTCTAACTCTGATTTTGTTCCTCATGACTTGCTGTGTGACCCTGGGGAAGTCACTATCCCTCTCTGGACCTCAGTCTCATCTGTGAACTAGGAAGGTGGGTAAGACAAGCACTTTCAAACTGAACTCTTCAGAGATGTCTGGAGGCATGAGCCCCCTACCTTCCCCAGGCCACTCTGTCCTGGGCACACCCCTCCTCTGCCCCATCCAAGGACCAGAAAGGTGGGAGCAGCTACTGGCCCATTCCCTGAAGAGCACTGAGCCCCTCTTCCTGCAGAATGGAGCCACAGGGGCCAACTCACATTTTCCTGCTCTCAGCTTTCTCCACTGCTCATAATACACTCCAGATGGTTTCTCCATCGAAAGCGGAGGCAGCAGATTCCAGAGGGAAAGTGGTTGGGCTCCTCTCTGGGCTCTTCTTTCCACCAGGCTGGAGAGGGGGCCGGGCCGGGGACTGGGGCAGCTGGAAATATGGAGTGGGAGCAGCACGACCTCCGAAGAGGAGGGTGGGAGGAGGAGAGACCTCCTCGGCCACGTCTGGGGACAATGGGAGAGACCAGGGGTCCGTGCTGAGGCAGGGCCACATCCCCAAACCCCTCATGGATTCCTTCAAGGAGCTGCTTTGCGGGTGGCCTCCAGTGCCTGGGGAGAAAGTCTCCCCAGCATTTCCAGGGCTGGGAAAAGAGCACCATCCAATGAGCCAGACATAACGGGGTTCAAACCCTGGCTGGCTCTGCCACTTCCAGACTCTGCATCAGGTTCCTCGCTTGTGAAATGAGGATGGCTGATGCTGCTTGGGGTGATCGTGAGCGGATGCAGATAATGAACAGAAAGACTTTGCATGTCCTCAGGTGTTCAGGAAATGCCCAGCAGTTCCCTGAGCACACGGCTTGTCTCCTCCCTGTCCTGGTCTGACTCCCATCCCTCCTGCTGCACCTTCCTAGTGGTTCCTTCTAGGAGCCCAAGGGGATTTTAATTACTCTTTGAAGCCTGTTTTGGAGACATGCCTGGGGAGAGAGGGTGCTATGGGCCTGAGGCTGAACCCAAGCCAGTGTTTGCCTCCTCCCAGGCCCTAACCGCACCCCCCTCCCCACCTCAGCCTCAGGACTTAGCCCTGGGCCTGGAGAGCCACGTAGAAACAGAGGGGGCTGAGAAGGGGGGCGGTCTCTCCCAACCAGGCCCCGCCTGCCCCTCAGCATCCCCGCCAGGACAGCCTCCCAGCCACGCTCACCCTCTTCCCCTCAGCTGTACCAAGGGGAGTGCCTCGATTTTTCCACCAAAAGAGCCAAGAGCAAAATGAGAAACAAATTCAGCCGGTCCCCCTTCCTGCCTCCATGGCGAATGAAGCGATGGAGCCCGTTCCCTACCCCCACTCCCACACTCAACCCAGGACCCCAAGGGCAAAAGGCTTAGCTGGGGAGGGAAGGGGAAGATCCTCACTTCCTCACACCCACCGTGAGGTGGAAAGTCTGGGGCTCGCCTTCTCTGCTCCCCACTCCCCAGCCAGGAAAAGAATAAGCAAAGTTTCCTCACTTTCCCATTCTGAAGCTGTGAGCCCATTGTCAGAGGAGAAAGGACAGTCACTGCTCTCAGGTACTCGAAGGGAGTCCTTTGAGACAAGGAAATAAGATCTCTGAGCTCCCTCCTACTTAATAAGTGCCCCCTCCCTACCCAGCCTTTTTCCCCTCATTGACCTCCCTCCTTCCACCGAGCCCTTCTCCCCTCACCCAGCCACGGTCCCCCCACTGCATCCCATTCACTGCATCCCACTCTTTCTCCGCTCCTCTCCCCACTGTAGGCCGCCGTCTTTGCAAGGACCTCATCTCCAGCTACTCCCGGAGACAGCAGCCCGTAGGGAGGCAGGCTGTACCCCACTGCAGTCCTGTATACCTGGTGGCCCCAGCATCTCCTCTCCTCACCCTGTGAGGTGATGTTCCCCTCCTGTCCAAAGCCCACCCTCCACAGGCTCAGGGACTCTCTCCTGCCCCTGGCCCCCAACTTGTTCTCCTGGTGCTGCCCACACCTCCCACTTGACGGCCTTCTTCCCATCCGCCCACAAACACATGCCAGTGTTTTTCACCACCCTACACTCCCAAACCCCAAATCACCTTCCTGGCTCTCTCCTCCCCTTCCCAGCCACACTTCTCATAAGGGCTGTCCCAGCTGACATTCACTCTTCAACTTACTCCAATCTGGTTTACAGTTGAGACCCTGAAAAGAGCCACACCTAGGAATAAGGGCAAACTAGAACTAGACCAGCTTCACGCCATCAGGACAATTTACCTGCATTCTGTCTGGCTGTGGAAGGACATTCTCTGTGGAAAAGATGACATCACCAGAGCTCTAAACCTGTCACACACCATGTCCACCTTTCAACGAAAAATTGCCAGGAAGCTCTCTTCCTTCTCCTCCTCCTTCTCCTCTTTGGTTTTCTCCTCCCTTGTATTCTTTTTGACAATTTAGTTTAAAAGCCTTTAGATGAGCCAAGCAAGGTAGGCATCCCTGGGGTTGGAGAAGGAGGGAGGGAAAATGCAGTGGCCCATGCATGGTTTGGGGGCTCAAGAGAAATACAGAGGATATCTCCCATGGAGGGCAGTCAGAGCAGAGAGGGAGAGAGAGAGGGAGAGAATGGGAGAGACAAAGCTTAATCATACAGGCAGATGGCCTCGGCCAGAATGTCGGAACTTGAACAGAGAAAAGAGGGCATCCAAGTAGGAAAGCAGCTTAGTACGGAGTGTCGAGACAAGATAAAGAGGATGTCCCCATTAGGGCCAGATCGGTGAGGGAGATTGGACCCTGAGGGAGTGAAGGAGACATCTGACCAGGGTAGTAGCCAAGCACCAGAAGTAGATTCCATGTGGGAATGAGAAGGGCACCTCTAAAGGGGTAACGTAGGATATCCAGAGGGTGTGGGATGTCAGAGCCTGTTGAGGTGAGTAGCAGATCCAAGTGGGGAGAGGGGTGGCGGGGGTAGGCTGAGGCAGGCTGTCAGCGCCCAGGAGAGCTGAGGAGGGTCTGCATGCAGTGGGGAGCAGTGGCAATGGGGCATCGGTTACCCGCAGTGGGACTGATCCAATAAGTTGATTTGTTGAGGAAATGAACTAGGTTTCTCACTGTTGACAAAGGAGGTTATAAATATGGAAAGGGAGAAAACTAGAATGAGCCCTTAGTCTGAAAAACTGTCATAACTCAGAAGAGCCCGAGGAAACATGATGATGAAATGTAATGTGGTATCCTGGGTTTGGATCCTGGAATAGAAAAAGGACATTTGGTAAAAACTAAGGCAATCTCCCAAGTGTTCATTAATGGATGAATGAATAGACAAAATGTGGTATGCACATACAATGGATTCTTATTCAGCCTTAAAAAGGAAGGAAATTTTGACACATGCTACAACATGGACGAACCTCAAGGGCATTATGCTAAGTGAAATAAACTAGTTACAAAATACAGATACTGTATGATTCCACATACATGAGGCATCTAAAGTAGTCACATCCTCAAACAAACAGAGACTCATGGGCATGGACTATAGATTAGTGGTTACCGGAGGGTAGAGGGGAAGGGGAAGGGGGAGGTAGACGGGGTAAAGAGGGTCAAATATGTGGTGACAGAAAGAAATCTAACTATGGGAGGTGAACACAAGTGTAACA
>NW_006443570.1:5432807-5466514 GCF_000325575.1 Pteropus alecto | reverse complement strand
TACATAGTTCTCAAAGTAAATATCCGAGAAAAATCCCCTCTGTAAAGGGGAAGAGAAAAGCAACCATTTTGAAATAGCCAGGCTTTCTGTTCTTAACAAGGCCTGTCCTCAAGAGAAACTATTTTACCAGACCTTAAACAGACTCGGAGGAAGGTAAATACTAACTCCAGCCCACTCTAGCCAGCCTATCTCACCTAAGGAGTAGAGGGAGACTGAGAAGTACTTGTGAAGTTCACAGTCCAGAGGCATAGGCTCATTAAAGACTGAGATCTAATCATAGGACTATATGGAAATGCTTCCCCTCCCCACACCTTACTACCCTATTACTTAAGGCAATTCCTTCTACCAAATACATCTTGTCTGGCTATCAAGAAAAAATTCCAAGACATACTAAGAGGCAGAGAACACAGTTTGAAAAGACAGAGCAAGCATCAGAAGCAGACTCACATATGGTAGGGATATTGAAATGATCAGATCCAGAATTTAAAACAACTATGATTCATATGCTGTGATGGTTAATCTTATGTGTTAACTTGGCTGGGCTGAGGGATGCCCTCATAGCTGATAAAACATTTTGAGGGGTATGCTGAGAATGTTTCTGGCAGAGATTAGCATTTGATTCAGTAGACTGAGTAAAGAAGAGTTGCCCTCACCAGTGTAGGCAGGCTTTGTCCCAGATGTTAAGAGCGAGAATAGAACAAAAAGGGGAAGGAAAGGCAAACTCTGTCTCTCTCTTCTCCAACCCGTAGATATTGGAGCTCCTGGTTTTAGGGACTTTGGACTTTGGGCTTATACCAATGGCCCCCCAGTTCTGGGAGTTACACCATTGGCTCCCCTGGTTATTGGACTTCAGACTCAGACTGAATTATACCACTGGTTTTCCTGGTTCTCCAGCTTGCAGACAGAAGATTATAGGACTTCTAGGCTTCCATAACCATGTGAGCCTGTGTGTGTGTGTGTGTGTGTGTGTGTGTGTATTCCTATATGTATATTCCTAATATGTATTTCTATATATATACGCTAATACATATACTAAGGTTGTAATGGATAAAGTAGACAGCATACAATAGAAGATGCACAGTATAAGCAGAAAGATGGAAATTCTAAGAAAGAATTTTAAAAAATGCTAAAGATCAAAAACACTGTAACAGAAATGAATTATGCCTTTTGTAGAGCTTATTAGTAGGCGGGACATGGCTGAGGAAAGAATCTCTAAGATTAAGGATCTCAATAAAAACTTCCGAAATGAAAAAACAAAGAGAGAAAAAGACTGGGAAAAAACCCTAGAACAGAATATCCAAGAATTGCAGAACAGCTGCAAAGGGTATAACATATGTGGAATGAGATTATTAGAAGGGTAAGAAAGAGAGAAAGAAACAGAAGAAACATTTGAAGCAATAATGATTGAGGATTTCCCTAAATTAATGCCAGATCCAGAAAGCTCAAAATACCAAGCAGAATAAATGCCAGAAAGAAAACAAAAACAAAAACAAAAACAAAAAAACACCTTACCTATAGAGGTGTAAAGACAAAAATTACATCTGACTTCTCCTCAGAAAAAAGCAAGAAAAGAGTGGTGTGGTATATTTAAAGTATTGAGGAAAAAACTTCTCCAATCTAGAATTCTGTACCTTGTGAGATTATCTTTCAAAAGTGCAAAAGAAAGAAAAAATTTTTCAGACAAAAAGTGGAGGAATTTGTTGGCAGTCGATCTGCCTCGCAAGTAACATTAAAAGAAGTCCTTCAGAAAGAAGGAAAATGATATAGGTCAGAAGCTGAGATTACATACAAAAGGAATTGGAAAAGGAATAAGTGAAGGTAAAATAAAAACTTATTTTTCTTATTCTTAATTGATGTAATGGATGATAGTTGTTAAAATAATAACAACAATGTATTTGGTCATGTAGGCCCACATCTATTAGAAAAATTTTCGGTAATTAAACATCTTCCCACAAAGAAAATTTCAAGTCCAGATAGCTTCACTGATGAATTCTTCTAAATGTTAAAGAAGTAACTCCAGTCTTACACAAACTCTTACTGAGAAGAGAGAGAAAGAGAGAGAACACTTCCTAACTTTTTGGATGACGGCAGCATAACCTTAATATTAAAACCAGACTAGGTCATTACAAGAAAGGATAATTACAGAATAATTTCTATAAAAACTAGATATAAATTCTAAACAAAATGATAGCAATCAAATCCAGTGTTATATAATACATCATGAAAAATTCAAGTTTGTTCCAGGAATGTGAGGTTGGCTTGACATTTAAAAACCAAGTCTGTAATTCCCCATATTGAAAGTATAAAGGAGTAAAGTCATATTTCAACAAATGTGGGGGAAAATCTGACAAAAGTTCAACATTTATTCATGATAAACATTCTCAGCAAGCTAGGAATAAAAGGAAATTTTCTTAATTTGATAATATTAAACAAAAAAAGCTACAGCGAATATCACACTTAAAAGTAAAGTATTGAAAGCTATTTCCTTGAAGATGGAACAGATGAAGATGTCCACCACCACCACTCCTATTTAATATTATATGGGAGGTCTTATGTAAGGCAAGAACAAGAAATAAAAGATACAAGATTTGAAAAGGAATAAAAACCTGGCTATCATCGACGGCATCATTATGTATATTGGAAATTTTTAAAATCTGCAAATATAGTGTAAGGTCAAATAAATGTAGCAAGTTACTATAAACAAAGTCAATATACAAAATTAGACTATTTCTGCAATATGACAATAAGCAATTAGAAAATGAAAAAATATTTCATCGACAATACCATTTTTAAAATTAAAAAAACTAATATTTAGGAATAAGTCTGAGAAAATATGTTTATGATTCTACATAGAAAACTACAGAATATTACTAAGAGGAAAAGAAGGAGGCTTTTTAAAAAAATAGAGCTATCCTGTGTTCATAGATTGGTAGTGTCAATATTATAAAGCAATCAATTCTTCCCTCAATTGAACTACATATTTAATTCAACCTTAATGAAACCTCATCCACTGCTGATGAGAATGTAAAATGGTGCAGCCTCTTTGGAAAACAGTCTGGAAGTTCCTCCAAAGGATAAATATAATGTAACCACATGACCAGCAATTCCAGTCCTAGGTATATACCAAAGAGAGATTAAAACATATGTGCACACAAAAACTTGCACATAAATGTTCACAGTGGCATTATTAATAATAGCTCAAATATGGAAACAACCCAAATGACCATCAATTAATAAATCAGTCAATAAAATGTAGTATATCCATACAATGAAATATTATTCAGCCGTAAAGAGGAATAAATACTGATACATATCACAAATTGAATGAACCTTGCAAACATTATGTTAAGTGAAAGAAGCACATCACAAAATACTACATATTTTATGATCCCATTTATATGAAATGTCAGGATAGGCAAATCTATAACGACAAAAAACATAATTAATGATTGCCTAGGGTTAGGAGTGGAAGGGGAAGACTGCTAATCGGCACGGGGTTTTTTCCTGAAGGGTGATGAAATTTTTCTAAAATTTATTGTAGTGATGTTTGCACAACTCTGTGAATATACGAAAACCCACTGAATTATACACTTATTTAAATGGATGATTTGTATGGTATGTGAATTAAACCTCAAAGCTATTATTTTTCTAAGAACTCAATAAAAAAATTTCTTAAACAATTTTTTGGTGAAAAGTGACAAGCTGATTCTAAAACTGAAAATTCAAAAAGCCAAGAATAACAAAGATAGTCTTAAAGAAGTACAAAGTCAGAGGACTTGAACTACCTGTTAGTAAAACTTATTACAAAGCTACAATAATTAAAACATTTAGTATTGGCAAAGTTATACAAACACAGACTGATGAAAACAATGGAGAGTCCAGAAACAAACCCACACGTATATGGCCCAATGGTATGATAAGGGGGAAAGAATGATCTTTTCAATAAGTGGTACTGAATAAAAATATAATATCCTATAACGTGGGAGAAAAATTAACTTTGACTCCTACCTTACACTATACAGAAAAATTAGTCCTAGATGGATTATTAATCCAAATGTAAAGGACAATAGAAATGTGCCTTCGAAATTCTGAAGGAAAATTTTTGGTCACCTAGAATTCTATATACCCAGTAAAACTATCAATCAAGTATGAGGGTAGATTAAAGATATTTTCAGATGTTCAAAGTTTTAAAAATTATATCCCCTTTGCACACCTTTTTAAGAACCTATTAGAGAATGCGTTCCTAAAAAAAAAAAAAACAAGAAAGAGGAAGATGTGGGCTTCAGGAAATGAAGGAATTAAATGTAAGAAAGGGGCAAAGGGAATCTTTAGGAGGATGGTGAAAGGAGATTCCAGCAGGAGAGCTATTTATGAGGTCTAGAGAGCAAACAGATTGGGGTAGGTCAAAGTTTGCAGAAGAGATTGCTTCGAGAAGAGGAAACTGACAAAATTTTATAAGAAACATATAAATATTGTCCCCAGTTTTTGCCCAACTGACAAAATACTCAATGTGTCAAAATGTCTTGACAGGGGATTTGGACACCTGGGGTTGAAATAGTGACCATTACATGGAATACTAAATGGACATAAACAATGGAACAAGATAATTATTAACTTCAGGAAAACAAAAAGCAAAAGTGATGATAGTACCCTATACAGCTCAGACACAAATATCAATGATATAGACATAATAAGGTAAACACTGAATATTGGATTAACCAAAATTATCATTTAACCATATTGGGAGATTGGTGGGACTCGGAGTGTGACTGAACGTAGTGGAGATGAGGGAGTAAAAAGAATTAAATCCTCATAATCTACACCAGGAAGTGAAAAGAGAGTTCCCAAAACTGAAAAAAACAGAACAAAACAGAACAAAACAAGAATTGGCAACGAAAGCTTATTATTTAGAGATATGAAAATTTTCTCTCTCAAAAAAAAATTAGCTGATTGTGTTAAAAAATAACTGTCTCTGGTGGCCAGGAAATAAGCATAAAGTGGTATAGGACTGCTGTTTTACTTTGCATGTCCTATAAATTCTTGGCCTCTTAAACCATGTACATATATACCTTTAATAAAACTTAAAACTACATCTAAAAGAAAACTAAATGTGGACAGTAAAAAAGAAAGCTTCTAGAAGAAAACAATAAAGAATAGCAAAAGAAAATAAATTTATTATTTTAGAATTAGGCAAATAATTCTTGAGCAACACATGCAACTAACCATAAAGAAAAGATTAATAACTTTATTTCAGTAAAATTAAAGACTTTTATTGATCAAAAATACATCATTAAGTATAAAGGCAAACCACAGAGTGAACGATATTATAAATGACAAAGGACTTGTAGAGAATATATATTTAAATTATCCTACAACAAAAAAATAACAGAAAGAATGACAATCTAATTTTTTTTTAAAAAATGGGCAAAATCTTAACAAGCTTTTTATAAAAGAAGATATACAAATAGCTAATAAATACATGAAAAGGTGTTCAACATAGTTATCAGAGAAATGCAAATTAATACTACTATGTATTCACCAGAATAACTAAAATTAAAAAGACTGACAATACTAAGTGTTGGCAAGGATGTGGCCACTGGAATTTTCATACTACTGAGTGGAGAGTAAATTTGTATAAGCACTTTAGAAAATAAACTCTGGCAATACCTACTAAAGCTGAGCATATGCATTTCCTATAATCTATTAGTTCTACTCTCGAGTACATAGCCAACAGAAGTGCACATATATGTGCACCAAATGGGCATTGCAAGTTTGTTAGTAGCCATGTTACTCCTAATAGTGAAAACTAGAAAGAATCCGAATGACCATCAGTAATAGAATGGGTAGATGAATAGTGGTATATTTATTCAATAGAATACTATACACAATGCCAAAAAACAATCTACCGCTACATGCAACAACACAGATGAATCTCACAAACATAATACTGAGTAAATGAAGCCAGTCACAAACAAAAGAATCTTCTATATGTTTCCATTTATATAAAGTTTAAAAATAAGCAATATTAGCTTATACTGATAGAAGTGGATTATCTTGGGGGGGGCAATAACTGGATGAGGTATGAGGGAGACTTTTAGGGTGTAAAAGTTCATGAAGTATACACTTAAAATTTGTTCACTTTATAGTAAGCATGTTATACTTCAATTTTTAAAATTCTTCTCTTCTTCCCCTTCCATCTTTCCTTTCTTTCCCTTTTCTTTCCTTCCTCTGCTTTCTCTTCTCTTTCCTTCTTTACCTGAACAATCAGCCCTGAAACCTTTAGGTTGCCCAGAATGAGGTAGATGTCCATGATGGTTGTGGTAGGAGCCATGGTGGCCAAGAGCAAGGTATCAGAGCCGGAGGAGGGTGGTGAGGGAACCCACCCAGAGGAGAGAGTAGCTGGCATGATTAGTCAGGTTGATGGGGATGAGTATATCCATACACTGGAATGGCTCTGTGCAGTTTATTAGAGCCTGGTTGAGGAGGGTGTCCTTGCATGGGGATGACCTGGCATGAGAAGTCAGAACTACAGTGTTTAAGAAAGATCGTATGCATATGGGTAAAGAAGTATGAATTTCAGCCTTGGGGATCATCCACACAAGGAGATGACTCAGTGTGAAGAGTTCAGCCTGAGTGACATGGGAAGAGCATCCATACAGAGGAGTGACCTGGAACAGGATAACAGAGCCCATGGAGAGTGAATGGGATCCACATGAGGAGGAAGTGACAGCAGAGATGGAGAGTGGCTACAAATAGGGGAATGAATCAGATAAATAAGTATATTAAGAAAAATGGAAGCCAGGTTTATCACTGTTGGAGAAGGATGTTACAAATAGGGAGAGGAATAAACTAGAATGAACTCTGTGATGTTGAAAGCAGTGCCATTCCAATAGCAGTGAGCACCTAGCATCCACATCTTGGTTTCTAAGTACCACTTACTAAAAGGAGCCAGAACTCTTTAGAGACAGACAAAATACAAAATTAGCCCAGGTTGGAACGTCTTGTGCCAAAAGGTAAAGAACTGCTCAAAGAATTAATAGGAATTGTATTAGTTTGTTAGGGGTGCCGTAACAAAATATCACAGACTGGGTGGCTTAAACAACAGAAATTTATTTTTTCACAGTTCTGGAGTCTGGAAGTCCAAGATTAAGGTGTTGGCAGGTTCGATTTCTCCTGAGGCTTTTCTCCTAGGCTTGCAGATGGCCACTTTCTGGCTGTGTCCTCACATGGCCTTTTTCTGGCCATCTTGATGTCTCTTCCACTTCTTATAAGTCCTTTTGGATCAGGGTCCCACCCTTATGACCTCATTTAACCTTAATTAAATTTTTAAAGGCTTTATCTCCAAATACAATCACATTGAGGGTTAGGGCTTCAACATGAATTTTGAAGAGACATAATTCAGTCCAAAACAAAGACAATAAAAAAGACAGAGACGCCAACTTGAAGAGTCTCCAACTGACAGAATCTGAACAATTTGGGCATCAAAATAAATAATAATGTTAATATCGACATAAATAAATGAAGAAATAAGTGAAGAAAAGATAAAGCTTTTTCCATAGAGCAGAATGACGGAAGGAATGATAGAATTAGATAATCATGATTTGGCAACCATTATCATAAAAATATTTCATTTGAGAGGCATTGGTGGATACTAAAATGGGTTCAATTTTGATAAAGAATGAAACTTTATATAGTACTTTACAAACTACCTCCCCCCACACACAAAAAATTATTAATTCCAGTGGGTAAAGGAGTAACTTTACAATAGATAAACCTGGTGGACAGACACCATCTTAATGAAAAGATCAACGTTAACATTGGTAGTGGGACAAATTGAAATCATGCATCATCTGATAAGATGCAGTGAAAACACAGCATTGCTTCTGTGATATTCCTGTCCAAAATACATAACTTAAATCTAATCTTGAGAAAACATTAGACAAACTCAACTGAGGGATACTCTACAAAACCACTGTCCTATAATCTTCAAAATTTACAAAGTCACAATCATTAAGGAAAGACTTAGCCATTCCATGTTGAAAGAGAATAAAGAGGCATGGCAATTAAATGTGATGCATGATATTGGAATGGGTCTTTTTGCTACAAAGAACATTATTGGGACAAATGGCAAAACATGAATAAATATAGTAATACATCTATAATTTTTATGGTTGCCATGTGGTTATTTTAGAGAATGTCATTGTAGGCTTTGCATACTAAAGTATTCAGGAGTGATAGGTCATCATATTGGCAATTTACTCTCAGATGCTTCGGAAACTTTTTTGTAAATTTGGAATTATTTCCAAATAAGAAAAAAATAGTGACAAAAAAGCTTATAAATATTAGATGTGTATGGAAAAAGTAGGTGTGTGTATATATGCTAGCAGCCAAGGGGTGGAATGCTTTGGACGTCTACTATTTCTGCCTTCCCCAGCATTCATTCCTCCTTCTTTCAGAAACATTCAGATTTTGTTTTGGAGAACTGCCCCTCTCTACTCTTGGTCCATGCGTCACTAGCATGGGCATGTCCCCAGGTCAACTAGCATATTTTTCGCCTGGCCACTGTCATTGGTGGAGGGAAGGGCTCAAGTCAGACCAATATAGGTCAACATTAAGATTTTTTTCTGAAACTATTGTGAAATAGGCTCTGTTTTTCTCCAGGGATTGCTTAGCTTTTACAAAATAAACCTGGAACTGCCTGAGACCACCACATGGAGCCAGACCGTCCAAGGAAAAAAAGGCATTTCAGAGAAAAGTAAAAATAAGAAAGAAACTGAGTCTCCTTGATATCATTTTAGCCCAAAGATCCAGCTGTACTTGGACTTTTGGTTAAATAAGCCAAATATATTTAATTTTCTGCTTAAGCCACTTTGAGTTAGGCTGTTGGCACTTGCAACTGAAAGAATCATGACTAATGTTAGGAAATTCCTAATTCAGCTGGGCTGGAGTTCAGGGCGGGCAGTGAGGGGGAGGAGAGGAGAGAGTTGTAGCTGACAGCCAGACATGGCAAAGCCTCTGAGCATCAAGATTCAGTAGGAGTCTTGGGGCCCTCAGTGGCACTTGAAGTTACTTTTGGAAAAGAGGCGAGAGCGGGTGGCAGGGAGACAATGACCAAGCAGAGGTCCTTGAGTGACTTTGAACAAAGTTTGGGCTTAGGTCTATCCCAATCAACCCTACCTCATAACAGCTTGCTGCCCAGCCCAGAGCCCAGGGGCCACACCCTTGGCACAGCCCTGACCAGAGATGCTGCAGGCCTGGTCCTGGTCTCCACTTCCAGCTTCGTGGTAACTATGCTTGCATTTCTTCACACTGCCTCTGTTTACAAAGCACCCTGTCTCTGGTTTGTGTAATTGAGCATCAGGACAACCCTATGAGGAGTCAGGGCTGGGATTGTTCCCATTTTACAGATGTGGACAGTAAGGCTGAAAGAGGTAAAGCAACCTGCCCAAAGTCACACAGCTGTTCAGCAGCAGAGCCGGGACTAATGGACCAGCTCTTTCTAGAGCTCCCTGTATTTTGGATTTTCAGAGCCCAGGCTGAGGGATGGCACATCTACCCTGGTATGGGAGGTGTGGTAGAAGAAGGAATCTCTCCTTTTGGGTTTTGAGACTACCCTTTTGGATTTTGAGTGAGTGGGCAGGGGGCCAGGCTTCCTGGGCACATGAGCCCTCAGGAGAGGGGAGTGGAGAGGGAACACTGTCAGGGGTCAAGATGCTGATTGAGGGGGAGAGAGCTTCATGGAAGAATACTCAGTTCCTGGGGCAGGACCCAAGGGACAGCTCAATATCAGGCATTGGGCAGAGCCCTAGGGAATCAAGAATTGAGGAAGGATTAGGTTGGATCACACTCAAAGAGCCTGCTATTTAGTGGGAGACATGTAGAGGAAAAAGTAAACTAACACCACAAATAAGATTAATAATTAATATATTAGCTAATATGTAGTGCATGCTTACTGACATGCCAGGCACTGTTCTATGAGCTTTAAGTTCTTACACCCTGTGAAAAAAGCCTCCTATTATCTTAATTTTAGAGATGAAGAAACAGGCACAGAGAAGAGATATAAGTTGTCCAAGGTCACACAGATGAACAAAGGAGGGGCTGGGATTTGAAGTGGATGTTTTAGCCCAAGATCCCAAGAGCTCTACTCTCCTGCTCCTGCCAGATTCGATGACCATCTGCTACATGCCAGGCACTGTGCTAGGAGCCAGGACCAACATGACAAAGGAGCCCCAATCTGCTCAGAGTTGCTCTGTTGGAGGTTGGGATGGGAGAGGGCAAGCAGCCAGGCAGAGCATGGGCTCTGGTAGGGGAACCTGGGATCCTGTTGGAGAACCCTGATGGGGTGGATCAGGGAAGGCTCCCTGCAGAGGTGGTACCTAAGGTGAACCTCTGAAGGATGAGTCAGAAACAGTAAAGGAGAGCAGGCTGGGACAGTAGGTGGAGAGGAGGATGATCTGGGCAGACAAGAGGTAGCTGGCACCAAGTCCTCGAAGCCGGTTAGAACCCGTGCCTAGGAAGGGTGGGTATAGTAAGGGTGTAGTGGGAGCCCCTGCGCCGCGGGTCGCAGATGGGGTGCCTGGGATCCGGCTTGGGAGGCAGTGGGCAATTGTTTCAGATGTGCGGGCCGGGCATTTGGGGGGCCTGGGGTCAGGCTTGAAAAGCCTCTACTCTTAGGGATATCTAGGAAAACGAGCCTGGGGACTGGAGGGTCAGGGAATAGGGGGAGTTGTGCAAATGAGCGACGGGAATTGCAGGACTCAAATGGGAGGATTCAAACTCAGAAGAAGCCGCTATGATCTGGCGGGGGGAACTCGAGGGGCGGGGGGCCCGGCTCTTAACAGGGCGCAAGAAGGGAGCTCTGGAGGGCCCCAGGCAGGTGCTACCCCGGAGGGCGGGCGGCGTCCAGGGGCATGTTCAGACCACAGAGCTGAGATGCAGGCTCCGGGGAGGCAGAACCTGGGGGTGGTCCGGGACCCGGGTCCTTCCCACTTTGGGGAGCCACTGCGCAGGTTCTCAAGACCACCTGGCCTTTTGGAAAAGGGGTTTCACAGGAACGGGAACAAGGCGGGGCAGGGAGAGGAGTAGGCAGGCTGGTGCAGGGATTCCCAGGGGTGGTGGGACAGGGCTAAGGAGAAAGCAGCTCGGATCAGAGCCCGTGGATCAAGAGATTTTAAAGGGGGTAGACTCCCGGGCCAAAGCTATGGCCATTTGTGGGAGTTAAAAACCAACTCTTGGCTGTGGGACCTCAGTTTGAGGCCCCCGTTGCCACTCCCTAGCAATGGAACAGAAGACAAGTGACTTAACATCTCTGAACTTCAGTTTTCTCATCTGTAAAGTGCAGCTAATTAATGATCCACATAGCTCATAGAGTGCTGTGAAGAAGAGGCAATGTGAGTACCAGGGCCTGGTACTCAGTAAATCCTAAGTAAACTGTAGCAGTTAATATTCTGTAGTGTAGGCCATTCTGCAGACATTTAAAGGCGGAAGAAAGAGCATTTCTGGGGCTGTCAAAAGGCTTGGGTTCTTGTCCTGGCCCCTCTTGCACAAGTTGGTGGCTTTAGGGAAAATCTCTCTGGACCCTCGGCCCTGTTTGAACAATGAGGACACCGACACCTCTCACACTGGACTTGGAGTGGAGCAGACGGGACATTGTGAGCAGGAGATTGTGATGGAGGGTCAGTCAAGCTGGCACGCGGGCCTGTACTAAACAAGCCAGGCTGCAGGATCTTAGGGGCCTCTCTGGATTCCCTTTAGGGATTTCTTTATCTGCTATGGAATGCAGCCATCTTAGGAAGTAAGGAAGAATGTTCCCCATATTCTTAGTTAGCATCAGAAATCCTTTTATGGGCATTGAGCTCCCATATCAACCATCAAGTTTAAGCAAATTTTAAAAACAGCATCGTATTTCTAAAATAATAAAAATGCAACATTGTAAAAGTAATAGGAAGGATAATTGTTTCATATCAGAGAGAGAGATGATACTGTCTGAAAATTTCCACCAGTGTATCTATGCCCCGTGTGACAATAAGGAGCCATAAGGAGTTTGCACATCCTGTCAGTTTCTTTTCTTACTCCTTATTTGTACTAAATTAGAAAATCCTAAACCACAATTACAGGTCATTAGAAATGGCAGCAAATGTTTGGTGGCTCTTTTAGATGGTTGTGGATTTAGACCAAAGAAGAATTCAGAAATCACAGAGCTGTTTCTTTCTGAAGACTATTTTCCACTCTCTTGGACACTAGGTCAAGAGGTACAAAGCTTCCAAAAGTTAGAAGACTGAGCATTTCACCAAGAGAGAGTGACAAAAAAAAAAAAAAGCCATAATCTTCTCTTTGGTTGAATTTGATCTCAGAAAGAATTCTTTAAGTTCTGATGTAATATTTGGATGTGGTTTCTAAATAATCTTAATAATATGTCACTGATTCATTCCTCCTGCTCAGAAACAAAAATCATCAAGTGTTGAGAAAGAATCACACTCTCATAATAGAGCAGCCACACCACAGTTTAGTTTTAAGAATTTCTGCTAACTTGATACTCAATAGTAAACATTGTAATAATTTGGTGATGTCTAGGCAATACAGATGTTAACATGTTGCCACCTGAGAAGGCCACTTAAGACCTCAGAAGTGGTTTTGAGTGGCATTATCAATGACATGAAAACATGCTTTTATCTTATCGTTCTTTTCAAAACTCCCCTGGGAAACTTTTCCTCCATAGCTAGAATATCTCAGGGTGGAAAAGTGGACTCTGCCTTTGTCTTTGCATAGGATGCTGAAAAGAAGTACACTCATCGAATGAAACCGGATCATGGTTACGATTTTCACTATTTCCTTCAACTCTATATTCGTAGGATTTAGGTTTGGTCATTCATTACAGAGAACCAAAATCACAGGGGCTTAAATGAGACCATAATTATTTCCCTTCCATGTCAATAATCTAGAGACAGGTGGTCCAGGGCCGGAAAGGTAGTTCTTCTTATTAGTTTGTCCAGAGACCCAGGCCCCTTCTGTCTTATTGTTCTGCTACCGTTAGGTCTTGCCCTCACTGGCATGCTCTAGGGTGGCTCACCACAACACAAAGTTCCAAGCAATTGTTGGGAGAAAGCAGAGTGGAAAGGCATGCCCACTCCCTATAAAGACCTGAAAGTCATACTTCAGCCCACGTCCCATTGGCCAGAACATTGTCATGAGACCACAGGTAGCTGAAAGGGAGGAGGGGAAATGTAGTTTTTGTTCTAAGTAGTCATGCATCCAGCTAAAAATTGAGAGTGCTATTACTGTGAGAGAGAAGGGGAGAAGGGTTACCGGAGGGCAACAGCTAACAGGGCCAAATGCTGGGGAAAGAACAGGAAAGAGATACGATTGGATTTTAGGCATAACTTCTTTCACCCTTGGATAGGTGCCCTTCTTGGTGCTCCTTCAGCAGCGATTGCCGAGTCATCTTTTTAATTCATACCGTAATTCACAAAATAATCACTTAAGCACAGACCCATGTTTTCCTGAAGAGTGAGGTCTTAACGATAAAACTGAAAGCTATTGAATGCTTTCTTTCTGGTATGTGAACCACACGTATGCTAAGTGTGTTTGGACTCTGCATATCATTGATTTTAACCAACTTCACACACATGAGCCCACATGAATTTTTGAAAAGAGAGATGGGATAAAACGATTTCTTCAAGTCATTGATTATGCCACTCGAGACAACTTCGAAGATCTTAAATGGCTTGCTCAAATGGCAATATGTTCAATACCAGTGATAGTCCAAACCTAACCTTAGAGGAGCAAAAATTTATAATTTTTAATCGGTATAAGGTAGCAGGATTTATTAACACCAAACTCTTTTCTCATAATGTATGTCATTGATATTATATGGTGCTCAACCCCGTCATTTGATAAAGGAAATTTGCCAAAAGCTAGTTGTGTAGTCTTTCAGAGAAAAACATAGGTCATTAATAAGCTGTTTCACGAGCTTCTCAGATAATGTTACTTGTATCTGTGTTTTACTAAGAGGAGTGCAATTTTAAATGCTGCCTGAGTAGTTTTGTTTTTCTTCCTGCCTGCCGGGGCGGGGTGGGAGTGGGGGAAAATCCATCAATTTTGTCCTGGAAAGCTTATTTTACGCTTGTTCTGGAAAAAAAGAAAAGAAAAGAAAAGGGCTCTAATGGTTTACCAGAAAGGTCACTCTGCTGTGTTTGAAAATGATGTAAAAGTCTTGATGGCTTAATGCCACTATTTGACAAAGTTTCATAACACACACACACGCTGGGGATTAGGATGGAATGGGTAGCCAGTGCAACGAGGTCCAGTGCTGGATATTCAATATCATACTTACTATTTACACTTTTTCTATCTCAGCTGCTTGTGTGAAATCATCATACATGTCCTAGTTCTTAGAGATTTACATAATTTTTTACTAGATTCTTGTTCATTATTTATTTGTATAATACTGTTCTCAGTTGTATTTGGGTTACTATTTTTATCACTCTTAAGCTTTAATGAGCCACTGTTGAACCATTGACTTCTTATTTGAGTTGAGGATATTACACATCACAAAAGTAAGAACCAAAACCCATAAATGACTTGAAAATATATCACCCGAGACAAATTGCCAAGATGTATCAATCAAATTCAAACCTTGTAGCACATACGCAATGTTGAAGAATGTGACAGTTATTAAGGACATAATGGAATTGCTGTAAAAATCTGAAATTTGCATTTCAAATTTATAAATAAAATAATTCCATCCTTTTTTCCTCAGAAACCTCTGGCACCTGTGGACCATATGTAGACCTTGAGGGACCAACAATGGTCCATGGACCACACTTTAGGAAAAATTTTATAGTCATTAAGTCTGCTGTTTGAGTCACGAGATGGAGGGCATGCCTGTTACTCTGGCCTCTGGCCACCTCCAGCTGGAAGCACATGTTCTTGGCTGACATGTTAAGTGAAAGGAACATTGATAGACACATAAGGGGACTTTCAAGGGAGAGCTAGGCAATCATCAGAAATCTGGGCATCTCAGTTAGAAGGAGACTCATGGAAACATGTTGGGTCTGTCAAAACCCAACTTGTGATTGGCAGCTCCAGCCACATGGTCACCTCTGCATCTACATGGCCCTGTAGCATACAAGAGGCTTTTTTTTTTTTTTTCCAAACACTGTATAATCCTTCAGCGAAGACGGCCTTTCTCCAAAACCCCGGAGGTCTACCTTGTGGATCCTATTGAAATGTCAAAGTCTTTTTTGATGTCACAAATACCTCTAGTACCAAAGGGTCTGCGGGTCTTATGGTGCAAATGGCCACACCTGGAACTGTTGCAAAGTTCATTCGAATTTGGCAGCTTTTTATGCCACCTGTAAATGGGTCAATGCGGTTTTCTCAAGTGTAGAATATGTTTTCTCCGGAGTTGGAAGAAGCCTACCAGATGTGCTTCCTTATTTGTGGTAAGAAATACGAGCTGCAATAATTTCTCCTTTCTGTGGAAGGATGTTCAGGCATGCCCCAGACACTAAACCCCTAAAGACTTCACTGGTGTTATGAGCTGCTAGATCTTTGTAGGGTTTTTTTCTTCCACCCTCTGGAATGTATGTGCCTCACCAAGGTTCCCTCCACTTCTTGCTCTTCTGGTCCAATTAACATGATGCTAACTGCAAATATCAGATATCTACCAAATATCTACCAAATATCAAATATCTACCAAAATAGTAGATCAATATGATATTCCGCTGAATGCTCAGATAATCCAGGTCCTTTCAGACTCTATTATGACAGATAGTGGGAGAGTAATTTGCCCTGGGACGAGACCATAAATGTATACAACTGTCCATCCCAAATGAATGCAATTTGTTTCTGTTCCTCTCTCCAGATAGAAATGAAAAATAATGCATTTGCTGGACCAGTAGCCACATGCTGTGTACCTGAGGCATGTTAATCTGCCTTAGTGAAGATCCCACACCTGGCCCAGCAGCTGCAAGTGGGGCTAGAACTTGGTTGTGTTTCCATAGTCATGTCATCCTCTCGGAGATATCTGATTAATTTCTGGTTTTACATAATATATCCACTCTAATATATCCGCTTCTCTGAGCTTCTGTTGTCTGCTCTTCAAAGTTGTCCCCGCTTGAAACAAGGGGTCAGGGCTTTTGTACCTTATCAACCAGTCCTAGGATGACTGCTTCTGAAGAGGGAGCATGATCTCTGGCAAAGTAACTCCCTTTGGCTGACAGCAACACTTAAAGAGGGATAGGGAGCCAGCAGCCTCCCACATCCCATCAGCTGGAGGAATGGGTGTCTCAGTCTGCAGGGAGTACCTGGGCAGCACACCCCAGGTGCGCCCACAACGGAGGCTAGGGAAGGGCAGATTTCAAAGCCCTTTCCGGCCTTCAGAGCTTCCTCAAAAAATAGCAATGGTCCTGTCACCAGAAGCATGTGAGCCTGAGTCTATCGTTACCTGTCCAAGGTGTTATAGAAAAAAACTATGCACTGAGCAGAGCTTGGCCTCAATTAATGGTTTTCCGACTGGTTCCATGACACCATAGGGGTTTCTTGGGAGGCCTCAGGGGAACCCAGGGAGACTCACATTCAGGCCCCTCCTCCTCCACCCACCTCCCCGACTCTCTCATCGCTGCTGTGACCAGAGCAGCTCCACTGTGACCTGCTCATATACCAGGACTCTGTGCAGGGTTTCGTGAGAGAAGGCTTTTACTTCTGAAAAATAACACTAGGAAATTCTACAGAATGCCTAATCTGGACCCCTCAAAACTATAAAGTTTGTGAAAAACAAGGATATACCAAGAAACTGTCATGAATCAAAGGGAGACCAAGGAGACATAATGACCGAACGCAATATGATATCCCAGATGGGATCCTGGAACAGAGAAAGGAACATTAGTAGAAAAACTAGTGAAATCTGAATAAAGTCTGGAAGTTTAGTTAATACTAGTGTACCAATGCTGGTTTCTCAGTTTTGGCAAATGTACCATGGTGATGTAGAATGTCAATGTTTGAGGAATCGAATGAGGGGTACATGGGAAATTTCTATAGTCTTTGCAACTTTTCTGTAACTCTAAAATCATTCCAAAATAAAAGGTCATTTTTTAAAAAATCATTAGGAAACCATCATATAGATGAACACTAAATACTTCCAGAATTGAGGAGAAAGATAGGTGGGTGGGCTTTGCTGGTCTAGGGAGGCTTCCAGGAGGAGGTCAGACTTGGATCTTGGGTGGGATGGCTCATTGGGCAGAATCCCTGCCCACAGATTTCTCTTTGGAATGTAGGTTATGTGTATTCCTGTCTTTCCTTATCTCCAGCTGCCCTAGGGAACTAAGGGCCCATCTGGGAAGGAAGGAACAGAAGTTGGGCTCACTGGATATTAAAGCATTAAAGTTTGAACAGGCTTTAGAGGGAGATATGGAGGGTGGAGAGCTTTTCAGTCCCTTCATCCCTGCTAAATACTTCCTAAGGCAGAGCCCAAGCTAGAGACCAGGAGAATCCAGAGGAAGGAGGAGAAACAGGCCCTGCCCCCAGTCTGATGGAGGAAACCCAGGTTATACCTTCAAGGAACCCCAGTCTGGTGGGGAAGCACAGTCCTTGCCTTCTCAGTCTGAATGAAGAGACGTAACCCTACACACTTGAGAGCTCCCTGTCTGATGGGAGGGACACAGCTTCTTCCCCCAGTCTGAAGGAGGAGGCAGGACACATCCCAGACATGCAGCCTGGTGATATCTAGGCTGACCTTCAGCCACTAATATTGAGGGACAGAGAGAGCCTGGGGGGAAGGCTTGAGGAAGAAAGCACTGTGGTCCTTTGTAGAGAGGAGATGGTAGGGAGGATCTGAGACGGAGCTGATGTGCATTCTGATGGTGGGTGACCAAGCCTTTGATCTGCCACTCCCAGAGGGGCTGATAGCATCTGAAGGAACAGGGTGAATCAGGAGACAGATGGAGATAGACACAGAAAAACAGATATGGAGAGATTTAGCCAGAAATGCCAGGAGAAGATCTGAGATGGAGAGGTACAGAACAGATGTGAGCCTAAGACCAGGATGGAAGCAGAAGCAGAGAGACAGACGTCCCACCCCAGCCCCTGCCCCAGCCCTGCCCCTAGCTGTCCTACTCCATTTGCATCTCCCTGCCTCTGTGTTCCCATTCAGGCTTTGGCACCACCTCAGTATTTTCCCTCACTAGGTGTCAAATGCAAACCAGAGCCAAGATCCACATGTCCTCGCTGGCCAGAGAGGAGGCTCTCTGGGAAGGAAGGAGAGCGAGTGCACGCACAGCCCCCATCTACCGTGCAGCGCTGGGCAGGAGCAAGGGGAGGAGGTGGGGAGGACCTGTGCCTTACTCACCTCTGTGTGCCTAGGGCCTGGCACAGTGCTGGGCACAACGGGTGGTCAGTCGTGGTTGCTAACTGACTGATTGAATAGTGCCCAGTCAGTATAAGAGAAAGGGTTATAGCATAATGGTGAGAGCCTGGGTTCAAATCCCAGCTCTGCAACTTCCTAACTGTGACCTTGAGCAAAGTACTTAACCTCTCTGAGCCTCGGTTTCCTCATCTGTAAAATGAGAATAAGGATATTAATAAAACCTACATCATAGGATTGTTGTAACCGTTCAGTGAGCTAACACATGTATGGCCCTTAGGACAGTGCCTGGAACACAGAAAATAACACCCGAAAAACTCTGTGTCTGTTACATGCTTGCGTGCTCAGTGGGAATGGGTTTGTGCAGGGGCACTTCTTGTCTGGATGACAGCGAGAGCGGCAGGTGGTATAGTGCCATACGAAGAATGCTGGCGCTATGGCCAGCCCAGGCAGGCCCGGGATTTAGTCACAGCTTTACTACTTCCTGGCTAGAGGGGTGCGGGGAAAGGTCCCCAGCAGAGGGGTTCTATTCACCTACAGAACGGGCATAAGGCCTTCCTCAGGGGATTGTCAGCGGGAGGAGCAAAGTGCCACTCGAAATGCCACCGAGGCCTGTAACTCTTGCCAGTTGCACGTGGTCTGTTGCATATGGCTACGTGTGTGTGGATTTGTACATAGGGAGCACACAGGTCAATGAGAAGAATCGTGATCTGGCTTGCAGGTCCCCTGGGTTTTCTCTCGGTTCTAGGAAGGGGTTCTTAGGCAATGCCTTGACACTTCTGAGGGTCAGGTTCTCCAGCTGTAAAACAGAGGTGTTAAGACTGACCTCCCAGAACTGTCGTAAGGATTAGATGGGATGACCTGTGGAGCTGTCAGTTCACAAAAATTCCTTGGCAAATAGGAGGGAGATGGCACCGTGAGAGAGGCTTCCAGCTGCGACGGTGCCTGCCATCAATTTATCGCCACGTGATGATACAATCTTTCCCATACCTGGACACAGATGGAGTGGCATGTTTGTGCATACAGCTGCTTCTTCACACTAGGCCGGAGGGCATCCCTTAGCATCCATTCTGGGTCTCTTGGACCTCTCTAGAGTAGCAGTTAAGCCTGTGGGTTCTGGAGCCAGTCTGCCTGGGTTGGAACCCCAGCTCTGTCATTTCCTACCTAGCTTTGTGACTTCAGGCAATGGACTTAACCTCTCTGTGCCTCTCTTTCCTCTTCTGAAATTGGAGACAATAACAGCACCCACCTCAGAGGGCTTTGTGAGGAGTACATCAGTTCAAATGAGCCTGGTACAGATGTTTGTGGTTATTCCTGAGTCAGGCCGGTTCTGAGGGGTGCGCTCTGCTGCCCAGTTCCCACGCCTTTCCTGGCCAACAGATAGCTCATCCCCTGGAACAGTCCTTTGTAAGGTCTGACCAGATTCCCTCAGGCGGAAGTTCCTAGAAAGGGTGCAGCCTGGGGCAACAGGGCCAGCGCAGGCTGCTAAAATCATCACACTTACCAGGAGGCCCCAGGATGTCTTTGGGACAGAGAATTTTGAAAGTGAATGGTAATGAAGTTGAGAAAAGAGGAGTGAGAGGCGTTGCCAGCTGGGCGGAGAAGAGCTAGCCTTCCTCTGCTCCCCCCTCACATCCCTCCCACCCAGCATCTCAGCAAGAGCCAAGTGCCCCCAGGGGGCGGGGGGAGTGGTCTCTGGCAGGGTCAGGTGTCTGATACTCCGAAGTTCAAATCTCACATCCCACTCTTCCTTTTTGCCTTTACCCTGCCAGTGACCTCAGGAGGAGGAAACTGTAAAGCGGTGGGGAAGGGGATGGAGGTGTGATAGGAGTGGGGAGCTGTGAGAAAGAGGGAAATAGAAAATGTGGGGAGCTGCTGCACCCCAAACAAGCAAGGCCATGTGTGTACACGCAAATGTATGTGTGAACACGTGTGTACTTGACTGTGTGAAGTACTTGAATGTGTGAAGGGGCGTGTGTGAGAGAGTCAGTGGGTATGAGTGTGTGTGTGTGTGTGTGTGTGTGTGTGTGTGCACGTGCGCCTGCCTGAGTGACTGCCCATATGCCTGGGAAGTCGGGAAGTCACAGAATTATAGAACAACCTCACTGGTAGGGATGTTTTCTGTCCAGACCCCTATTTTACATATGAGGAAACAGAGGCTCTGAGATGGGACATGAAATGCCCGAAGTCACTAGGCAAGTTGGATACTAGACCCTTGGTCTCTAGACAGCGAATCTAGGGCTGAGGGGCAGGAAGATGGGGGAAGAAGGGGTCCAGGGGGGTACACTGGAGAGGAGGGCGTTGAGAACTTTTCTCAGTAACCCCTGCCCTTTCTCTCAGTCTCCCCTCCACCCCTAGCTGTTTCTTCCGGCTGGAGGAGGGGGCAGGACAGGGCTGCTCAGGAGGAGAGACAGGAGAGGAGGGCATGGGAGGCAGCCTCACAGGGTGCAGGAGACCTATGGGAAAGGTCCAGACACTCGGCCTCCCCCTTTCCTGCAGACGTGGACTCCCCACCCCAGCCAGGACGTGTCATCCTTGGAGTCTGTGGCAGTAGCAGCAGCCTCTCTCCAGCTTTCCTGCCAGATTCAGCCTTGAATGTGGGGAGGGCCCTTCAGAAAGAGGCTTGGGCCGGTTCCCAGCTTGGCCGAGCTGAGGCTTAAAACAGAGTGGGGAGGAGCCTGAGCCCACCAAAGATCTGGCCCTCCCCCACCTGTCCCTCCTAAGTTTTCCCACCTAGGAAATGGGAAAAAGGACAGGCAATGCTGTCTATGATGGGCAGGTGGAGCCTGAGTGGAGTCCTCTGAGCTCCCTCCTCACGGCACTGGGGGAACAGTGCCTCTCTGGTCCTGCCCGTGGCTTTCCTGCCCTGCCTGGGAGGCGCACCCTTGCCCTTAGCTTGCGGAAGGAGAAGAGGGTCCACAGCCACCAGAGGGAAACAGCAGCCAGAGCAGACATTCCCGATGACTCACAGGCCTGGAACGCCTTGAGAGGCAGCGGGACAGCCCCCTGTTCAGCTGGGGCAGCTGGAAAGAAGACCCAGGACCTGGGGGGCAGGGAAGCAAGGGGAAGGCAGAAGGTCAAGAGGCAGAGCTGAGGCGAGGCTCTGGCCAGGAGAATTGAAGGGAAGGTCACGAGAGGTACCTGGGGGAGGGGAGACGATGTGCCTCCCCTCTTCCATCCTAGCAGAGAATGGCTCTCCCAAACGGAGGACCACCCCCACTACACACACACACACCTTCAGAGAACTCTCTTTCCTGAGGACAGCTGGAGAAGAGGAAGGTGTCCTGCCCCTACCCCTGCCTGGGTCTGACAGTAACACCCTCCTGCCTTCAGGAGGCAGAAGGATGGCTGACATGACCTCCAAAGAGCCCCCTTGGTTTCGCCCATTCCAAGGTGCTTCACTGTCATACTCCTCCCATGGTCCCAGTCTACTCCGTTTACTGGACTCATCTTTACGGAGGGGAAGCTGAGGCCCAGAGTGGTCTAGGGGCTCAGAGAAGACAACTGTTCCCTCAGGTCTGCCTGACACAGCGGGGCTCTGGGCTCAGGGCGCCCGGGTCAATCTGCTCTTCCTCCACAAGCAGTGGATGCAGCTAACGCACTCAGTCTACGTGGCAGGCAGAGGGGGGGCCTGCGAGGGAGGGGAGCTGGGAATGAGGTCAGCGGGTTGGATGGGCCAGGCCATGGCTGTGAAGGCATCTGGGCTGCAGCAGTCTGGAAGGCAGGGGCCTCCGGGTGGGCCACTCCCAGCTCCAAGCCGCCATCCACCCGCCCACCATGGCCTCTTTCCCGGCTCCTGCTCCTCCCCTCCCTGCAGCCCACACTCCGCCCAAGCCAGATGGTTCCCATCAAGCCTCTTCCATGTGGCAGTTCCACCCTGCCCACCAGGCTCCCTTCCCCCTCTGGCCACATGGCTCAGCTGAGAGTTGGGGAGCCTCTCTCTCACCCTGTCCTGGACTGGCATTCTCTGGGATCCCTACATTGTGTCAACCCTCCACCCACAGTTGCTTCCCTGGCCCCTCTAACTCCCCAGCCCCCACCACTCAGGATCTTGAAATGAGGGAAGGATCTTACCTCTGACTCCTTAATATCAGCTGTGTGACTTTAAGCAAGTCACTTTCCCTCTCTGGGCCTTAGTTTTATCCTCTGTGCAAGTTGGGGAGGGTGGGGGAGAATGAGCTCAAAGTTTTCTTCCAACCGAACATCTATTGTTCTATGATACTCCCACCTTAAAACTGCAAGGTTCTGGAATCTAGTACGAGCTGAAACTCAACTTCGGAGGGATCATCTGGTCTATCTTTGCCTGTTTCCAAGCCATGCTTTTTTTCTTGTCTATCCCAGATCCACAAATCCCACCCACTTTCCTTGCATCTCCCCCTCCCCGCAAGGGCCACAGCCTTCGAACTTGAGTTCTACTGTCACCAAAGTATAGTTTCTCTGGGCAAATCCCTGGCAAAAGACTCACAGCCATACCCTGCTCAAAAGCAGTCGCTGGCTCTCTATGGCCCCCAGATCGATTATAAATTCCTCTCCTGGAATTCCAAGCCTCTAAGAAGTTGGACCCAATCTACTTGTCCAAATTTATCTTCCATATTTCCTCTACTCAAGGCCTTCTCTTTCCGAAGGAGAAAAAAAAAGCCTGAGCTTCATTTATGGATAGGCTGGTTTGGCACATGTAAGCCAAAGCATAGATAGAGGTTGCATTACACATAGATAGAGCCTCATTCACAGATGACCTGAAAGACAGTAAAGAAGGGGGTGGGGTAAGAGGGAGAGAGAGAGAGAGAGAGAGAGAGAGATTGGGATTTGGCGTGCCTTCCCTTCCACCCTTTCTTTCTAACCCTTCATTCAAACCCTGTCACCCACCCTCACTGGCCCAGCCCAAAAGCAGCCTTCTCCATGAAAACTGCCTTATCTCTCATTGGCATCCTCATCTTTGCATCTCTCTGGAGGCTTCCATTTCCTGAGCGTGACACAGGTGAGCAATGTGGTCTTACTGCTACCCCGTTTCACAGTTTGGGGAAATGAGGTTTGGAGAGACGAAACAACTTACTCAAAATCACACAGCCAGTGCTGCCTCGGGTCAGAGACATTTTCGCGTTTATTTTATTCCCTTCCCAACGCCCCACTCTCTGAAGGCAGGAGCTGTCATCCCCAGCGTTGACTTCAGCACATGGGTGGCCCCAGGAAGTAGTCATCACTCATTGAATAGAATCAACTAGAGTGTCTGCAATAAGCACAGAACTCAGGATCTTCTTCTCCGTACCGGGTCCTCGCCCAGCCTCTTCTCTTCCAGGTCACCACACTTCTCACCTCTCAGATCAGATGACCAGGAGTCATCTGCGCTCCCCGCACCCACAGTCTAAGTCCAATCCAACCCAACACCTGTCAGTTCTATCTCCCAAAGGGCTCTTGAATCCATCCTGTTATCTCTGTTTCCATTCTCTTCGACTTGGTCCAGGTTGTGATCAGCTCTCATGTGGACACCTGCGGCAGCCACCTTCCACCATGGTCTTCCTCCAGTACCTACTCCACGAAGTGAACATGATGATCTTTTACAAATGCAGACATGATTGTGACCCTCCCTGCTTCAGACCCTCTGAGGCCCAAAGCTCTGAGGACAAAGACTGACCTCCCCAGTGTGACCTCTTTGGCCTGCCTGGACTTTGCTTCCTGTGCTCTCGCCACACTGGCTTTCTCTGGATTCTGTGGACATCCAGAACTTACCAAACTCCCTCCTGCCCAAAGCCTTCACATACGTGGCACTATCATGCCAACCTCAACCTTCCACCTTGCCACCTGAGCCTTACCGAAGATATCTCTACTTATCTGTAAACCTATTCGGGGGTGCCTTACGAGGCCCCCAAGTCTAAGGTGGACTCCCTGGAATGCCTGCCACTCAAAGCTCTGTGTTCCTTTCCTGCATAAACTTTATAGTTGTAGTTGCAATTACACATTTATATATATGATTTCATTCATGTCTGTCTCTACCAGACATAAGCACCATGAAGGCGGGCACCGATTGCCCAGTGCCCAGCAAAGTGCCTGGCACATAAATACTGTTTCATAAATAATTCTGTATCCTTTCTGTATCTAAACCAGACCCTCTCCAAAGGGATACTCTGTCCAGGGCTGGTACAAGCGAACAGAGAAGGATCCCCCTCACCTCCTGCTCAACCCACCCCACCCCAGAAAGTCCAGAATCCCAGGTTTGCTGGGAGGAAAAGCTGGTAGTTAATGTTGAAGTGGAAGCCCCCAGACATCCGTGGCAGAGGCTTATCTGCTGAGGACATGAGAGTGAGGGTGAAGTAAGGAGATCAGGATCGAGATCTGGACAGGTGCCTCTGTTCATGGAGGCTACACCCCCCTCACTCTTTTTTTGTTTTTAAATCCAGGCTTCAAAGGAACCATCTATCTCCCGAACACTTCAACCAGACATCCGGTTGTGATGCAAACCCGAGCCCCGCCCCTCCCAGCTGCAGCAGCCCTCCTGTAGTGGAGAGGCATCCGGAGCCGAGATGGACAGGAGCACCAGAGACGTGGGGAGAGAATATGAGAGAAAATGGGGCGGGAGCAGAAGCGTGTGGGTGGAAGGGTGGGACAACGGGCCAAAGGCAGAGGACAGAGGGAAAGGGAAAGGGAAAAAAAACTAAGGACGAAGCATATGCAAAGGGATTTTTTAAAGAGTTAAGGGTGGGGAAGATAAAAGAATTTTTAAAAAGGGAAGGAAATGGGGAATGGGGTTAAACAAGCACAGTATGGAGCCAAACCAGAAAGGGGTAAATAACACTTCAATCAACTCACTTTCTCAATCTTTGATGAGAACCTGCTCTGCCTCCAGACACAGTGAGGGGTCTAGAGCTACAATGAAGACTCTGCCAGGCCCCTGCCAGGTAGCTCATGCTCCAGCAGAAAAGATGAGTGTTGACCCCTCACTTGTGATCAGCACTGAGCAAAGAGAGGACTTGGGTCCCTGAGCCTGACAATGTCCCCATCCAGCCCATTTTTCTCAGCTGGAACCTGCGGGGGTAGCTGGAGTTGGGCCTGGGGAACACGACAGTCCTAGTGTCAGCCGTGCATGCTGTCCAAGCCTTTTTTCCCAGCTCACCCCGGTTCTTTCCCTGGTTCCTTCCTCTGCCCCCAAGTGTGCCCTCTTGAACTGGGGGTCCCGGAAATGGGGCAGGATCTTCCAGGACTAGAAATCAAGACTTTTCGCTAAGATCCTGGACTGAGGGCTCACTCTAGAGAGAATGAGGTGGAGATGGGACACAGAAGTGGGCATTGGAGGGCTTAGGTCACTTGGGAAGAAAAGAGGCAGGAGGAGCAAACAAGGCAATGGGATCCATTTTAAAAAGCTACAGAAACGGGGAAAATGAAGAAAGATGCAGAGTCCCACTGAGAGAAAGATGAGGGAGGCAAGGGACAGAAAGACAGACAGGAGATGGGGGGTGGAGGGAGGAAAAGAAAGCACAAGCGAAGGAGGAAGGGAGAATGCGGTGTCTGCTCCCCCTCCTCCCCTCCACAGCTGAACTCCTCCTCTGAATTGTCTGCACTCTAACCCCATTTCTGGGCCTCCCACTCACTCCTCAGACCACTCTCGTCTGGCTTCCTCAGCCACCACTCCACCCAAACAGCTCAAATTTACCTGCCACGTTGCTAAATCCAGTGACCACTTTCCTCCTCATCATATGAATTCTCTCTGCAGCATATAATTCTCCATCCTTCTAGAACAATCTTCTCTCCGCACACAGGACACCCCGCCATCCCTCTCCTCCTTACCCTCCTGCTTCTCCCATTCTTGTCCTGTCTTCCGTGCAGGCTCCTCCTCCCCTTCCTAACCCTGAAGCCCTGAAGGTCCTCAGGGCTCTCTCTGTCTTAGCCCTTCGTCTCTCCTTCCTCCATGCTTTCTCTGGACACAGTTCCATTCACATCATCAGGCTGGGCGTCCCACACTTGTCTCCTCTGAACTCCAGACCCAGACACCCAAGGGTCTCCTCCTCGTTTCTGATTTGATGTCTCATAGGCACCTAACACTCAACATGGAGTGTTAGGTGCCTATGAGACATCAAATCAGAAAGTGTTAATTCATCAGGAGTGTTAATTCATCACCTTCCCTCTAAACCTGGAGAGGATGGAAGTCGGAGAGAAATCTCAGGAGGCAGAAGGACTTGGGTTGAGCTGAGGCATAGGAAGAGCTGAGCTGTACCTGGAAGCTAAGGAAGTTAGCTAAGAACCGAGGGGCCGGGGTGGTGCTGAAAGAGAGAAAGAGAGGACCCCACACACCTGGGGACTGTCCCCAGACTCTGCCCCCAGGGTCTCTCAACAGGAACAGTGCGGAGGTCCAGGATGAGGGCACATGAAAATCAAAGTCTTCACTGCAGTCTCACTCTTAGACCCTCCTCTTCTCTCTCTTCGACCCCTCTCTTAAGGATACTTTCCCCATCACCAGTCTGGGGCCAGGGTGGGGGAAGAGGAGAATTCCGGAAGGTCGAATAGGGGAGGGAGGGCAACGGAACCCCTGGAACCAGAGCAGCTGGAAAAGGCTGACCCACCTGCTCACCAGGTGCACTGACACCTGAGCTGCCTCTTCTCCCTTGTCCCACACCACGGAGTCCGGGCTGGGGGCTTGAGGGGCTCCAGAGGGATGGGGATGCTGGGGAGCACAGGCCTGCCCCCTTCCTCATGGAGGGAGGGCATCTGGGGAAATTTGGAGAGGGAGAGAACTCAGAGCTCAGCACTTTTCTCTTTCTGTTTTTCTTCTTGATGATTTTTTTTTCCCTAAGTGCTGATGACTTTACCATTTCTTGAGGGTAGGGGGAAGGAGATTTTGGCTTTTGCTCACCACCCCCCCTCAACTCCAAATGCCAGACGAAGTCTTACATTCCACAAGAAGCCAGAGCTTCAGAGTTTCCTAAAGATGAGGTGGCGTCTCCTCCCCTCTCCAGCCCCAGCTTCCTCCCTCAACCCTCCCCCCAGTCTCAAGCCCTCAGTCTTGGCCAAGGAGGCCCAGCCTGGCTGGGAGGAGACCCCAAGCACATTCTTCCTCTCACTGTCATGCTGCAGAAATTAAAGACACATCTTCAGGCTGGGTGCCCGCCAAGCGTTTCAAGTCAAAAAGTGGCAAGGGAGTCTCTGGGCCTCAACTCTGTGCCACGTGTAATGGATGCTTGCAAACCCTCTGCCTGCAGCTCCCGGGACAGAGGTCCGAAACTGGACACTGGGGCTTTGGCTGTCACTTACCACACCCAAAGAGCTCATCCCCCAACCCCAGGGGTCCATGAACACCCTTCAGAACCCCAGGCCCATGATGTACAATCTGCATCTCTGAGGCTTAATCTCTCTGTACGGTGGGGAGTAGGAAACCTGGGCAGGGAGCATGTGGGAAGGGGCTGTAGGCAGGAGTCCTTCTAGCTGCCAAAACTCAACAAGCCGAGAGGTGGCCAGGCCACACCAACCCTCACCCCAAGCCTGTGACACCCAGCCTCAGACAACTAATCCAAAGAGTTGACCCCTCGGAGGAACAAGACCCTCGTCCCCTGTTGGGTGGGGGACTCTTTGTCCCCAACCCATCCTGGAGGGGGAAGGAACTGCCATCTCAGCACCTCAGCACCCCCTGCTTCCCCTCCCGCCCTGCAGTCCCTGGCACTAGGCTGGGACAGATCCTGGGCCACAAGTTGCTGCCACATGGTGGGGATAATTGATGAAGGCCCGGCCCTCCATTGCTGTCTCCAGCCTGCCTCCCTGGAAACTCTATATTTTCCCTTTAATTATAGCCCCTGAAGTCCCCTCCACAGCTCCACCCGCACCGCTCCTCCTGGCTGCCCACGGCCGGCCAACGTGGCTCCCTCCCCTTCTCTCCCTTTCTCTCCCCTTGGTCTTTTTTTTTTTTTCCCTTTGCCTTCGTTGCACAAAACCAGCTGGGGGAGGGCGTGGAGAGGGGCGGGGGTGAGGGGAGGCGATGGAATCTTGGATGGTTTGGGGGAGGAGGGACTCCCCGCTTCCACGTTTGCAGCTCTGGAGTGATGGGGGTGGGGGAGCTGTGCAAGAGGGACTGGAGTTGACAGAGCACTGCAGAGGGACCCCATTGCCTCCTCTTGGACCCACAGATTTTGGCCCGACCAAGACCTGGATAGACAGGGGCTGGGATGGAGCACTAACGGGAGGTTGAGACATGGGGAAGGGAGGACACTGGCTTTAGAAGAGTATCCCCCAAGTATAGGTTGTTGTTGTTGGGGTCCCCATACCCTTTTACGGTACAAATGATTCTCTGCTGGTTCCAAAGGCGGAGAGCAATGCCCTGGGTTTTCAGGAAAGAGGTGGGGTAGTGGGAAGCACCGTCTAAAATAAGGTCACTCACCCTTCCTTGCAATTCCATCCCAAACCCCCAAATACAAGTCTCCCCCATAAGCCCAAATTCTTCCATTTGCCCACAACCCTCAGTCCAGTTACAGCCAGAGACAGGGCTGTATGCGGCTCCCGAAGGAGTCTCCTCTCTCTGGTTAACAGCCCTCCAACTGGGTTTTCTCTGGTTTAACTATGTTGGGGAAGAGGGTCTCTAAGCAAGCCCTGGCGACAGCCACAGCAGACCCTAACCCAAGATCCTTTTCTAAGTCATCAGTGATCACACAGCCTTTTCCGTGCAAACTCATTCCCCCCCGGGGGAATGGAAGGGTCCTAGCAATTCCCCACCACCATTGTGTTACCCCGTCTCTCAACACCAAAGCTTCCTTCCAGTGAGACCACGTAGTCAAATCTCTCACCCAGTGCCTCAGCTTCCCCACCCTATCTGTCTCAATCATGCCTGGGGTTTGGGAAAGAACATTTGAGTCTGCCTTGGAGCCTCAGGCATGGCAGAAGAATTGACATCCTCAAACTAAAACCCCTCTTGCCAGCATCTCCCCAAGTACCTGATTCTTAATGTCTCCAAAGGCATGTCTAACTTGTTCTCCAAACATTTCTAAGCACCATACCACAGCCGCCCCAGAAGACACCCCTAAACAGGCATATCTTTTAAATTCTCTGATTCTCCTGTTTTAGAGGGTCCCCAGCTGGCCCTTTCACACCCATCCTTTGGCTCTTGCCAAGGCTGTGGGGAGGGCGAATGAAGAAGCATCGCCGGGAGGAACCTCTCCCAGTCACCTCAAACCTTCTACCTTTGGAAGCCTCCCCACCCAGTTCTCCAAGTCCAGTTTCTTCAGATCCGGGGTCCCAGGAAGAAAGACGAAAGGGCGCCCCTACCCACCCTTTAGCCCACACTACGTTGAGGACCTAGCCGTACTCCAGCGGCAGTATCTCTGGCCCAGGCTGGGCTGGGGGCTGGGGAGGCAGAGCAGCGAAGGGGGGAGATGTGCGGTGGACTCTCTTCCCTTTCCTCTTCCTCCCCCTCTCGGTTCCAACTCCCAAATTGGGGGCCGGGCCAGGCAGCTCTGATTGGCTGGGGGACGGGCGGCCGGCTCCCCCTCTCCCAGGGGCCGGGTTCCTCCCCGCTCTCCAGTGGGATGGTTTAAAAAGGGCCCGGGCCACTGGTCGGAGCAGACGGGAGTTTCTCCTCGGGGTCGGAGCAGGAGGCACGCGGAGTGTGAGGCCACGCATGAGCGGACGCTAACCCCTACCCCTGCCGCAAAGAGTCTACATGTCTAGGGTCTAGACATGTTCAGCTTTGTGGACCTCCGGCTCCTGCTCCTCTTAGCGGCCACCGCCCTCCTGACGCACGGCCAAGAGGAGGGCCAAGAAGAAGACAGTAAGTCCCAAACTTTGGGGGAGTCCAAGGCTACTTGGTGTCGCCGGGTCTCGGGAGTCCGCGACTTAAACGGAGACTCGGGATGCTCCAGAGCCTCGGGGATGGGAGGGAGGGCGCTTCCTCGGCGCCCTGGGAGAGAAGGGAGCCCACCCTAGGTGGAGGGTGGAGATGAGCGCACTCAGGAGCAGGAGGGGAGGATGGAGCGCGGCGTGGTTAGCACACGAGGGAGTCCTGAGCGCGCACGGTGTAGTAGTACAACCTGAGAAAAGAGTGTCTGAGCTCGGAGTAGGGGAAAGTACGTCGAAGATGGGATGGGGGCGCCAAGCTGAGAATTTGGAGCCCAAGATGTAAAAGCTATCAGGAAGGCTGTGGGATGATTCATAAGGAAAAATTGTTTGCCCTCTCTGCAGGCTAGACAGTGTTGCTGCGGCCGCGGGAGTGCTGGGCTGAGGGGGGAGGGGGCACGGAGAGTGGGCGGGTTGGAGCTTGAGAAACTTTGGCGCGGCCTGCGCAGGGCGGGGTCCTTGCGCCCTCTGCTGATCAATACGGAGCACCGCACCTCTCCGTCCAGTGCTTCCCCGCGCTGGAGCTGGAGCGGGAAGACGTGGGTTATTGCCGAGTGCGAACCCCACCTCTAGACCTGGAAAATAGACCTGGAAAATAAACCTGGGGATGGAATAGCCTCTATCTCTAAAGGAAGTGGCCAGTCTAGGCAAACCCTTTAGTGTTGCCCGCCATCTAGTGGCTGTCTGGGTAACGCTCGCGCGGTGGGCCTGGTTAACAACTAACTTCATTACTATTTGTGGACTTCTGGGTTCTTTGGTTAAGGAGTGACCCAGAGGCACTGGCTGGCTTTGGGAAACAGGGGTTGTTCCTGAGAGAGGGCTTTTGAGATGTCTGGGCGCTGGAGGTTAGGGCGTCTCCAACTCTGGAGGTACATGTCAAATTTCTGGGCAGGACCCCACGCCAATCGGCCCTTCCCCATCCTCCAAGCCCCGCCCACGCCATCCCACCTGCCCAGGGAATGGGGCGGAATGGGGGCTGGACCTCCCATCTCTCCTCCCAGCGCCTCCTCCTGTCACCACCCAGACCACTCCCCACAAGCCTGCCCTCTTGCTGGAGCCCCTCCTTTTCTTTCTCCTCCCCCCACCCCCTCCCCCCCTGGGCTTTTTATTTCACTTGGCCTCAGCACCAATGGGCTGAGGTTGGAGTTGGAAGCAACCCCCGCCTAAAGCTTTGTTTAAATTCCTGAGAACTGGAAAGAGTTATAGCCGCCCTGGCCAGGAGCCTCAGCGCTGTCACTGGCGCTGATGAGGAGCAGATGAACTTTTAAGGATATGGGGGAAAGAGGGGGTGAGGGGAAGAGGCGGGAAATGGAAAATCTAAATGTGTCTCTAAGACCGAGGGGACGGGCGGTGGGGTTGGGGTCCCCGGAGCCCTGAGGTGGGAGGCTCGGGCGCCGCAGACAGCCTCGCTCTTCCTCTCTTGCCTCAGTCCCACCAGTCACCTGCGTACAGAACGGCCTCAGGTACCATGACCGAGAAGTATGGAAACCCGAAGTCTGCCGGATCTGTGTCTGCGACAATGGCAACGTACTGTGCGATGACGTGATCTGCGAGGACACTAAGAACTGCCCCGGCGCCGTAGCCCCCCCGGGCGAGTGCTGCCCGGTCTGCCCCGACGGCGAGGGTAGGGCATCGGGCCTGGGACTGGGGAGGGCTGGGCCACTCTCTCGACCTGTGCCCGGGAGACAGACCTCTGCCGCCTGGGACGCTGGAGCAAACTCTGCCTCTAACCCGCGTATCTTCTCCCCCTAGTGTCGCCTACGGACCAAGAAACCACAGGAGTCGAGGTAATAATCCTCTGCCCTCGACTTTTGCCATCCCGCCCGTGACTCCCCATGGTCCTCCTTTCTCTAACTTAGCTTATTTTATTTCTTCTCCCCCAACCCCAAAGGGACCCAAAGGAGACACCGGCCCCCGAGGCCCAAGGGTAAGCATTGGGCTCTCAGCTGTTGTGGGCTGGAGGTGCGGTGGCTCCTGGCCTGCATTCACCCTGCCCACCCTCTCCCTCTTCAGGGACCCTCAGGCCCCCCTGGCCGAGATGGCATCCCTGGCCAGCCTGGACTTCCCGGACCCCCCGGACCTCCTGGACCTCCCGGACCCCCTGGCCTCGGAGGAGTAAGTATAGAGTGCAGACACTGGCGGAAGGCCTTGCGTGCTCCTCTCCTCCCCAAACCCCTGTTGTTTTCTTTGTTTTTTTTGTTTGTTTGTTTTTTGTTTTTGGCAGATGGTATATTTTGTATTTTGAAATAATTGCAATCATACAAAAAGTTGCGAGAACAGTGCAAAGTATTCTCATATCCCCTTCAGTTTGTCACATTTGCTTTATCAGTCTCTGTCTCTGTATACAGATAATTATCGTTATTTTTCTCTCTGCATCAGTTATTTGAGAGTAAGTTGCTGATACTTTGTCCCTTTGCTCCTAAATACTTTAGTGTGTATTTCCAGAAAACAAGCACATTCCCTTACATATCATTGCACAATGATTACATTTGGGAAATTTAACATTAATACAATATCGTATCTAATATGCAGTCCATATTCAAATTTCACCAATGTCCCAATAATGTCCTTGATAGCATTTTTTTTTTTTCCCCTTATCTGGAATCCAAATCCGATCCAGGGTCATGGACTTAATTGTCATGTCTCTCTAGTTTGCTTTCAACTGGAACATTTCCTCAGACTTTTTTTTGCCTTTCATGACACCAACATTTTTTGAAGAAGCCAGTTGTTTTGTAGACTGTTCCTCAGTTTCGGTTTGTTGGATGTGTCTTCATGATTAGATTCGAGTGATGCATTTTGGCAGGACTATCTGACATGTGATGTTGTTGTCCAGCTTAGTGCATCCCATCAGGAGGCGCATGATGTCAGTTCGTCCCATTATTGGATGATGTGTTCTGCATTTCAGCTCACTCCCCGACCCCACTTTCTCATACATTCTCTCTTGTTTTTTCTAGAACTTTGCTCCCCAAATGTCTTATGGCTATGATGAGAAATCAGCTGGAGTTTCCGTGCCTGGCCCCATGGTAAGCCACCAGGGGGAGCAGAGATGACAGAAGAGCTGATGGGGATCCAGACAAGATGGGCCAGTGATGGTAAACGGAGGTGGCAGAGATAACTTAAGAGATCACGATAACCTTTGGGACTCAGAGTCTTTCAAGGATGCAAGACAACTGGGTGGTTTCAACAGGAACCAATGGGAGAAAGCAAGACTAGACCCATGTTGCACTTCCCCACAGAGGTATCACTGTGGCCACCCTTTCTTTTCTTTTGTAGGGTCCTTCTGGTCCTCGTGGTCTCCCTGGCCCCCCTGGTGCACCTGTGAGTATCCAGGATGTCTTCATACGCCACCTTGGGCTTTGGTCTTTTGAGGGGAGTGTTGGGATGAGGGCAGGGAACGTGCTCCAAGATCTCATGGTGAGATGAGGAAAGGTTGGCAGAGACCTGCCCTTCTAACCCCGCCCCCTCTCCTTGTCCTTCAGGGTCCCCAAGGTTTCCAAGGTCCCCCTGGTGAGCCTGGCGAGCCTGGAGCCTCAGTAAGTGT
>NW_006443570.1:5408855-5432794 GCF_000325575.1 Pteropus alecto | reverse complement strand
CTCTTTCTACAAATATATGGATGCTCCATCCCGATCTGGAGTCTTCCTTTCCTCCTCCTTCCAATCCCACCCAGCCTTCCCTTTCTTGTTGCCATTATCTTGGTGATTCTAATCTTCTCTTCTCCTATCTCTTCTAGGGTCCCATGGGTCCCCGTGGTCCCCCTGGCCCCCCTGGCAAGAACGGAGATGATGTAAGTAGCCCCCATGAGAAGATATCATCTGACCCCCACTGCCCCTATGAGCTGAGTCCCTATAATCTCCACCCCAATGCCCCACCATCTTCAGTGGTGGTACCCAGGAAAGGAGGTCAAGTTCTCCCTGATGCACAGGACTTCCCTTGAACAATGATGTCTACCCTTCAAGGGATGTTTCCCTATCTCCCCATCAGGAGTGACGGCTCTTCCCCTCACCCCAGCCACCATCCTCATCCCTCAGAGTGAATGACTTCCTTAATCTTAACTGCTGTCAGCACCTCAGATTTGCTCTCCATATGGTGAGACTGAAATGCTGGTGACAGAAATAAATAGGAATTCCTTTGGAGGGAATTAAAGTTCACCAAATTAGAGTTTCATGGTAGATTTAAACTGTGCTTTAAATTTAAAGATAAAATTCTGGGCCCCTACATCTGACCCTCAACAATCCCAAGAAGATTCAGACCTTCCACACTTTTCCAGCCCAGTGTCACAGGCACTAAGGCCTTTCCTCCCTCCCTTAGGGTGAAGCTGGAAAGCCTGGTCGTCCTGGTGAGCGTGGGCCTCCTGGACCTCAGGTGAGCAGGATAGCATGTCTGGCCTCTGGCTTTGCTGTATTTGGGCTTCACTGGGAGCTGTGTCCACAGCAGTGTCTTCTAATGGTCCTGTCTTTCTTTTCTTTTTGCTCCAGGGTGCTCGAGGATTGCCCGGAACAGCTGGTCTCCCTGGAATGAAGGGACACAGAGTGAGTCCCCTTTGATTCATCTAAGCTCCCAAAGTCTCAGCAGCCCACCATTCCAGCCCCTTCCCCAAAAGATCTTGGTGTGTGTCATGGTGGGTGACAGCTGCAGAAGTCCCACAGGATAGAGAGTAGATATCAAAAAAAACTTCTCTCCATTGGGAGGGAAATACCAATAAAGAGATTTGGTGAGACCTTGTGCCTGCTGAGGTTTAGTGTAGTTCAGAGACAGCGGAATGGCTGTGGTGAACTCCTGAAGCATCTTCTCAGGTCTGGGTGGGAGCCAAGGTGGTCCACCGCCTCCACAGGGTCTCACCTTGGCCCCCCTTCCTATCTTAGGGTTTCAGTGGTTTGGATGGTGCCAAGGGAGATTCTGGTCCTGCCGGTCCCAAGGTAAGAGGCTGTCTGAATATCGTGGTCCTCCACCTCCCATCCAGTCCCACCATGAACAAATTTCTAATTCTGATCTCTGCTCTATAGGGTGAGCCTGGTAGCCCTGGTGAAAATGGAGCTCCTGGTCAGATGGTAAGTCCACTTCTAGAAGGAAGAGAGGGAGCAGGGTGTAGGGACAAGATGGGGGCTTGAGGGAAGGGGGTGTATCTCCCATCTCACCTGCCTTCTCTTGGTTTTGCTGTCAGGGCCCCCGTGGTCTGCCTGGTGAGAGAGGTCGCCCTGGAGCCCCTGGCCCTGCTGTGAGTACTCCTGGCCCCTTGGGGGATCCCTGGGATCTGAAAGGGTTTCCCTCAGGAGTTACAAGGACCAACCAGTGCTCAGTGGACATAATCGGGGCTTCCCCTCTGTCCTGCAGGGTGCTCGTGGAAATGATGGTGCTACTGGTGCTGCTGGACCCCCCGTAAGTATGACCCCTAGACCTCAGTGCCTGGGAGTGGGTGGGGGTCTCAGCGTCATCTCTTGGGGATGACACTGGGGGTAGGCTGTGTTGGTCTGAACTCCGAGACCTCTTCTGTCCCCAGCGTGACTTGCAGCTGCCACCTTCCTTCTTGCTAACATCTCCCTTTCACGCACAGGGTCCCACTGGTCCCGCCGGTCCTCCTGGATTCCCCGGTGCTGTCGGTGCTAAGGTGAGACCCCTGTCCTCTTCTGAGCATAGCTCCCATAGGCCGAGGGATCTTCTTGCTCCCCAAACCAGAGGGACCCAGAGTGGGCAAGAGAGAAGCCCATTCCCCAGCACCTTTGTCCTGGGGTCCCTTTCTCTGATCTCAGAGTCCTGATTCTTGGTCTCCTGTCCCCGCCCTTCACCACACACCATCCAAAGGTGAGGTTGGGCTCCTAGGGTGGCTCCTGACAAGTCCTTTCTTCTCATCCAGGGCGAAGCTGGTCCCCAAGGATCCCGGGGCTCTGAAGGTCCCCAGGGCGTGCGTGGTGAGCCAGGCCCTCCTGGCCCTGCTGGTGCTGCTGGCCCTGCTGTGAGTATTGCCTCCTCAGTGGCCCTGTACCCCTCCCCAACTCAGAACCCTTGCCTGTCACTCACTTGCTTCTTTCTGTGCCACAGGGAAACCCTGGTGCTGATGGACAGCCTGGTGCTAAAGGTGCTAACGTAAGTATCCTATGGATTTCAGAGCTGTCCCTGATGCCCACCTCCCACCTGCCCTGTGCCCTCCACTCCTTAAGCTCAACCTGCTCTGCCCCCTACAGGGCGCTCCTGGTATTGCTGGTGCTCCCGGTTTTCCTGGTGCCAGAGGCCCCTCTGGACCCCAGGGCCCCGGCGGCCCCCCTGGTCCCAAGGGTAACAGCGTAAGTACCACTCTCTCATTCATGCCCAACTCTGCACTGGCTCCACTGCAGCCGTCCCCTAGGAAGCATGAAGATCAAGGCCAACTGAACTGCCCCAACACTCTGCTCAACCTCTGCTTCTCCCCCCACACAGGGTGAACCTGGTGCTCCTGGCAACAAAGGAGACGCTGGCGCCAAGGGAGAGCCCGTAAGTCCCCCTGCGGCTCAGCCCACCTGCCTGGAAACGCCTCGAGGGAGATTCGGGGAGGGCCGGGAGCGCCTGGTGCTGGAGGCTAGGCTCCCGCCGGCTCTGGAGCTGGCATCAGGACGGGCCCTCTCTACAGGCTGTCCCCTCTTCTCTGCTCTCTCCAGGGCCCCACTGGTATTCAAGGACCCCCTGGCCCTGCTGGAGAAGAAGGAAAGCGAGGAGCCCGGGGTGAACCCGGACCTTCCGGCCTGCCTGGACCCCCTGGCGAGCGTGTAAGTGTCCTCTTCTCCGCCCCCAGTGCCAGTCCGGTGTCCCACGTCTGAGCTCACTGACCTCCTCTCCTTTTGCAGGGTGGACCTGGTAGCCGTGGTTTTCCTGGTGCAGATGGTGTTGCTGGTCCCAAGGTAACTACTCGTCATGGCTGGAGGCTGACCCTGCTGCTTCTTGCCTATTACTTCCTTCTTATAGTTGTCATCAGCCCCCTCGTACCCATCCTATCCCAGTCATTAGACTCCATGCTGTGGCTGCAGACTTCCCTCTTCACACTTGGCCTCACCTTGACCTTCCCACCTCCAATAATGCCCCTCAAAGTCCCCCACCTCCCTGGGAGGAAGAAGATTCTGGCCCCTGGTAAAGAGGCCCAGACTTGAGACCCTAACTGTTCCTGTGACCTCCCCTCCAACCAGGGTCCCGCTGGTGAACGTGGTTCTCCTGGCCCTGCTGGCCCCAAAGGCTCTCCTGGTGAAGCTGGTCGCCCCGGTGAAGCTGGTCTGCCTGGTGCCAAGGTGAGACCCCCAGCCCTTGGCCTAGGACCCTGCCCGTTCGATGTTGGGTCTGGAGGGATGAGGTGCTCTGGAGATCTGCCTTCTGGAGTGTCCCTCACCCCAGCTTCCACTCTTTTTCCTCCTCCATCCCCTTTCTCCCCGACCCTGGCCACACCTCTCGACTCCCCCCTAGGGTCTGACTGGAAGCCCCGGCAGTCCCGGCCCTGATGGCAAAACTGGCCCCGCTGTGAGTATCGCCGCCCCGGCCTGCTCCCACTCTTCTGACCGCCCACCGTCTGTTCTCACCTCTGATTTGGTGCCTTTCACCCTCAGGGTCCCGCTGGTCAAGATGGTCGCCCTGGACCTCCAGGCCCCCCTGGTGCCCGTGGTCAGGCTGGCGTGATGGGATTCCCTGGGCCTAAAGGTGCTGCTGTGAGTATTCGGGGAGGAGCGTCACAGAGCCAGGGACAGACACTCTGGAAGGCGAAAGCCCTGGCTTCTGAGCCCAGCTCTGCCACTGACCTGTTGGGTGGCCTCAGGCCACTCACTGCCCCTCTCTGGACCTCAGTCTCCCTATTCACAAAATGAGAGACCCCTCCTGGCACCGCTACCACCTCTCTATCCCTGGAAATAAGAAGTATTGTTGGTGCACCCCACAAACACACATGGGGATAAGGTGGGCCTTGTATATGATAGTCACCCACAAATCTTGGGAGTTCTTTAAGGTTCAAAAGGAGGTATCAGAGGAAATGAAAGCCCTTGCTGCTCAGGTCACCGCACGCATATGACAGAAAGAAGGAAGGGAAGAGGGTGGAAAGAGGAGCTGAAGGGGCACGTCTGTGGGGAGAAGCTAAGGGACCAGCGCTAGAAGCCAGCAAAGACGTTTCCCCAGGGCTCAAGTCACCTTTAAAAATTCCACTCGAAGTAAACAGGAGGGACCTAGGGGCCCCGGTTTCCTACTTCTGCCCCCTTAACCTTGACTCTTTTCCCCCCAGGGAGAGCCTGGCAAAGCTGGAGAGCGAGGTGTTCCCGGACCCCCCGGCGCTGTGGTAAGTCTCTTACTTGTCCCCCTCCCTGCAGGAGGGGTGCAGGAGGCTGAAGCCCATCATCCGGGCACCAGAAGCCCCCAGCCCGGGCCCTGCCCACCTGCCCCCTCTTCCTCCACCTGCCTCACCTCTCTGAGTTATTTTTCACTCTCTTCCCACAGGGTGCCGCTGGCAAAGACGGAGAAGCTGGAGCTCAGGGTCCCCCCGGCCCTGCTGTAAGTATCCCTGACAGAGGCCTGCAGTGGGGGCACAGTGGAGCAGGAAAGGGGAGACGCCCCCTGCCCCTCCTCTCCTGGGCCTTCCCCTGACCACGGCTTTATCTCCTGACAGGGCCCTGCTGGTGAGAGGGGTGAACAAGGCCCTGCCGGCTCCCCTGGATTCCAGGTGAGGCCTCACAGCTGGCAGGAGGTGGGCGGAGGGTGTGGGTTCCCCTTTGTTCTCTTCTGGATTCTAATACCTTCTTCTTCCCTCTCTTATTTCTCACCTCCAGGGTCTCCCTGGCCCCTCTGGTCCTCCTGGCGAAGCAGGCAAACCCGGTGAACAGGTAAGAGGGAGCAGCAATCGGAGAGGCAGAAATAGAGAGAGAAATAGACAGAGAGAGAAGCCAGCCTTTCTAGCTAGTCAGACCCCCATCCCGTGGAGGGGTCATGGTTAGACACCAGGATGGACTTTCCGTCATGAAGGGAGGAGCTACACGGAGGGAAGCAGGAAGCTGTACCTGTGCATGATATGATCCGGAAGGAGCCGTATGGCTGCTGGTCTGGATAATTTCGTTTTAGAGATGCTGGAATACTCTATGACTCCCTCAATCCAAAGCTGGGGGGCAGTGTCTTTGGCACATCTTGAGGAGTAGAGGGTAGAGGGACGATCCTAGTTCAGTGCTGCAAACGCACTGGTTTCTAATCACAGACCACCCCCCACCCAAAGCCAGCCTCCAACAGGAGGGCAGGGGTGCTTTCTAGTGCAGAGGGCCCTTTGCTCACGGTCTGTCGCTCCCTCCCTCTTCCCCTCAGGGTGTTCCTGGAGACCTTGGTGCCCCCGGCCCCTCTGGAGCAAGAGTAAGTAGAACCTCTGCTTTTCCCATCTAGATGCCTAAAGCTTGGCCCTGTCTCTGGAGCTGCCATCACGTGCCCTTTCCTTTCTTCCCTCCTAGGGCGAGAGAGGTTTCCCTGGCGAGCGTGGTGTACAAGGTCCCCCCGGTCCCGCAGGTCCCCGCGGGGCCAATGGTGCCCCTGGCAATGATGGTGCTAAGGTGAGGACAGCACTGGCACCAGGTCGAGCCCCTCCTGCAGCAGGAGACACCTGGCTGTGCGCAAAGCCACCTAGATGTGAGGGAGGGGTGGGGGGACAAGGCCGGGGTGAGGTCCGAGTGCAGCCTGAGGTCCTGGGCTGTGGGTCTTTCCTCTCAGCTGGTGCCTATCTTTGGCCTCAGAACCAAGCCTGGGAGATATTAAGAGGAAGCTCAGGGCTGGGACCCACTCCTGGGACCCCAGGCCTCACTCCAGTCCTCTTGGTTGTCACATAGGGTGATGCTGGTGCCCCTGGAGCCCCCGGCAGCCAAGGTGCCCCTGGCCTTCAGGGAATGCCTGGTGAACGAGGTGCAGCTGGTCTTCCAGGCCCTAAGGGTGACAGAGTAAGTTCAACCGTCGTCCCCTGAGCCTGGTGTGGTTCCCATTCTCTGTCTACTTTGGATTCATCGGCCTCTCTACCCCGTCTCTGTGATCTTTTTCTTTTCCTTAATCCTCACTTTTTTTCCTCTGGCCTCTTTACTGATGACCTTCTACCTGTGGTCCAGGCCCTTCTCTTCCCATGAATTATCATGACAACAAGAGGTGGGGCTCCCTCCTAAATGGGGGATCCCTTAATCATCCCTCTTTACTTGCATTCCTGGGAATCCTCAGGCAGGCACTTTTTCCCCTGAAAAGTCTTAAGTCCTCAGCATGGGGGTGCGGAGCAGAGCTGGGAAGGAGTCTCAGACATCAGCAAGACATGCTAGGTCACCTCCTTGCCCCATGCTGGAAGCCTCAAGCTTTCCTATGTCTTTAGGGCGATGCTGGTCCCAAAGGTGCTGATGGTGCCCCTGGCAAAGATGGTGTCCGAGGTCTGACTGGCCCCATTGGTCCTCCTGGCCCCGCTGGTGCCCCTGGTGACAAGGTGAGGTGGCCGCCTCCCCACCTTCTTCCCTAACACAGCATTCCCAGCAAGCCTGGGCATGGCTCTCTGAGGAGAGCAGGTCCCGAAGGGAGGGGAGTCTCTCTGGGGTCATCTGCCAGGAGTATTCAGGATGGGCCCTGACCCCGAGCCTCATGTCTGTCTCTCTCAGGGAGAATCCGGTCCCAGCGGTCCTGCTGGTCCCACTGGAGCTCGTGGTGCCCCTGTGAGTACAGAAGACCCTGTTAAGGCCCCATCCTTGGCCCTTCTCTTCCTCCGTACCGCCCCCCACCCCATCCTCTTTCTGTTCTTTCTCCAATGTTGCTCCTGCCCCCTGGGCCCTGGGGAATGCTCCTCAGGGCCCCTCCTCCTCACCTGTCCCTCCAGCACCCCCATCCCACCCCCATGTCAGGGCCTCTCTCCAGTTTACTTCCTTTTCTTCTAGGGAGACCGCGGTGAACCTGGTCCCCCCGGTCCTGCTGGTTTTGCTGGCCCCCCTGTGAGTACCAAGACTCCCGTCATTTTTCACCACCAAATAGGATCTGGGACCTTGGGTGACTGGATGAGGACAGAGGCACAGGCCTGAGTTGGGAAAGGAGGGTGGGGAAGGAAACGTCTCCCATTTGAGCATCTTCCTGCCTAGAGTTACTGGCCTAGCTCAGCCCCGTGGAACCACCCGACTCCCTCTGCTGGCATGTCTCCCTCCTCTGCTCACCATACTCCCTCTTTCCTCAGGGTGCTGATGGCCAACCTGGTGCTAAAGGTGAACCCGGTGATGCTGGTGCTAAAGGCGATGCTGGTCCCGCTGGCCCTGCTGGACCCGCTGGACCTCCCGGCCCCATTGTGAGTATCTCACTCTCTGCTCCCCAAGCTGCCAACAAGCCTGGACCCAAGACTGGCCCAGCTTTGATGCCTCTTTGCTCTCCTACAGGGTAACGTTGGTGCTCCTGGACCCAAAGGTGCTCGTGGCAGTGCCGGTCCCCCTGTAAGTGTCTCACTCTGTGTCTGTACTGAGGCTGTCCTCAGCCCGCATTCGGAGGGAGGGGCGAATGGGCCAGGTGAGGGGCCGTTCTCCTGACTGCTTCTTCGTCTTCTTTGGCCAGGGTGCTACTGGTTTCCCTGGTGCTGCTGGCCGAGTTGGTCCTCCCGGCCCCTCTGTAAGTATCTGTGGTGGAGACTCCACTGCTCTGGGGGAGCGGGTGGGGGACACAGGCTGTGAAGAGCGTAGTGGGCCTGACTGAGGCCTCAGTGGAGCTCCCAAATACACTGGAATCTGACAGCCCCTCTTCTCCCCATCCAGGGAAATGCTGGGCCCCCTGGCCCTCCTGGTCCTGTTGGCAAAGAAGGCGGCAAAGGCCCCCGTGGTGAGACTGGCCCCGCTGGACGTCCTGGTGAAGCTGGCCCCCCTGGTCCTCCCGGCCCCGCTGGCGAGAAAGGATCCCCTGGTGCTGACGGACCTGCTGTGAGTTCCAGCTCTGAAAGTGTCCAAGGCAGGGGCATGGTTCCTGGCCACTGTGAGGCAACTCACTGCTGTCTGCCTCCCACAGGGTGCTCCTGGCACTCCCGGACCTCAGGGCATTGCTGGACAACGTGGTGTGGTCGGCCTGCCCGGTCAGCGAGGAGAAAGAGGCTTCCCCGGTCTTCCTGGCCCCTCTGTGAGTGCCCCCTCACCTTAGGGGACCCCAAGAACAACTGTCTCATGAGTTGGAGGGCACAGGATGAGGGTGGTGGAGCTGACGAGAATCGACACGGTAGATGGCCTGGGGGGCTCTTGGGGCTTCCTCTACCCCATCTCTGGCCTGACTCTTTCTTCTTCCTCAGGGTGAACCTGGCAAACAAGGTCCTTCTGGAACAAGTGGTGAACGTGGCCCCCCTGGTCCCATGGGCCCCCCTGGATTGGCTGGACCCCCTGGCGAGTCTGGACGTGAGGTGAGCAGTCGCCGTCCCCATTCCAGTGCCCTCAGCATGGCCGTTTGGGCCTTCGCCTTCGCCTCCCTCCCCTGGCTGACACACGTCTGTCCCTCTCTCTGCAGGGATCTCCCGGTGCTGAAGGCTCCCCTGGACGAGATGGTTCTCCTGGCCCCAAGGTAAGACAGCTGCACCCCCGGGCCACAGCCCCACCTGCTGCTCCCCTGCCCGAGCCTGGCCCTTTCAGTTGGGGCTAACCACACTTCCTTCCTCTTCCTTGCCAGGGTGACCGTGGTGAGACCGGCCCTGCTGGAGCCCCCGGCGCCCCTGGTGCTCCTGGTGCCCCTGGCCCCGTTGGCCCTGCTGGCAAGAGTGGCGACCGTGGTGAGACTGTAAGTAGCTGGGCGCTTGCTTACTGCTTCTGGCCAGGCCAGGGACTTTCCAGGCCTGCCTAGGAGCTGGCAGATGTCCATCTGACTTCACTGAGAAGGGGAAGGAGAGGAGGTCTTGCAAGATATCCAGGTTCTTGGCCTCCCTGAAAACACTGAGCCACAGTTTAGCCTGGAGGCCCCCGTCTCAATAAGTACCCCATCTTCTCCTGAGGAATGGGATTGTCCTCAGGTATTTGCCCAGCTCACATGAAGTTTCATCTGGGGCTTAGGAGAGATAGACATAGTGGGAAAGGATGTGAAGAAAGAGGGGTCTGGCCAAGGGGTGGTCTCATCCTGCAGTTCAGGCTGTGCCAGCCCTCAGCCTCGGGCCTCCCTGGCCAGGATCTAATGCTCTCTTTGCTTTTCCCAGGGTCCTGCTGGTCCTGCTGGTCCCGTCGGCCCCGTTGGTGCCCGTGGCCCCACTGTAAGTGCCCTGTGTGTCCTCGGAATCCTTGTCCAGGCATGGACTGCACCCCACTCAGTGCTAATGGACCTTCCACTTGACAACCTGTTCCCTCTTCTCTTCTAGGGACCCCAAGGTCCCCGTGGTGACAAGGGTGAGACAGGCGAACAGGGCGACAGAGGCATAAAGGGTCACCGTGGTTTCTCCGGTCTCCAGGGTCCCCCTGGCCCCCCTGTGAGTATACTCAACCCTTCCCCAGCCCCCAATGCCATTGATTCTTCTCTTACATCTTCCTGTGCCCTGCTGTATGATGATGGAGCCCACTTTGCCTCAGTTTCCCTCTCTGGATAGTCATCCTCATTCCTCCCTGGTGGGAAATGGGGTCTGAAGATTTATGGACATTTCCAAGGAGCTTCTGAGAGGGCAAGGGGTACATGAAGAAGGATTGTGGGAGGGGTCTCAGCTTATGGACACCCTAGGAATAGATTTCCAGAAAAAAAGAGCGGGGAGGCTAGGTTGCTGGCTGAATTTGACCCACAATGGGACTGAATTGCCTTTGCATCTGTCCTTCAGGGCTCTCCTGGTGAACAAGGTCCCTCTGGAGCTTCTGGTCCTGCTGGTCCCCGCGTAAGTCATCCCTCTATCCACCTCCTCTTCATGGGTCCTAAGCTTAGGCTCACATCAGGGCCCTTTACCTCTCTGGAGAAGGGTCCAGGGCAAGTGTTAAAGGAAGGGAAGAAGAGTTCTGGACAATTTTACCCAGCCCTTGGCTTCCCCTTCCCATTTATTTCTTCCACAAAAGGTTCCCTGGCCGGGCTGTGGGAAGCAGCGATGATGAAGCTGTAGAGCCAGCACCAGGCGGGGGTGGGGAGGCTTCCCTGCCAGAGTTGGGCTGGTCCTGTGTTTTCTGACAGTCTTTTTTTTTTTTTTTTTTAAACCATCTTCTCCCTGCAGGGTCCCCCTGGCTCTGCTGGTGCTGCTGGCAAAGATGGACTGAACGGTCTTCCAGGCCCCATCGGCCCCCCTGGTCCTCGTGGTCGCACTGGTGATGCTGGTCCTGTTGTACGTAGTTCCCCATCCTGTCTGTCCATGGCATTCCAGTCCGGAGAACGCTCGGACCTCAGTAATCCCCGCACTCCTCCCTCTCTGTGCAGGGTCCCCCTGGCCCTCCTGGCCCTCCTGGTCCCCCTGGTCCTCCCAGCGGCGGTTTCGACTTCAGCTTCCTGCCCCAGCCACCTCAAGAGAAGGCTCACGATGGCGGCCGCTACTACCGGGCCGATGATGCCAATGTTGTCCGTGACCGTGACCTCGAGGTAGACACCACCCTCAAGAGCCTGAGCCAGCAGATCGAAAACATCCGGAGCCCTGAAGGCAGCCGCAAGAACCCCGCCCGCACCTGCCGCGACCTCAAGATGTGCCACTCTGATTGGAACAGCGGTGAGGGCCTGCCCCGCCCCTGCCACGCCCATGCCCCGCCCCTGCCCCCGCCCCGTCCTGCTCCTCCCGCCAAGACACAGCTGAGGCCCTAGGGGCTCTGATGATACCCATGGCCCGCCCCTGCCACGCCCATGCCCCGCCCCGTCCTGCTCCTCCCGCCACGACACAGCTGAGGCCCTAGGGGCTCTGATACCCATGCGTGCTTCGCCTCCCAGACACCCTCTGACTCCATCTTGCCCTGCCCCATTGCAGGAGAATACTGGATTGACCCCAACCAAGGCTGCAACCTAGACGCCATCAAGGTCTTCTGCAACATGGAGACAGGCGAGACCTGCGTGTACCCCACTCAGCCCACTGTGGCCCAGAAGAACTGGTACATCAGCAAGAACCCCAAAGAGAAGAAACACGTCTGGTACGGCGAGAGCATGACCGGAGGATTCCAGGTGCGTGAGCTGGACTCTGGGGCCACTCTCACCAGACGGGCTGGCGAGGGCTCTGAAGGGGCGTGAAGGAAGGTCTTGGGTACTCTAGACCTCTTCTAGGTGTGATGGACACAGCCGGGCTGGGAGGCAGGTGTCCTGGGTACATAGGGTTCCCATGGGCAAGTGAGGCCATCTCTGGACGTGGGGGTTCACTAAGATTGTCTGAGGACTCCAGGAAGGGAGACCAGGACTAGAGACTCCACACGGTCACTCACTCGTCGCTCTCCCTACCCTCTGCAGTTCGAGTATGGCGGCCAGGGCTCCGACCCTGCCGATGTGGCCATCCAGCTGACCTTCCTGCGCCTGATGTCCACCGAGGCTTCTCAGAACATCACCTACCACTGCAAGAACAGCGTGGCCTACATGGACCAGCACACAGGCAACCTCAAGAAGTCCCTGCTCCTCCAGGGCTCCAACGAGATCGAGCTCCGGGCCGAGGGCAACAGCCGATTCACCTACACTGTCACCTACGATGGCTGCACGGTGAGTCCCCGCTGGGTCCCCTCTCTGGGCTTCGGTTTTCCAGGCAGGCCATAGTTCTCACCTCACCACTTCCGCTTGGTGACGCCCCTCTCCCAATGTCTTCCCTTCACCCCAGAGTCACACTGGAGCCTGGGGCAAGACAGTGATCGAATACAAAACCACCAAGACCTCCCGCCTGCCCATCATCGATGTGGCCCCCTTGGACGTTGGCGCCCCAGACCAGGAATTCGGCATCGACATTGCCCCTGTCTGCTTCCTGTAAACTCCCTCCAGCCCAGCCTGGCTCCCTCCCACCCAACCCACTCACCCCTAACCCTGGAAACAGACAGACAACCCAAACTGAACCCCTCAAAAAGCCAAAAAATGGGAGACAATTTCACATGGACTTTGGAAAATTTTTTTTTCCTTTGCATTCATCTCTCAAACTTAGTTTTTATCTTTGACCAACTGAACATGACCAAAAACCAAAAACGCATTCAACCTTACCAAAAACCAAAAAAAAAGAATAAATAAATAACTTTTTAAAAAAGGAAGCTTGGTCCACTTGCTTGAAGACCCATGTGGGGGTAAGTCCTTTTCTGCCCATTGGGCTTATGATACCCCAACGCTGCCCTTTCTCCTCCTTTCTCCATGCCTTCTTGGGGCCTCCCTCCACTGCTCCCCAAATCTAAGTCTCCCCAAAAGACACAGGATAGCATGCATTGTCTGCCCAGCAACCAAAGGCAATGCTAAAACACCCAAATGGCCCCCACACTCCCAGCCCACTCCCCTTACCCAGCACCCCCAAACCCTGGGGGGACCTGGGGTTCTCAAACTACCAAAGAAGCCTTACCATCTGGCGTCCCTTGGCCCTGGCAATGTACCCTCCCTTCGTTTTTGAGGGGGTCGTGCCAGGGGACCACTGGCCCCTCGACGCCGGGCTTGGAAAAGTCAAGAGGGGCTGTGACAGCGTGGAAATGTGTCGATCCCCGTGCAACAGGGCTGGGCGGGAGAGACTGCTGTGTTCCTCGTGTAACTGTGTTGCTGAAAGACTACCTCTATATGTGTCACCGGGGCAACTGCGTGGGGGCGGGGCAGGGGCAGGGTGGAAGCGGCTTCTCGTTTTATATCAAAGGTGCTACATCTCTGTGATGCGGGGGGTGGGGTGGCAAGGGGATCACTGGTGCTATAGAAGTTGAGACGCCCCCCTCTCCCCCAGGCCAGCCAATGTTCCTTTTTGTTCAAAGTCTTTTTAATCCTTTGGTTTATTTTCTTGTGGATGGGGACTCATGTGAATTTTCTAAAGGTGCTATTTAACACGGAGGAGAGAGAGCTGAGGCTCCAGAAAGTGCCACTCACTCTCCACCCTCTCTCTCCACCCCCCTCACGCCTCGGGCCTGCCCAGGCCTCTCTCTCCAGACCTCTTTCTTCTCTGAAACCCCTTCCTCCTCAACTGCCTCCCATCCTCACGCCTCTCTCTTGGTCTGTCCTGCGTCCTCTCTCCTGGGTTTCGGAGCACAAACTTCCCAAAGCACAAAGCAATTTTCCCCCTGGGGTGGGAGGAAGCAAGAGACTCTGTACCTATTTTGTATGTGTATAATAATTTGAGATGTTTTTAATTATTTTGATTGCTGGAATAAAGCATGTGGAAATGACCCAAACCTATCTGCAGTGGCCTTCTAATTGTCATCCTTGGAGTTGGGGGATGGGATGCCTGGGGAGGAAGCTTTGGGGTTGGTGGGGTGGGCTCTTTTTTTTCCTGCCCCTTCGGTCCTCCTTCCCATCTAGCACCCTCCATGGTCCCTCCCCCTTCCTCTTGCCTTTCCTATGCCTTAACCGATTTTCTTTCCTCTCTCATGCAATCTTCCAAACCCTCTTCTCCCTCACAGTGCATACAGGCAACACACATGTGCAGTGTGCACGCGTGCGCACGAGCGCACACACACACACACACACACACACCCCTCCCGTCAGACCCCTCCCTTCAGATCCTGGGCTGCCCAAACCTCGTGCCCCTTCTCCCATCAATGCCATCACCTCTCACTGCCCTCTCCACTGCTGTGGGCACCCTGCAGGGTGGGGGCACATGGGAAGGCACTGACCATGGGGCAGTGGGAGGCGCATGCCTGGGAGAGGGAGGCAGGGTTGGTGAGGGTACCAGAAGCCCTCAGCAAGATCGCTCCCTGGGCAAACATAAAGAGTCATTTGACCTCCTCCCTCCTTGACCTCTCTGAGCTTCTCCAAAGGAGCAACGAGCAATGAGCCCTGTGCTGAGGGCCTTTCGAGGAGACCTGGAGGAAGGAATGCCCCTTGTTCACTCTCCTGGGCTCCCAGGCAAAAGAAGGAAGGCGTCTGCCCGGCGCTCAGGAGAGTCTCCCCAGAAGCCACAGAGGGCTGCAGTCCAGACCTTACAGAATGCTATCAGGAAGGAGACAGGCCCTAACCCAGCTGAGAATGTACTGGGTCCCTCCCGGCCTTCTAAGTCCCCATAACTCGAGACACCCTGCGTGTGGGGTGGCCTAGGAAGGCAGCCCCAGCCCCCTGCCTATTCCTTATCCTTTTAAAAATCCTTGTTTCCTCTTCCTCCTGCTTCTCCCTCCCCTTTCCTTCTCCTCCTCCTCTGCTGGCCCCTACTCTGCCAGCCTGAGACCCTGAGGCTCCCAGGGGGAAGGTGACTGATCAGCTCTCCAATTTCAGGGAAGAGGGACAGCAGTGTGCAGTCAGTGGGGACACAGAAAGGCCAAAGTCTGGAGCAGATGAGGTGCCCAGAGACCTAGAGACAGGGAGAAGTTGACAGTTGTCCCTGCCTCCCACCTACTTAGGGACTAAACCTCAAAGGCAGGAAAGGCCCATGTCCCTCCCTCAAGGAGATGAAAAAAGTCCATAGAAGCCATCATCTGCAATATTCATACCCTGGCTATCATTAAATAGTCATGGCTATTCATTATGGACTTTAATAATTCATTGTTAGCACTTCTACCACAATCAGTACAGTGTAGAAAGGGAATTAGTCTAGAGAGGGCAAGCAATTGTGGCATGTAAAGGAAGGCTGATTCATATGCAAATTATCCAGTACTGTGATTAATTGATCCTGCCTGACACCTGCCTCGCCTCCCTCAGTACCTCTATCTACCTGGATGGACCTCAGGCCCTCTGGGGCCCTTAGCTATCTCATCTTATCCCTACCTACCCGCTTCAGGGATCCCGAAGCATCTTGAGCCTGGCTCTACCTGGCAGCTACCCACTTGTCCATTCTCCCTGTCCCCTCTCCTGTCCATACCTACACGCCAGCCAAAAAGGGTGACAGCAATTCCTACACATGCACCACACTTCCCATTTCTGTATCTTTCTTTATGCGTCTTCCCCTGCCAGAAGAGACATCCTTATCTCTGTTTGCTCACTCCCCACCCTCCAGGCCGTGCTCAAATGTCTCCTGTCCCCCTGTGTTCTCCTGCCCAACCCAGGGTAAGTTTGCCCCCTCTGACTTTCCAAAGCCCTGCACGTCTGCAAAACTCATCCTAGCCTTAGTAACAGACATTGTTGCCATTGTAAGCTGTCATGCTTTCACCCTGTTACTCTCCGCAGGCTGAGCGGAGCTGACTGAGGCCAGAGGCTGCAGTCCAGGGCTAGGCCCAGGGGCCATGCCCAGATATTGGAAGACTAAAGAGGGAGAAGGAGAGCTAGAGAAGCAGGCCTCCTTGGTGAGAGTGTCGAGCTGTGTGTGCCTTTATGAACAAGAGGGAGCAAGTGTGAGGGGAAGAGCAAGTGCAAACCAGCCCGTGTGTGGGAGCAGACATCAGCGGAAGGCTCCGGACCAGTGCTTTCCACAACAATGGAAGTGTAGTCTGACTGTGCTACTAGCCGCATGTGGCTACGGAGCACTTGACATAGGGATAGTGAGACTGAGGAACTCAATTTTACATTTTATTTACCTAGAATTAATTTTAATAGCTACCCGTGGCTATTGGGCATCGCAGTTCTAGGCAAAGGAGTGAATTTGCTTCTCACGACATATGTACACTCGTGGACGCATGAATATGTGTGTATGAGTGTGCACACGCACGTACGAGTGCACGGGAGGCGACATGGCACACCAGGGCTGCGGTGGTAGCAGCGTCCCGCTGTGCAGCTCCATGGTGGGTCACGTGGTATGAAGTCAGAATGTGGTTTCGCTGTGTGTGCAGGACAGGAGGGGAGGGAGACAAAGAAACCATTGTACCACATTCCCAGCTCAAGCCCTCCTTTCTGCTGACATCACAGCTGCCCTAAATACAGCCACCCAGACCTGCTCCCCCAGACCCTACTGCCCCCCGCGTGGTCCCACAGCACTGGCAATTGTCAGTACTGCTCTGAGGGACTCACCTTTGCTTCTCTGTGAAGAGATGGGCCACGCTCCTGTGGATGACTTCTCAGTCAGATCCAGATGGAAAAATTCTAGAAAGGAAGGAGGCTTCATGTGGATTTTTAATTTTTGCTGCTCTCTCAGAATCCTGGATCTCTTTTGTGGGGTGAGCCCACCTGGCAAGATATTCTATGACCAAAGCATAGTGGATTTTTCTTCCTTTTTTTACCCAGCTCCTTAATCCTCAGTTTCCCAGATGCTTCTGAGACTTTCCTGGATGGAGCAGGATGAGGATGAGGAGGGGAGAGCTCGAGAGGTTTCCTACCTGGACTGTAGGAGCCGCAGGGGAGGGGCATGGGGCGTGTGTGGAACAGGAGAGCGCGGGGCTGCTCTCAAAGCCAGGATCCACAGCGGGAGGCTTCACGGTGGCCGTAAGTGTGGGAGGCTGTGTGAGAAGTGAGGTGGTTCCAACCCAGCCGTCCCTGTGTGAGTGAGAATGTCTCACTCTCGGGGTGTCCACCCACCTATGAGCACATGTGTCTGTGTTCACAGGGGCCCTACACACGCGTGAGTGTGTTGGGGATGGGTGAGGGGTCTGTATATGCAGGGACAGCCTCCGCATACACATGGCAGCAGAAGAGAGGCTGTATGAACTGAAAGGGCCGAGGTCTAGCGTTTGGGACGTGTGTGTGCGTGTAGACACGATGGAAGCCATAGAAGGGTCTGGTCTATCTGTGTGATGAGGATGAATGGGGGGTGGAGAGGGGTGTGGGAACGTTAGGAGAGGCTGGATGTGGGGTAAGACCACCGTCCTGAAGTCCTGGGGCCAGTGGAGCCCTAGTGCTGGCTCTGTCTCTGTGTCCCCTTCCTGGCGGGTGCTCTGGAAGCACCAAGTAGAGCTGAGAGATGTCCACGGAACAGGAAGTAAGATCCTGGAAGGAGGCTGGCGCTCGTCTAGGAAGGTACTCAGACCCTTAAACACATGAAGATTTCAACGCTTTGCAGAGGACACACGTGGCAAGGCCCAGAGGGAGGTGAGTTTGGCGCTCGCAGGTGATACAGAAAGTGGAATTTTCTCTGCATAGACAGTGGGAGGAAGAGAAAGATGGGGTGGGGGGACCTTTTAGAACAAGGAGGCCACATAACCAAGTTTTAGGTGACTTTACTGCTGTGAGGCAAACCTCTCCCGCTCCCCAAGCCTTCGGAAAGCCGATGCCCACACAGGTGTCCTGGAGGGAAGCAAGGGAAGGGGCTGAATTCCGGATTTGGGTCAATCTGGGGCAGAGATAAAGGAAGAGCCATGAAACCAGCACTGCCCGATAAAAATATAACATGAACCACATATGTAATCTTCGTTTTCAAGCAGCCGTAATAAAAATATAAGCTAAAACAGGTGAGGTTAATTTTAATAACATACTTTATTTTCGTATTTATAAAATATATGTATAAATATACTTAATAATATACTTTATTTTATTTAACCCCAAATACCCCCCCTAATATCATCATTATCATTTTCATTACATTTGCAATTTAGACTGGCCCCATTTCAAGCGCTCAGTGGCCACAGGTGGCCAGCAGCTGCCTTACAGGACAGTGCAGCAGATCAGTGCCCAGGAGCTTGAGAATTTCAGCCTCCACCCCAAACTCACAGCGGGTGCTCGAACTCTTCACAGGACACAGAATGAAAATTGTGCCCACTTAAACCAGATCTTAGGGGTCAGGGAGACACCATTGACCTCTGGTTTGGGAGTGATCGTGCGAGTACTTGTAAATAATGATGTCTCCATGCTTGGGAGCTGCCATATGCCAGGTTCTTGCCTGGTCCTCATGAATTCTCACAACGGCCCGAGGCATTTACAATTTACATCTTTGAGTAAACTAAGTGTCAGAGCTGTGATTGGAGCCCTGCTCAATCTGACCTTAAACCCCAATGGATGCATCAAGGCGCTCTCTGTGAAATGGGATGTGCGTTTTGAGAATAAAGGAGAAGTGTGCATGTGGGGGCTGGGGCCAGTTGTAGGCGGTACCCATGTCCCCATGTCTGGCAGAGACCCTCCTCGCTGATTGACAGGTGGTAAGGAAAAGTCTAGGTCAGGCCATGTGTGCAGGCTCTGCTTAGGGAGAAGGCGGAGGCCAGGCACTGAGCCATGTGGGCAGTGCTGCCTATGGGACTGCAAGAGCCAAGGGTAGAGAGCAGGGTGTGAGGTGGGGGGACACCTTGGCTATCTGTCCTGGGCTGGGTGGAATCTTACTCCTCAGTGAGTAGAGGGTGCTGAGTGTGCCTGTGCCCTTCCCTGTGCTGCTGGGGGTGGGGGGAAGGGGGCGCTAGGCATGTGTGCGTGTGTGCCCAGGCACAGCTCGGTGTCCTCTGCAGTCACGCCATCCTCTCAGCTACTTGTCTGGGCCACTTCCTTCTAGGCCGGCAGCCAGGCTCCCGTGTGCTCCTTGGAACTGATCAGGGAGGAAGGCGCTGCCAAGATCCCAAGGCAAAGCTGGGAAGCGGAGGGAAGAGAGGGGCCGGCCTTGAACTCTCCCAGCCTTGGCCCCTTGGCAGGCACGGGAAGAGCGCAGAGGCCCAAGGTGGGAGCACAGAGACAGGGCGAGAGTAGCCACCGCCTCGAGGGGGCAAGGATCAAGGAGGAGCCACCCCAGACTACAGGCTGGCTGTTCCGAACCTCCGATCTGAGCAGATTCTGTGCAACTCCTGGTTTAGGCCAGATGAGGGGCCCTCAGAGAAAGGAGGAAATTGCAAATGAGAAGTCAGAGGCAACAGCTTTCCAGAAAACCCGTGTGGTTGGGGGGTGGGCACCCAAAGAGCCGTCAGTCAACAACAGTCTATTGAGCACATACACTGTGCCAGCACTGAGCCCCTGCTGGCCTCTGCAGATGCATATGGCATTAACTAACTAACTAATGGGTATGGGATGCCCAGCAGGGAGGGGAACCAGGATATAATGATAGACGCATTAGCAATGGCCTTGCTCACGCTCTTTGCCAAAAGAGGAGCAACCTCTTTAAGAGCTCTGAGCAACCCAGACGGACAGCATGCCTTCGTGCATGCCTTCAGAACAGCTTTCCAGAGTGCCTACTGTGTGCAGGCACTGCGCCCCCTAGGGGCACACAGAACCCTGGCCTCCCGGAGCTTACTGCCAGGGCAGGAAGCCGACCCCAAGGCACCATAGAGAGCATATCTTCTCAGAGTGAGGGGTGCGGTGCAGGGCACCCCGGAGACCCGATGGAGGGGGGCTCTCTGAGGAGGGGGCCCGCCTCTCTGAGGAGCTGCCATTTGGGCAGAGACCAAAATGACCGCAGTGAGGAGGGAGTTGTGTGGATTTGGAGGACTGGGGGTTCCTGGCATGGGGAACAGCAGAGGCCAAGGCCTGAAACAGGAGAGTGTTAGGAGGCAGTGGCTGAAGCAGGCGTGTGAGGGACGGCGGGGTCCTGAGGTCAGAGAGAGGGGTGGGCCTGTGTGCCTGGTCAGAATTGAGAACCGTAGGAAAAGAAAAAGTTTTCCTTTCAAAGGATGGGCCCGGCTGCTGTTGAGAGGAGACTGGCAGGGCAGGGAGGGCACAGGGTGGCTGTCACGGGGGTCCGGGAGCAAGATCCTGTTGCAGGACTGAAGCGGAGTGGAGGCTGTGAGAAGGGGACGGATTCAGGCTGGACATATGGGGAAGGCAGAGATTCTGGGGAGTGAGAGAAAGTGGAAGGGGTCCAAGGACAATTCTGGGTTTCATGACCCTCCTGCCTATCCATTTCTGAACACTGGGACACTGTATTCAGAGATTCAGCCCTCCTCAGGGACCCTGGCCCAGGGTCCACCTAACCCAACAGCCTCAAGCCTGAGCCCCTGTCCCAAGTGAGGGAGAACACCTTGTTCGACCTCCCATCTCCCACCCACCACCACCGGGTTGGAAGAGGTGGGGAGGGACGATCGAGGGAGCTCCAAGCGGCAGGTCCCAGGCCTGGTTCATAGAACTCAAAAAGGGATTTAGAGGCCCAGGGACATCTGGTGGATGTCCTGCCCTAGTTCGGGTTCTCTCGGAGTTGCCGCCTGGAGCCAGGGCCTGGGGCCTGGGCCACAAGTCCTTGCTCTTCTGCTCTTTGTCCTTCTCAGTGACTCCTCTCCAGCTTGTCCTCCCAAGGGAGGAGTCCGACGTGAGCCTGGATGTGGCGCTTGATGGCAGCCTGTTTTGGCTGTAGCCACCTGGGAAAAACAAACTCAGGCTTCTTCCTGGCCACCCGAGCTCTCCAGGGCTTACACTGGTTCCAAACCAAGCCAGCAACACCTCCGCCCTGCCCATCAGGAAGAGGGCATCGAGCCTGGGCACTCAGGGTCCTGCGGTCCTGCCCCTCTCTTCATGTCTAGGTTGGCTTCTCTCGCTACACAGCTTACAAAGGAGCGCTCTCTCCAGGAGACCTGGGCAGGTAAGAGCCTGGATCTCCTGCTTCGAGAACCTCTCGCCCCTCCAGAAGGCAGTGTGGAGGCGGACACATTGGGTTTGAACCCAAGCTGTACTACTTGCTTGCTCCGTGACCTTGTCATTTATTCGCCCTGGGCCTCAGTTTCCTTATCTACAAAAGGATCCAATAATTCCCTTGCCGTCAGATTCATGTAAGGATTAAGACTAGGGCCACATACAGCAGGTCCCTCTTTCTTCCAGAGAACTTGAGGAAATAGCGAGATGCCCCTGAGGGCAGCCAGGGGCAGTGAGCGGCGGGGTGGCAGGGGGCTGCAACGGTGGCCGTGGGTGTGTAGCGTGGCAAGGATTCATTCTGCGGATGTTGACCCCAGATACCCGCACCGCCCCCGCCTCCCTCGCTCCGCTTGTTCCAAGCCTGGGGACCGTCAGGCCAGGAGCCAGAGTCAGAAGGAAAGATGCGGCCCTGGGCGGTGGCTGCTCTTTGAGTTGCCGAGAGAAGAGAGGGTGAGGCCAAGGCTGGAGCTGGAACGGCAGAGGAAAGGTAGAGTGGGGGGCTGTGAGGTCCAGGCCCTGGTTCTCCTGCCTTCCCCACCCTGACCCTCCGACCCCGAGCCTGGCATTAGGGGGCATAGCCCTGGCACCGCTGAGCCCCTCCCGCCCCGCCACATTGCTGCCCCAGACACGCACAGGTCTGTGTGCCCCTCCCTTGCCTTCCCCCAGCCCCACCACCCGCTCCAGCCTTGAGAGGGAGGCTGCTTTGTTCCGAGAAATGAAGCTAGCACAGCCCAGACGGACCCACCTGGGCAGACCCTCAGTGCTGGTCCAGGATGAGGGGCACCTGGGCGCTGTCCACCTGGGGAGGCAGCCGCTCGCCTGTGCGCACGTTGAACATGGGCAGGGTGGAGAGTGGCCTGGGCACCTCTCGGCTAGCTGCCATCTGTCGCAGCTCCTCCGTGTTCCCGTGAATGGTGCAATGGTGGACCATCTGGATGCTGAGGGCAGAGGGCCAGCAGAGTCATCAGCCCTGGGAGTCAGCCCTTCGCCCCACTTTGGGGGTGCAGCTTGGTGCTGCCTCTGAGCCATCCTACAGTCTTCCCCAGCTATGTGGGAAGAGACCCCTACACCTGATGGGTAGCGGGGAAGGGCAAACAGGAAGTTGTGGTCCCCGCTCAGTGCCCAGTGACTGAGGCAGGGGCTCTGGGTGCACATAGCCTGGATCCAAAGCTGTGTGTCCTTCACAAGTTGTTTCGCCACTCTATGACTCGGTTTCCTCAACTATAGAATGGGGCTAACAATCCTACCTCTTAGGATTGTTGTGAGGATTAAAAGGGTGTTTAGAAAAGTGCCTGGCACATGGTAAGAGCTCTTGAGATACTAAGACATAATAGATACCCACAGTGGATACACATTTCCAGAGACCCGTGTTTACTGGGCTTCGTTTTCTGTTTTTATATCTTGAAGTACCTCTAGGTCCTTTCTAGCACTCAGCTCCCTCCCCCAACACTCCCTCCCACCACTGATCTCCCAGCTCTCCTTCCCGCCCCATCCCTGTCTTAGTCTGGCAAATCTATACCTTCCACCTTTTCTCCCCTCCTAGCTTCTGCCCACGCTGTTTCCCCATGTCCTGTTGGGCCCTGACCACCTCATTCTTGGGCTCCTCAGGCCTGTCCTTTTCCCACTTTGTACCCTGACCCCTCACACCCCGCCCCACTCGGCCTCCAGCACTGACTAGCTCCAGAGTTTTGTTTCCTGGTCTTTGTTTCAGACCAAGGCTCCTGGAGGCTCCACCCTCGACAGGCCTAAAATCCCAGCAGCCAAGCGAACCCAAGGCCACATCCTTTGGGCAGTCCTTCCTGACCTCTAGCACCTGTTTTTCCTCAGAAGGCTAAGACTCATTCTCATTCGATGTTTTCATGGACTTGCCTTCTGCTGTCCCGGGGCAGGCTTTAGTTCATGCTGAGAAGTAGGGTAGCACAATGGTTAAGCATAGAGACTTGCTTTGGGTTTGCATGTGAGTTCCACTGCTTACTGGCTGTGTGACCTTGTGCAAATTGCTTAACCTCTCTGTGCTGCCGTTTCCTCAACTGTAATGCAGTATTAAATAAGTTAATACAGGAAAAACACTTGGAATGCCTCCTGGTCAGCATGTAGCAAGTGGTAGCTATTATCGTAGGGAGCCTTCGGTTGCTATTATTATCAGTGGTGTCATTTTATTAAGGCTCAATTAGCCTCCAGTGGAGGGATGACTCCAAACTCTTTTACAAGAACCCATCCGCATTCGTGGGGCTCAACCTGGAGACATTGTTTCAGACTACCTGGTTGCCAGGTCCGGCAGACAACCCTGACTTTTCATTACAAACAATAAGAATTGGTTTCCTTAACGAGGTGGGGCAGAAGCAACCCTACCTGCAAATGGGTTACGGATCACCTGGGGGAGGATAAGCGATGCCATCCATGTCCAAGCCTCAGCGAGTGGAGACAGGCTCCAGCTAGAGCCTGCGGATTAGACTACAGCTCCACACCGAATGGGCTACACTCCTCCTGGGGGAGTAGGACCCAGTTCTGTCTGGCTGGCAGGAGGAGGTGGAGTCTCCTTCGAAGGCTAGGGGAGGGTCAAAATGAGCTCTTTACCCTGGAATTTGGCAAGCCGAGTTGTCCAAAACACAATTTTCCATTCCCAGGCAAGGGGAGACTGAGGGGGAAAGAGAGCAAGAAGCGTGTGGATGCCGAGGGCCGGGGGCAGCCAGGAAGGTGATGCCCCCGCCGGGGAAGGGCTTCAGTTAATGGGCTCCCTCCCCACCCTCAGCCCCACATCTGGGTCTCATTACTCTGACAACACACACAGGTGGGAAAATGTTCTGGGAATGTTTTTCCACAGCGTGAGCAGAAGCCAGAACCGAGGTGCCTTCCCCCACAGTCTGTCCACATCGACACTTGGGCAGACGAAGGAATGGGCAGGCTTCCTACACACGCACGCACGCAGGCAAGCACACACACACTCCGCCACCAGTACACAGCCCCTTGAGCTCTGCTCAGGCACATGGACCGCAGGGGATGGCCGCTGTGCCCGCATGACTTCCCAACCAGTAAAATCTGACAAGGTGAAAAGAGAGCCACAGAATCACAAGCTGTGGACAATTGGAAAATGGTAGGCATTGAAAAGCAAAAAAAGGAAGGAAGGAAGGAAGGAAGGAAGGAAGGAAGGAGGGAGGGAGGG
>NW_006443570.1:5402263-5408821 GCF_000325575.1 Pteropus alecto | reverse complement strand
GATGGCCGCTGTGGCCGCATGACTACCCAACCAGTAAAATCTGACAAGGTGAAAAGAGAGCCGCAGAATCACAAGCTGTGGACAATTTGAAAATGGTAGGCATTGGAAAGCAAAAAAGCAAGGAAGGAAGGAAGGAAGGAAGGAAGGAAGGAAGGAAGGAAGGAACACCTTACAGAAATAAATCAACACAAAATCCAAACCAACGAGGGCTAATATCGCACATGGTAAAAACGATTGTTGATTCAAAATTGAGGGAGGAAGCAGATTTTCCCGACACCATCAGAACTGCAAAACTGACTCAAGAAAGCTGGATGTGCTGAAAATAACTGGTCAGAAGAGAATATCCACAGTCACAGTGGAAGAAGATATGATTGGTCAAATTTGGCACAGGCCAAAAAGCTTGAGGAATAAAATCCCCGTTGTAAAGTTTACATAGAAAACCACTGATTCCTCATGAGAAAAAAGTTCCAATAAATAAAAATGAAAATAGGCGGGAAAAAGTCCATTCGTTGCTTTGTATAGAAAGTTGATCAAGGAATTAAATCAACTTAGGTAGATGAAGGAATTACATTCTATTCACTCTGGAAATTTATTCCCCTTAAAAATTCATAAATGTTGGTATAATTCCGATTCTAAAAATGTTTCTACTCCTCAACCCAGTGGGTTGAGATGGTGGGGTAACAATGATGGGTTTAAAACTGGGGTCTCAGAACACCTTGGAATGGGTGGGCACTCATGCATATATGCAAACGCATAGGCACGCACACACCTGTGGACCCCCCACACTGGGCCCACACAGCCACTTATTCTCAGGGTACCCAGCATGTCAGATGCCCAGGCTATCTGGTATCTCCTATCTACCCCTCCCAGGAGGGAACAATGGGGCCACTGTGACCCTCACAGGATTCTAGTGGCCTCACAATGTCCCCCTGAGGTCACCACAGAGATAATCTTACCACCCCCTGCACCCAAGGCACAAGTCTGTGGAGGCCAGAGTGGGTGATCATCCTTGGTCCTCCTCCTGGCTAGAGCCCTACGAGGAAGCCTCTGAGGGAAACCAGGAACTGGGAGGCACCTTATCCACCGAGAAACAACCCAGTGGAGACTTCCAGCCGCCATCCTGGAGGCCCTTGCACCCAGTTCCCTTCACCCACCCCAGGGAGAGATGCAGAAAGATACTTTGCTACCACCGCCATCTACACCCTCGGCCTCGAAGAGTGTCCTGGGTGCAGGCCGGCAGGCCAGCATGTCAGGAGTCCCTAGCAAGAGTGAGACTGGGCACCGCGCCTGCCCCAAAGCCCACCGGAAGCCCAGCATATCCAAGGTGATCCTGAGGGTTATGGCAGACAAGGGGGAACACAACCGCGTGTCCCTGAACACCCTGAAGAACGCTCTGATCGCCACGGGCTACAACATGACCCGCAACGCCTGGCGCCTCAAGAAAATACTCAAGGGGCTAGTGGACAAAGGCATGCTCAAGCAGGTGACTGGCAGGGGCACACTGGGCTCCTTCCGCATGGGCAAGAAGTTCGCCTCCAAGTTCAAGCCCAAGGCCAAGAGACGGCTGCAGAAGCAGCAGCACCAGCCTGGGCGGCGCCGGTCCGGGCAGCGCCGGTCCGGGCGGCGCCGGTCCGGGCAGCACAGGCTGCCCCTGAGCTCCAAACAGGGACATAAGCGGCTGATCAAGGGGGCACGCAGAGTGGCCAAATGTCGCCGCAATTAATGAGGCAGGCCTGGCAAGCAGGCAGAGGGGCCAGGCCCGCCACAGGCTCAGTGCAGTGAGAATAAAAGGAGCCTAACTTATTTAACACCTGCCTTCTGGAATCTCTGGGGTTGGAGGAAGTGGGGAAGGAAGCGGCTGGGGCACAGAGGAGGGATAAGGCCAGGGGTGCGGGACACCTGGGCAAACTAAGGGTGACATGGATTTGGGAAGGGCTGGGGAAATTGAAAACGTCCACAGGCATTAGCTAGTCCAACTTCATCACAGGTGGAGAAACCGAGGCCAGACAGGGTCACAGTAATTGGGTGGCAGAACCCAACTGTGAGTCAGGACAGAAAACCAAGCGCCTGACTCACAGTGAAGTGTGTGTGGGTTTGTGTGTGTCGAAAGGCTCTTAAGTTGCTCCTCAAATCCTTTCCCCGAGACTGGCAGTAGACCCCTGACGCCTGGTCAGTTCCCCTCCCCTGTCCCGTCTCATCTTAGGCTCTTCCACAGAGACTAAAAAATGGGAAGGCCAGGCCGAGATAAGTTATGCCCAGCATCGAGCCGGCCCAGGGCTGGAGTTCAGAGGCCAAGGGTGGCCCCTATCATCCCAGCAATCTGGTTGGTCTATGCTGCTCATGGAGGTTAAAGAGTCCAGCGTGACAGTGTGGGGGGCCCCTACCCCACCCCCAGCTTTCCCTTACTCACTCAGAGGTGGCCAGATCTCTCTTCAGCCTGCAGAAAAACAAAAGGAGGGATTAACTGTTATCCACAATCCCCTCCCGGTGCCAGGCAGAACCTGAGCCCTGAGCCACCTAGAAAGCGGCCCCCACCTTTTTCCTCGCTGAGTACCCCACTCCCCGAGGAGGTCTGGGTCCCCACACAGCACAAGCGTCACAAAAAGTACCACAGGTTGAGCACCAACCACACTGCCGTCCCTGTCCTCTGTCCCCACACTCACCGTCCCTCCCGCCGGCAGCACATGATGTAGGCCAGCAGTAGGGTGAGCAACAGGGCCACCAGCAGAGGTACCAGGAGGGTGACCAGCGCACTGGTCAGGAAGTCTCGGGCTGTGGCCTCAGTGGGTGGGCAGAAGAACGGGTCATGCTCCAGGATCCCATCCCCTGGAGTGGGCACCTCATCTGCGGGCTCTGGCACCGATTTATCCACCTGCTCAGAGAACCCAGGGCTGACTCAGGAGCCGCTGGCTGGACAGAGACCCCCAGGGGGACAGGGCAGGGGGGCTGGGGCACCACTTCCTACCACCTCATGCAACCACAGGCTCTCCTCCTGCCTGCCTCTCCCAGCTCAGGTGACCAAGCAGGATAAGCACTGGACTAAGAGCCAGGAGAGAAATTCTCAGAGAGGCAGGACCATAGAATGGTTAGAGCACAGCTCTATGGACCGACTGCCTAAGTTTGAATCCTGACTCGGACACGCAGGTCGCTGGGATGACTTGCCTCTTGGTGTCTCAGTTTCCTTGCCTGTAAAGTCAGAATGCTAATAGTGGTACCTGTCTCCTGGGGTGGTCATAAGGATAAAACGGGTTAAATGTATAGTGCCCAGCACTTAGCAAGTGCTCAAGACTGTTGTCGATTACCAGTCCCTGGCTGTGCTGTTGGTCAGTTCACAGGAACAGGGTACACTAGGGACCCTGGATACCTCAGCTCAGTCACCAAAGAGCAGTGGTAAACATTTCTGGTTTATAACGAACAGCTATCTGTTCGTTACCGCAGGCGGATGAGCTAGGTGACACCTTAGAAGAAAGCTGACAGAGCTATGACACCTTGGCAAAATCAAGGTTTTGGAACGGCTCCGTGGAAGTGATTTTTCTAGCTGTTAGGTCGGGCACTTTGGGGACTTGAGGCGCCAGAAGAGCCCTCGCCTGGGTTGTGGACTCTGTCGCCCTCTTGTGGGAGAAAATGGAACTTGTGTGTGGGTTGCAGGAAAAAGAGAGGATGGAGATAATCAGAGAAAGAAATAGAGGGACTGGGATGGGAAGGGGGAGGGAGGACACTGTGATGGGAGCCATGCCCCATCCCCACCCTAGAGCCAGGGTCCCTCCTCACCAGAGACACATTGCACCAGTCAACACGGAAGTGAGGTGCCAAGGTGTCATAGCAGGACAGAAGTGGAGGCTGGTCCTGGGCACAGCGAGCATGGCTGTCGGGAGACGCCACCATCTTCAGGCAGGTGGAGAAGGGTGAGGCAGAGCCCACTTTGATGTACACCCTGGGCCCAGATAGAAGCCACTGTCAGCAAATTGGGAGGGCATCACTGAATGCTGGCAATTTGGAGGTTACAGGGGTCCCCTGAGATCTGGAGTTACGGTGAGAGGATGCAGGACAGCCCAGTCCTGGGGCGGGGGTGGGGAGTCTTATTTCCCCAGGAATGTCCTCTGAAGGCTGGACCTTCAATGCCCTCAAGGGGCACAGGAAATGTGGAGTTTAGGATGACAAGGATTTGGGTGCAGGAAGGGCAAGAAGGAGATGAAAGGGTGGCCAGTGTTTTCATTTCTCCATTGACAAAGTCCTCACAGTACTACTGTTTTACATTATTTAAATCTTAACCCTCATAATGGTCTATACCGTGCTGAGTAGATGCTGTGGTCTGAAAATAATGGATAATAACAACTACGTGTAAAGCCAGATTGCGTACTCTACTAGAAAATGATCATATCTGTTGACAAATCCTTCAGTGAGCACAGTCATCCCTCTCACCCGTCAAAACCAAGTTTACCAAGCTACTCAAAATGAAAGAAGCAGCCACTAATTCACAAGTTTTCGAGAGCATTAATTATCAATTCTTTAGTTGGAAACTGATACCTCTCTTAACGAAGGAAGGAATTTTAGCAGAAAAGAAAAAAAGTGTGATGTCAAACAAAACGAATCAACAAGCTATATATATATATATATATGTGTGTCTATATATATATATATATCTCCACACACACACACATATATATGAAAATACTTTGAAAACAATGTATTTTAATTTTTTTTGCAATAAAGTCTCTTATTTTGTTATTTTTTTCATGTTTCATTATGTCCTTTTTAAAGTCCCTCTTTTTCGCTCTTTTATCTTTTACAGCAAAATTGCCTTATGACCAATTAGTTATGCAGTGAAAATGTTTGCAGTAAAATGCTTGCAGTCAAAATGCTTACAGCAAAGATGTCTGGCAAAACTACCTAGAATCATGTGCGGAAGCACGAAGATGGGTAAAGCCCTACCTGGAAATTAGGGAGACCTGTGTTCTATGCCCACCACCCAGACAGAAGGCAAGCTGCCTCCTTCTCCTTCAGGAAGCCCTCCTGGGTTGCATGCTTACCCTTCCTTGCGACCTTCGATGGGAAGAGGGACACGGCCCCCACGGTCCAAGGCAGAGGTGATATTGAGCAGCTGGAACTCCCCAGGCTCCCAGAGGCCCCCCAAAGCTATGAGGAAGCGGCTGGCAGGTGTTGAGGGCAGGACCTCCTCCACATCATGGCTGCGCACCAGGAACTCAGCCTGGTATGGCAGCAGGGGTCCTGGAAAGGCCAGGTTGGCACTTCAAGATGCACCCAGTCCTACATGGATTCTTCCCAAGCCTCCTCTGACTCAAGTTCCTCCTTATATCCGCTCAGACTTCTTCCTTCCTCCTAACACCCCGGACATCACAGGCCCCAAATACCCTTCCTTAACACTCACAGACTGTCCGCCGAACAGCCAAGAACACAGCTGCAGAGGCTTCCCAGGATGCCCTGCATCCCACTGCTCGCCAAGCCTCCCCTTCCACACACAACACCCTTCCAGATGGGGCAGGACAGGCAGTACCTTCTGGGTCCCCAATCAACAGCACCAGCCTCTGCCGGGTGGTGTCAAAGCTGTCCCGGTTGTAGGCTGTGACCTGGAGGGGACGGGGAAGAGGGCCCGGATGTGGGGTTAGGGGGGAAAAGTGGTACAGCTGGGACCTGGCAGGAGAGGACTGAGCTACTACCTAAGTAGGGGCATGTGGATCATGTGCATGAACGTGAACCAACACCCACATGTGACACAGCCCCCTGGGGTCCCTGCTGGTACCTCGATGACCTGGCGTCCACGATCTTCCGGGGTGGGAGTACCATAGAGGAAGCCAGGATGGTGGGGGCTTCGCTGCGTATAGCGTAGCCAGCGAGGCAGGTCTGGGTGTCCCTGGAGGTGAGCATGGTAGGTGACAGGGATGGTGGGGGGGAGAGCTGGGGGAAGGGAAGAGAAGAGGTTGGAGGCACAAGGAGCTTTCACCAGCCCCAGGCCAGGGGCCCCCAGCCCATGCCGCTGCCCATCAGGCCCTCTCACCGACGTGCTCAGGAAGGCTCAGGAAGGTTTCGTGGTCCAAGGTGTGCACGAAGACGCGGCCCACGACGGGGTGCAGAGTGGTCTGCTGGGCCTCGGTGCCCCACAGCCCTGCTAAGAGACCTAAGGGGACCCCGCAGGCCCCAGACACAGACCAGCCTCAGTCCTGGGCATGGGATACACTCCCCTTCCCCCTGCCCCATGTCTCTGGTGCCCCTAAGGGACCGGGCCCAGGAGAATTGTGTGAGAGAAAGGGGCTCCTTTGCTGGCTCCCAGGAAAGGACAGAGTGGGGCCCTGTCGGTGCCTCACACGTCAATCAGTGATGGGACCCGGAGCTTCATTTGGTTTGGATTCGAGGGAGCCCCCCACTCCTCATTTTAGGTCCCCACTGAGGGTCCCAGTGAGCAGGGCCTGATGTTTGGCTGAGAGGGCTGTGGGATTTCTGGTGTGCGATGTGTGTTGTGTGGGGGTGGGGGGCGGGTAAGGGCACTTGGAAAAGACCCCAGTGTTGAGTGTCTGGGAGCCTAGAGGAGTGGTGGAGAGG
>NW_006443570.1:5388927-5402240 GCF_000325575.1 Pteropus alecto | reverse complement strand
GAAAGAGCCTTTAAGAAGGGGGATAGCCATTCTGGGGCCCCCACCCACCTCCCCTGATATGCAAGGGGAAAAGGGGCCTGCACTAGAGCTGAGCAAAGGGGTTCCTGAGGCCCAGAGAAAGTACTTGCCCCAGCGGGCGCTGCACCCTCCCAGGGCCAAATTTAGCCGGGACTTAGAAAGAAGCCAGCCTGGTCTGCGTATTAAAGGGCCTGTGACACTCTGAGCCTATGCCGTCAGACCCACCCTGGCCTAGGACACCTCACCCTTCTGAGCTCCCAGCCCCCACATCCCGTGGCTCAGTCTCCAGCCCCAGTTCCCTGGAACCCCACAGCCGCAGCATGAACACCACAAAGTCCTTCCGACTCCTGCCTCACCCCTGAGACAACTCCCCTGAGGAACTTCCTTTACTTCTATGCATGTCATCACCGCTAAATTCCTCCCCCTCATCCTGGGCCTCTCCCTGAAGAAGGCCCCAACTTGCCGGCAAGGAGAGGAATCCAGATCAGTGCGGCTGCCATGGTTGCCCAGGCCTGGCCAGCCCTGTGAGTGACAGAGACAGGAGCAGGGAGGAGGGGTGGGAGGAGGGATGGGGAGGTGTCCCAAAGCAGCTGGGCCCCAGTGAGGCGCTCCCCCTCCCCACCCAGAGCAGGCCCTGAATCTAGGGTGGACACCCTCCTCACGTGACAAGGTCCTTCCAATCAGCCCTCTCCAGTGGCCAGAGTAGTTTTCTAAACCACCAACCTGACAACCTTAGGCTCCCCTTAAAACCCTAATGTCTCCCACTGCCCTGAGTGCCCTAGCTGCTGGTGGCCTTCAGACCCTTCCTGTACTTGGCCATACTGCCCAGATAATCCCCTCCTCTACCCCGACAGCACACACACATACACACACACACACACACGCACACGCACACACGCACGCACACACGCATGCACACACACACACTGCCCCAGGCTTCAGCCCAGCCTCACTCTGCTGTCCCCTGACCTGACACTCTCTCCTGGGTCTGCTCACCTTTGCCCAAGCTGTGCCTTCTGCTTGGACTTCCCTTCCTGCCCTCATCCATCAGGTAAACTTTCACTCACCCTTCAAAACTCAGCAAAGGCATTCCATCATCCCCGAAGCCTTTCTGTCCTGCCCTAGGCCAAGCTGGGTAGCCCTGAGCCCCTGTGACAGCCCAGCCACACCACTTTCTAGGGTGGACTAGGATCTTATTAATTTTAGATCCCTGGACCTGGGCCTGACAACTAGTACGTGTAGGGGGCTAGATGACAGCTTCCTCAACAGCACACAAGGGCCCCATTCACCCAGCCCTTATCCCCAGACCAAGCACTCCCAACGCATGCCCTAGGTATAGAAGAGAGCGGTCTGGACAGGACCAGCCAGGAAGAGATGGTGGGGAGTGGGGCACAGGCTCGGAGGCCTGCAGGCCTGGACATGACTCCACCTTGACCACTTACCGGAGATGTGGCCTTGGAAGAGTCAATTGCCTTCTCTAGGCTCTGTTTCCACAACTACAAACTGGCAAGAATAGTGCCAATCTCTTGGTGTCCTTGTGTAGCACCCACAAAATCACGACTTCAGCATGTGTTAATGGAGCACCTACCATGTAGCAGGCACTGAAGATGCAGAGGTGAGCAGACCCCTGCCCATGTGGGGCTTGCACACTGGCGGGTAATGACAGCTAGCTCCTGCCTCCTACATGCTGATGGTTTGACATATATTTATGTGGAGTAACTCATTCCATCCCACAGCAGTTCCATGAAGCAGGTGTTATCATATTATTATTGTCCCCATTTCACAGATAAGAAAACTGAGGCACAAGGGCTGTAAAACTTCCCCAAGGCCACACTACTAACCAGCTGAATGCATGTAAAGCACTCAGCCCAGTCCTGACTCAATCTATGGCACCACTTCCCCTTCCTTTCCGCATCAGCCAAAGGATTCTAGTCCAGGTGTGAAAGGGTCGGGGTGCCCTCCTCCCTGGAGACTTCCCACTCAGAGCAGGCAAAGGGGCACCCTCCCCAGATGCCTTGAGGAGGAGGCAGGGGCCTATGGATACCAGTGTTCCAAAATTCTTGGTGTCTGTGTGAGCATCCCTCCTGACCTTGAAACAAAGGGCGTTGCCACCTCACCTCTATAACCGAACACCCAGGCAAAGACATCTGGGACCTGCTCTGGGTCAGGCCTGAAGGGGTGAGTATTGGCCCATAGATTGGGGTGCCTGGTGAGCAGGTTTCTTAGTCCTTGTCTCTTCCTCTTTCTCCCCACATGATGGTCCCACCCGTCCCTGGACAGCCAGCAAATTCCAGAGTTAGCATCCATTCAGGCTCTTGGGCAAGGCGGTGTTTGTCCCAGAATCACCTTAGCACCTCTCTGCCTTCTCAGAGATGGAAGGCAAGAGGGAGAAAGGTTCTGGAGGCAGATGGAAACTCAGAGGGCTCTAGGGAAGCAGGCAGAGGTGCCAGGCCTCAGCCCCTCAGCAGCACCATGTGACTCCCTCCTGCCCCCCTGCTGCTTCCCCCTGCTATTTTTAGAGCCACCCACTCATATCCTCAGCTGTCTTAAGGTGGCAGTGCCCGAACCCAGTGCCACCAAGCCCACAGAAGCCAGTCTTCCTTACTGATCCCTCTCTGCTTCCCCAAAACCAGAGGAAACAGAGACTATGTCAGGAACCAGCTGGAAGTCCCCTGAAAGTCTCCTCTGGCCCCTCAGGAAACCTCCCCACCTCACAACTAACTGTCTGAATTGCAACCTGCTGCTGTAACACTCAGCATCTTCTACTCGTTGGGGCCTGGAATGTAGGGAGGAGCGTCACAATGTCTTTAAATGTATTTTAGAAATTTTTGAAATAAGACAAAAGTATACAGATTAACATAATGAGCCCCCATATATCCATCACCCAGCTTCAACAATCAACTTATGGCCAGTCTCATTTCATCTATACCTCTTTCAATTTTTCCCTATTTCATTGCCTCTGTCAATATTCCAGTGTGTACCTTTGAAAGAGAATGATTCTTTTTTAACATAATCACAATTATTATACTTAATCACACAATGAGACCTCAAAGTTAATAATAATTCCTTAATATAAGACCTCTAGTGTTCAAATTTCCAATTTCTCATAAATGTCATTTTGTTTTATTTATTACAATTTGTTTGAATCAGGATTCGTATAAGGTGTACACATGGCAACTGATTAACAGGTCTTTTTAAAATCTCTTTAAATCTGTAAGTTCCTGCTCTAACGTTCTCTCTTATCTCTCTCTCTCTCTCTCTCTCTCTCTCTCTCTCTCTCTCTTCTTAAAGGAACCAGGTTATTTGTTGTGTAGTTTTCCACAGTCTGGATTTTGCTGATTGCATCTCTATGATCTTCTTTCCTGTGTTCCTCTGACCTCTGTACTTCTTGTAAATTGTATTTCCTGTACATTGTTATTTCCCATAAACCGTAGTTGGATGAAGAGTCCTGATCAGGCATAAGTCCCACTTTCTTTGGCAAGATCACTTCATAGGTGATGGTATCACTTCTTCCATTCACGGGCACAGCAGCCATTGATGCTCTCAGTGCCTCATCCATCCACTCTTTTTTTTTTTTTTTTTACAAAATGGTGATATTCAAATTCAATCACCCCTTCTTTTATTAGCTGGAATAATTCTAGACAAAAAAAACTGCCCCTCACTTACTATTTGGGTACTGAGCGGTATACAGCACATATAGGAAAGACAGCATAAATGTTTGACTCTGTTCCTGTATTTACTAATTTCCAAATAATAAGTTGGTTCCCTAGCACCCTCCAAATTGTGACCAATTAGCTTTTTTGAAAAATTAGTAGTATAATTATAAATTTATGGCTTTAAACACATTTGATTGCTTCATTCCATTGCTACTGGTATCCCTTCTAGTGCTAAGTTGTCCCATCTTGAGCTCTGCTTTGGTCGTCACCTGTTGGAGCATCCATCTGGGGGAACTGAAAGGTCAGGTCTCTGCATCTCAGCCTTGTTCCCAAAAGCCCAGCCCTGGTTTCCCTTTCCTCTGCTTCACTCCTGCAACCCCAAGCCCTGCCCTCAGCTACCTGGGTCTCTATCCCTGCTACACTGCCATCTCCACCTGCCTCTCTAGCTTTCTGTCGGATCTCTGCCCGTCAGTGTCTCAGTTTAATCCCTCTGGTTCTTTGTCCCTGTCTCTCTCCATCTCATCGAATGTTTGCTGAATGAATGAGTGATTGATTGAATGCATGCCTCTTCTCCCCCAATTCTCTCATCCCACTTCCGTATCTATGAATCTGTCTTTTGATCCCTGAAGGCCATATTTTCATCGTCTGCATCTAAAACGGAGGATTATATGTTGTCATGAAAGACAAAGGAAAGAGAGTCTTGTCGTTGTGATCTGATTGTCGCATCTGCCTCCCAGACCCCACCCACATCTTTCTCCTCCAGCCTCCTCGCAGCCCCCAGAGCAACAACAAAGGGTGCGAGCTGTCAGTCCGCCACAAGAGGGCGCGTTCTCTGGCTCCAGCCAGGACCTGCGCCTGCGCAGTTTTGGGGCGGGGCGGGGGTGGAGAGGCGGGTTGGCGGCGGAACGCCCCGCCCCGGGTTGGGGATGCGCGTCAGAGATTCGCGCTGTGCTCGGCGATTCCAGAGGGAGTCGAGTTGAGGGGAGGAGGGGTCCCGCACCCTCTAGCAGTACCTCGTCCTCCCCTTCCGGGTCCAGAGGATGTTCTTCCAAACAGAGAGGGGAACCAGCATGGAGGCAGGAGGCTGGATACAGTGCCCTCTTCCTCACCACCTATATCAGCCCTCAGACACCCAAGGACATTTCCTCCCCTCCCCACATTTGGGAGCACCAGCCTGAGGACCTACGTGTACCCAGAATCATCCTCCCTTCTTATTGGTAGACTTCAGCCCTCAAAGGGGTGCCTTGAGTCATGATTCTGAGAATGCCAGACCATCCCGGGCCAAACTTTTTAGCTTACAGGAGAAACAAGAGGAAGGAATGCCTGTGGTCCCACAGTACAGAATTCTCACAGTAGGTCTCTGGATGTGGGGCCCAGAGCCCTTTCCACCGAGACATTCCCTCTCTGTAAAGAGAGGGCAATAAGGATCGACGAGGTAATGGAAGCGAAACTGCTTTGTAAACTGTAAAGCTCTGGAGAAAGTAAGGGGTCTTTTATTTATTTATAACCAACAGTGCAAGGCAGTAGCTGTCCAAGGCCAGCCCACTGGTTCAGCCTGAGAGCTGGGAGAAGACAAGTTTTGAAGCCGCCACTCAGTAACAGGATTAGGAAAGTAAAAGAAACACTCTCTGACATTTTTTGCAGATGTATGATTTATATAGACAATCCAAGAGATTGTACAGGCATGTTACTGAGGTATTACGAGAGATCAGCAAGGTTGCTGGACAGATTAATATCCCAGTACAGGTAAAATACAAAATTCAACAGTGTTTCTATACATGAGCAATAATTTATTAGAAACTGTAATATCTTTTTTAAAAGAAATAATTTACAATAAAATTGAAATTGTACAGAACTCAGAAAAAAGCTTAGACATTTAAAGATATTTGGGAAGAAAAACTATAGGCTATAAAACTATAAAAACTATAGGCTATAAAAGGAATAAATTGAGAGATGGAGAGATGCATTAATTTTAGGGATTATTAATTTTAGAGAAGCTTCAATGTCATGAAGAAAATTTCTCCGTATTAATCTATCGGTTCAATGCAAGTCCACTAAATAGTCCAACAGGAATTTTCAGGGAGCTAGGAAAACTGTTTCTAAAATTCATTGGAAGAGCAAAAGACCAAGAAGAGACCAGACAATTCTGAAAAAGAATAGGTCTCTAACAGATAGCAAGACTTATTTGAAAGCGATAGTAATTAAAACAATGTGGTATTGGTGCCGGGCTAGACAAAGAGATCAATAGAATAGAGTGCCCAGAAACAGTTCCAAGCTTATGTGGTAATTTGATTTATGATGGCAGTGGCATTGCAATTCAGTGAAAGAGAATAAACTATTCACTAAAAAGTGTTGTGACATTTGGCTTTTTATATGAAAAATCTTCACATAGTCCATAAATATTAATTCCAGATGGATTAAAGACCTAAAAGTGAAAAATAAAATTGTTAAATAATTAGAAAGAAAATGTAGGAGACCTTAGGGTAGGAAAAGACTTCTTAGACAAGAAACACAATTCACAAAAGATTGATCGATTTTACTACATTACAAAACAAACAACAACAACACAAAGCTTTCTGCTATGAAAATGACATTATAAACAAAGTTAAAAAACAAGCAACAGCCTGGGTGACAATGTTAGCAGAACATAAAACAGATAAAGATTGGTATCCAGGATATAAAAACTGCCTACAAATCAATAAAGAAAGCACAGACCTTTTGAGTGCCACTCCAATGGCATCCTTTCCCCTCTTTCTTGCTAACAGAACCCGGGTATGATTCAGGAATCAGGGGTCTAGGTTTTGGGGGAGGCTAGGCCTTCTCCAGCCCATCATGTAGGTGGTGATTGGTCTAAATATAGCAGACAATTCAATTCCTCTGGTCAGTGATTGGTTGAGGTGTGGACATATACTCAATTCTGTGCAAGACCAGAAGGGAGATCTCCTGTGGGGCCTCTGGGAAAGAGACACTAAGAAGAAAGCATTCACTTTCTTCTGCCTCTGAACATTGCTGTTTGCATGAGACACCCAGAGCTTAGGCAACCATAATGGACCAATCTAAAAGGCAAGCCCAAATGATGAGGAGGGTATGGTAGAACCTGGTCCTTGATGTCACAGTTGAGCTTCTGAATTAACCAATCCTAGGACTTCTTGTTATGTGAGATAGTAAAATTCTTTTTTGGCTTAAACCACAGCGAGTTGGGCTTACTGTAATTTGTATCAAAAGCTGCAATAGATAGCCCAGGATATGGACATAAACAATTTGCCTGGAGGAAACCCAGATGGCCAATGAGCACATTAAAATGCTTGACCTCATAGATAGGGAATGCAGATTCAAATAAGATACCACTTCACACCCATCAGATTGGCAAAAATAAAGTCTAACAAGAGCAGATGTTAGCAAGGATGTGGTCAAACAAGACATCACATACAAATGCTGGTGGTGAGAGCATAAATTGGTTCGGTCACTACAGAGAGCAGTTTGGCAGTCAAGTTGAAAGTGTCTGCCCTACAACCCTGGCTTTCCGCTCCTAGGTATACACTCTAAAAATGATTCAGACAAGTACAAGGGTATTCATTGCAGTCCTGCTTATAATAGCAAAACATAGACACAATTCAAATGCCTGTCAGTAGAGGAAGTGACAAATAAATTGTGGTGTATTCACATGATGAAATAATAAACAGAAATTGAAATGAACGAAAGCCATATGTATCAACATGGCTCCATTGTAAAAAAAACATGTCAAATGGGAAAAAAAGACAAATGATAGATACACACAGTATGATGGTCATTATATACATTTTAATAATACATAAAACATTACTATATGCTCCTTTATAAATACTTATATGTATACGGAAAATATGAAATTATAGCTAGACTTAAGAAAGAAGGAAATTATGACACATGCTACAACATGAATGAACGTTAAAGACATTACGCTAGGCAAAATAAGTCAGATATGAAAGGACAATACCGAATGATTCCATTTATATGAGGTACCTAGAGTAGTCAAATTCACAGAGACAGGAAGTAGACTGATAGTTGCCAGGGGCTGACATGGGAGAGAAGGACATGGGGGGTTGGTATTTAATAGGTATAGAGTTTCGGTTTTGGAAGATGAAAAATTTCTGGAGATGGACAGTAAGTGATAGTTACACAACAATGTGAATGTACTTAATGCCAATGAATTGTACACAAAATGGCAAAAATAGTAAATATTATGTTATGTATATTTAGCAATTAAAAAAAGTATGTGCTCTAAAGGATGCATTCCAATTTGTGAGAGTAGGTAGGGCAGGCAACAGGGTTAGGGAGAAAGGGGCCTCAGTTCAAACTCTCATGTTCTATTTCTTTTATATGAGAGAACCTGAAGCAAAAATTGCACAATGTTAGTATTTATAAATTGTTATGTGATTCTCTGAACTAATCTTATTTTTAAAGAAACTTTTCAAACTACAAGTAAAAAAATAAGTATAAATAATTTTTTAAAGAAAGAAGTAGAACTGCTCTGAAGTGGCAGGATTTGTACTCCCCTCCCTCACTCCTAAGACCACATAAAATACAAGAGGCTGAGCGTGGGAGCCTGGAGAGCTGGCATCATAGAGGCTGCACCTGTGCCAGGTGCCACACCAGTGCGACAGAGCCTGGCAGAGCCAGTCAGGAGGGAATCTGGCAGGGACAGGATGCTCCTTCCCTTGACTCAGGGCAGATGAAGCAAAGGCTGGTGAAAGGTGACTCTGAGAGCCAGTCTCCTCCTCCAGCACCCAATGCATGAGATCCAGAAAGAAGATGAAAAATAGAAACTACCATCAAAACTCAGTAATGTGTATTATTAGCAGCTGGAGCAAGCAGTAGAAAGAGTTCTTCGAATCTGCTGATGACAAAATATATTGCCCAGTCTTTCTGGTTATTTTTTTTTCTTTGACCTCCCTGCATATCTCTGGGGCTCCCATAGCTATGGCTGTCTGCGTTGCAAAATACATATTTACAGGCCCTCTAAACCCAGCTAAATATAGGCTTTCTTTTAAAGCAACTGATGATGTGGAGAAATCTTTCCTCTGTCCCATCCTTTCCCTGCCCCCAACTCTCTCTCCTCTCTCTCTCTCTCTCTCTCTCTCTCTCTCTCTCTCTCTCTCATTCCTCCTTGGTCTCCCTCTTGGATTTTCAAGATGCATGGGAATTTTTCCAGTGGCACTAGAGTGAAGTGTGGAGGGTGAATGAAAGAAAGGAAGGAGGGGCAGAGCAGAGGAACACAGGCAGCAAGGCAGTCTCCCAGCTGTGGGTCATCCCCTCTCCCTGCAAGGGCAATGGGAGACTGAAGAACCAAGAGTCAAGAATAAAAAACCCTTTGGGAGGTAGAGAAGGGAGGTCGCCTTCACTCCAGAGGTGATTCTGAAAGATTTGGAGGAGCTATAGGCAAGGGGTGTTTATAGTGCAGAATTTCCTTTAATAGACCTTAGATGGAGACCAGAGGCCCATGTCTGCCCATGAAGACACACAGAGGGTTGCAAACACATGCTCATTCTTAGCCGTACCTGCTCACACAGGTGCGCATGTGCACACATATTCATACATGTTCAGATACACATGTAATCAATAACAGCCGACACCAAGCTCCTACTTTGCGTCAGGAGCTGTTCCAAATGCTTTATGCATTTCTAACTCGTTTAATCCTCACAACACTATGATGTTGGTATATTACCTCCATTTGACTGATACGGAATTTGTTGAAGTCCCTCAACTGGGCAGTGGCAGGTTGGGGATTCTAATGAAGATTATCTAGCTTCAAAGCTCACTTTCTGCTCCACTCCACAGAAAATGGGGGAGACCCAGGATCGCCCATGCTCAGAAAACACACTCAGATATCCAAATTGAGCATTTTGAGGAAATTGAGGCTTAGGGAGTGGAAATGACTAGTCCAAGGTCACCCAGCAAGTGAATGGAGCTAGGACTCACTTCAGACCTTGGTGAACCCTAGCCTGGTCTCTTTCCTCCAAAACTGGGTCAGTCACTTCCCTCTCCACATCTCAGCCTTCTTCATTCCCTCTGGAAAGGGATTAGCCAAGGACCACTAAAGGCCCTCCAACACTGACATCAAGGAGTTGAGTCCAGTATGTAAAGTATGTACACACACACACCTTTCCATCCTCCTTGTATTATTCCGGCCTCTTTGGATCAGCCCAAGTCCCTAGCAAAGGGAGACAGATAAGGAGAGTGACTGGGGCAGGAACCACTAGCTCAATGCAAAGCAGCTGAAGGCTAGCCTCTGCTCAGATGACCATGGCCACGGAAATCCCACTTTCAGAGGCTGAGTCACAAGGCCCAAGGGCTGGGAAGAGAAGTTGACCTTGGCACTCAGCCAGGGCCTGAGCCCAGGACTCTGGGGGTTTGGGACTTATCACAAATCAGGTGTCTCCCTGCCTGCATCACCCAACTTTACAGTTACACCTGGTGTTTAAAACTAGCAAGGCTCAAGGAACAGTGTCTGAGGGCCCTCATCAGATTTGGGGGTAGGTGGTAACAGATAGGGAGGGTCTTATCAGGAGGCGGGGTGGAAACGGATTATCTCTCCCTATAGAAGCCTCCAGCCTTTTCAGCAAGGACTGGAAAAGGCATCTCCTTCCCCCGCACAGGATCTTCTGTGTTCCAGCCACTTTCACCTCAGTGTATCCTTTCAGAGCACAGAGGGGCTAAATGACTTGTTCAAGGTCATTCAGCTAGTAAGTGGTGGAGCCAGGATTTGAACGCTAACAGCCTAGCTCCTCGGGCAACTTTGGGAACCACTCCACCCTCTATTGCAGGGCAAAGGTAAGGAAGAAACTTCCATTCAATAGCCACCAGGCAACTTGACCATCAAGGCCTCCTCCACCAAGGACAATGGAAAAAGAAAGAATAGTTAAATTACTCCGGGGTAATGAACCAGAGGAGATAGCTGGGAGTCACAGTCCAAGGAATAACAATTAGGTTTAAACCCTCCAGTCTGGATAGTAACCCTTCCAAAAGTAACTGCCCTCCTCACCCTTACTGTGTAGGGAGGTATGCTGAATGTTTACCGTTGGAGACTGGCAGGGAGGGGAAGGAGATAACACCATTCCCCACCCATTTCCCAGGCCAATGGGCTTATTTCCAGACAGCAGGGTAGGAGTGATGGTAAAGCACTTATTGCTCCATAAAAGCTTCTTTGGGAATTCTGGCTGGGGGTGTCACTGAGCTAAGCAGGAACCCATGAAATAATAATCCCACTTATTAGCTTCAGACGTCCAAGCTCTGGGCTGGCTCCACCCTCCTGCATCCCAGAGCCCTTAAAGGGGTTTCACTCTTGGAAGTCTCAGGACAAGCATCCCCCAAATTCTAGTTCACTCCAAGGTGTTGCTGGAGATGTTGTTGGGGGTCCCAGGGTTCCTGGGCCTGAAGGCTGGTTCCCAGCTCCTCTTCCCACCCTTAGGAGCCTGCTTCCCACCTGGCCAGAAGCGTGGGCACAGACCCCATGGGCTGGGACCAGTTACGATGACTCACCAAAGGGTGTGGGAGATTCTGGGCAGAACACCCAGGGGCCTGCACCCTTCTCCAATTCACACAGAACTTCTGAGGACACTCTGCCCAAACTCCTAAGCCCCAGCTAGGTGAGATTTCTGTCTCACCCACTTCCATATTGGGATTGGGGGGTCTGGGGGGTGTCAAGCCCCAGACTTGAGCTTAGAAACCCAAGTGTCTCAAAGGTTGTTCCTGAAAGCAGTCTTCTAAGAGGGGTTAGGCAGGAGTGGAGATTGAAGTTGGATTCTTCACTATGCCCCATCCCAAAATGTAAAATTAGGGAAGGGGAAGTTTCATGGGCAGCTGGGCAAAGAAGATGCAGGTGGCCTTGGAAAGCCTAAGGTCTGGGATTATTTCCAGCTTCAGCTCAGAACCCAGATCTTCCCTCTCACTTAGCCTCAGGCTGGCCAGCCTCAGGATCCAGTCCAGTAGTTCCTGGCCCCTCCCTGTCCCAATATTCAGGGTTCCCAGGCGGCTTCCCACACCCCATCCCCCCACACTCTTTTGCACGTGCTGACTGGTTTATATCCCACAAAACCCACACACACCTCTATAGTGGAGGGATGGGAGATTTCCCTTTGACAACCCTTCTAGGCAAGGGGGGAAGAGGGTGGAAAATTGGGAAGAAGAGGAAGAGGATGGAAAGGAAGAGGGCGGGGGAGGAGGCAGAGGCCGCAGGAAGGCCTGAGATGCAGGAAGCAGCTGGGAGTAGGGGGGGGGAGAGGCTTTGTGCCTGAGTTGTTCTCTGGGTCCTAGGACCCACAATGTTCATCATTTTCTGTGATCTGTGGAGCGAAGCAATGCATCTGTCATTGGTCTAGAGTAGCGGTCCCCAACCTTTTTGGCACTAGGGACTGGTACTCCTATGAGAGTCTAATGCCTGATGATCTGAGGTGGAGCTGAGGCAGTGATGCTAGTGATGGGGAGCGGCTGCAAATACAGATGAAAAGGCTTCGCTCCCTTGCCAGCTTCTCACCTCCTGCTGTGTGTCCTGGTTCCTAACAGGCCATAGACCCATACCAGTCAGTGGCCCAGGGGTTGGGGACCACCTGTCTAGAGGGTAGACCTCCACTCCCAGGCCCTGGCTGGTGGGGAGGGGTAGAAAGCACTCCAAGCCCCTTGTGTAAATGGGGGATGGGGGTAGCATCAAAAGAGCTTTCTGGGTTGCCAAGACAGAGGATGTATATAGGTCAATGTCACCCTTCACCCTTTCTTCTATACACACACACAGTGGCCAGGATCCTTTCAGAGACCCAAGCTAGAGCTCTCACTGGTGAAACTTTCGCCCAAGGCCTCCTCCAAAACTCTTCTTCCTATTTGAGAGGCAAGATTGCCCTAGCAAGGGCATGAAGATAGGCATTTTTGCCCTCTCCCTTCCAGCCTGGGTGCAGAGCATGCAGGTGATAGGATACACTCTTCAGACTTCCAAAGGGCAAAGGCCAGTTTGGGTGATGGGGACGGACTCCTTTCTCCAGTCCCCTTCAGTCCTCCACCACAAGGCTAGCAACACTGAGCCAAGGTTTCACATCTTAGAGGATGGGTGCAAAAAGTTTTCCTGTGGGAAATTGTTAAAATGCAGATTCCTGGGCCCAGCCGCTGAGATTCTGCTTCACAAAGTTTGAGGAGGACCCAGAAATCTGAATTTGAACAAATTTAAAAGTGCCAAGCGATTTTGATGCTGATGGCCTTGAATCGTGCTAGGTAGGTGGAAGGACCGTGAAGGAAATGATCCTTTGCTCCTCCTCTCTAACCTCTCTCCACATTTGGGATGGAGAGCCCCCCTCCCGCCCCGCCGCCCCTCACTGAGACCACTGAGGCTGGATTGCCTCCCTTCATTATTTAGTGCGGATGCCGTTACGAGGACTGTGATAAGCCGCAATCATAGGTTGGCATGGGAACACTGAAGAGGACTGGCCAGGATCTGGGGTCAGCGGAAGGCTGTCGGCGAGGGACTGGGAGGAGATACATTCGGGGAAAGGGGAAGGGGAGGGCTCACAGACGCCGGCCCCGGAAATCCGATCCCTCTAGGACCCAGAGGTGCCAGTTCCCCAGCGGCGGCGGCGAGAAGGGCAGCCGCTCGGTCTCCGGCAGCCGCCGCTCGGG
>NW_006443570.1:5387831-5388848 GCF_000325575.1 Pteropus alecto | reverse complement strand
GCCAGCCCAGCAGCCCTGGGCGCCGGGGTGCTGGGCCCCCCGAGAACCGAGGTCCCCGGCCGGAGTGGGGGGCGCCCGGGCTGCCATCCCCGCTGACACCGCCTCGGACGATGTGAACCGGCGCCTCTGCCGCTGTTTCGCGGTCAGGGCGCGCGGTCCCACCGGCCAGCCGCCGCTTTTCTAATTGGGTGTGGGGGGGGACCAGACTAGGCCGCTCGGGCTTTGGAAGCGGGGCCGGCTGTCTTCAGCAGCTTAATTGGGGGAGGCGACCCACACAGGGCGCTCGGAGATTTTTTTCCCTTTTTTTTTTTTTTTTTAAGCAGGGTTAACTGTCTTTGGCAGCTTGGTTTTGGTGGGAGCCTATTAAAGGCCTTTCGGGGTTTCTCTTTTTGGAGGGAGGGGAAGGTGGTCCAGACTTGGCCAGCTGCCGGTTGGAGAGGGGGAGCGGGAAGCGGGGGTATGCGAACCCAGCTCCCCCCACCATGATGAAGACGGAGCCGCGGGGGCCCGGGGGTCCCCTCCGGAGCGCCTCCCCGCACCGCAGCGCCTACGAGGCGGGCATCCAGGCGCTGAAGCCGCCGGACGCTCCCGGGCCGGACGAGGCACCCAAGGCGGCCCACCACAAGAAATATGGCTCCAACGTCCACCGCATCAAAAGTATGTTCTTGCAGATGGGCACCACGGCGGGGCCGCCGGGCGGGGCGGGCGGAGGCGCGGGCCCCACGGAGGCCCCGCGGGCGCCCGAGCGCGGCGGGCGCCTGTCGCTGCCAAGGGCCAGCAGCCTGAACGAGAACGTGGACCACAGCGCCCTGCTCAAGCTGGGCACAAGCGTGTCCGAGCGCGTGAGCCGCTTCGACTCCAAGCCCGCGCCCTCCGCGCAGCCCGCGCCGCCGCCGCACCCGCCGTCCCGGCTGCAGGAGACGCGGAAGCTGTTCGAACGGAGCGTCCCGACGGCCGCGGGCGGCGACAAGGAGGCGGCGGCGCGGCGGGCTGAGGCCGAGGAGCCCCCTGGCCTGC
>NW_006443570.1:5368772-5387805 GCF_000325575.1 Pteropus alecto | reverse complement strand
AACGGCAGCACCGAGGCGCTGGACAAGCTGGACGCCGACGCCGTGTCGCCTACGGTCAGCCAGCTCAGCGCTGTATTTGAGAAGGCCGACTCGAGGACCGGCCTCCACCGCGGGCCCGGGCTCCCCAGGGCCGCGGCCGCTGGGACCCCCCAGGTCAACTCGAAGCTGGTCAGTAAGCGGTCCCGGGTGTTCCAGCCGCCGCCGCCACCACCCGCCCCGTCGGGGGACGCCGCAGCCGAGAAAGAGCGCGGCCCGGGAGGGCAGCAGCCCCCGCAGCACCGAGTGGCCCCTGCCCGGCCGCCCCCCAAGCCCCGGGAGGTGCGCAAGATTAAGCCCGTGGAGGTGGAGGAGAGCGGGGAGTCGGAGGCTGAGGCGGCGCCGGGGGAGGTGATCCAGGCTGAGGTGACGGTCCACGCGGCCCTGGAGAATGGCAGCACCTTGGCAACCACAGGCAGCCCCGCACCAGAGGAGCAGAAGGCCCAAACGGCTCTCGAGGAGGAGGCGGCGACCGTGGCAGCGCCCGAGAGAGGGATGGGCAATGGCCGGGCCCCGGACGTGGCCCCGGAGGAGGCGGATGAGTCCAAGAAGGAGGACTTCTCAGAAGCAGACTTGGTGGACGTGAGCGCCTACAGTGGTCTAGGGGAGGACTCTGGGGGCAGTGCCCTGGAAGAGGACGACGAAGATGATGAGGAGGATGGAGAGCCCCCCTACGAGCCCGAGTCGGGGTGCGTGGAGATCCCGGGGCTCTCGGAGGAAGAAGACCCGGCCCCGAGCCGGAAGATCCATTTTAGCACCGCGCCCATCCAAGTAAGTGAGCCCCCCTCCCTGCCCTGCGCCGCCCCTGCCACGTGCACGCTGTCGCCCCCGCCTCGCCCGCCCGCCGGTTTGGCAGGCTGAGTCAGACCCTGCTACCCAGCCCCCTTCGGAGAAGTTAGCACCTTGAGGGAGACGGAGGGGAGTTCCAGCTGTTTGTCAGAAGGGGACGATTTTCAGTCCAGAGACGGCGGTGGCCTGCCTGGACCTGCCCTCAGGTTCCTCTGCGTGCTGCCCCGCCCAGCGCTCAGGCCGCACCCACCCTACCCACGGGTCCTGGGACACCTGCTTTCTCTTTCTTTCCCAGACATTCTTCTACCAAAGGTGGTGGGAAAAGGGTGTGTGTGTGTGTGTGTGTGTCCCCGTGTCCTCAGGAGATCCTTCCCACATTGCTCCTTACCCAACTCTGAGTGGGAGAGGTCAGGGGAGCTCAGAGACACCCCCAGCTTTCCCCCTATATAGGAGCTGCAGTGTGGGAGGGAGCAGCCAGGAACCTGCCAAAACGAAAGTGCAGGGAACCGTAGCCCTTCCTCTACCCTATCTGTAGCCCCCACCCCAACTTTGCAGAAGTGAAAGAGGGAAGCAGTTCTGTGAGGGCGAGCTGGCCTGGGGCCATATGACTGGGTCTGGGGGAAGGCAGGTGCTGGGGCCCTGCTCCTGAGGTCTGTGCAGGCCAGGTAGAGGTGTTGTGTTCCACAGAGAGCAGGCACTTTGTGTGGTCCATGATGGGGCTAGGGCTTCAGCAGGGCAAGGAGAAAACCAGATGTGAACCTTCCCCACCAGAGAACCCGGCAGTAGCCTGCATGCCTTTGCTCTTGGCTGCTCAATAGGACAGACTCCCATGGCCTTGGCAGGCCCCAAATGCTCTTGCCACATCCTCTGGGTGCCCTGAAAGAGGGGTGGGAGCTGCCCCATTTTTGGGTTCTCAGTTTGCCACCTTCCCTTTCCCACCATTACTCTTGGTGATTGATTTGTGGATTGTGCCAGTGCCCTGAGATCCTCAGAACAGTGCTAGTGGGCAGGCGGTGGGGGGGGGGGCATCCCCTGGGGAGACTGAAGAGCCCAGGCCACCCCCCTCACTACCTTCCGCTCTCCACTCTTGGCTAGCACATTCAGCCTAGATGGCCCTTTCTCACCACTCCAGGCTCAGTGGGATCCAGCGCCAGGTCCACTGAATAGGGGTGCCAGGCCCTCGGACTTTCCTTGGCCGGGATCTTGCCTTTACTCCTCCCTAGCCAAACCCTCATCTATTTGCTCGCAGTTTCCATAACTACTCCTGAACACTGAAGCTGCCCAATCTTCCTCTCACTGGCCCCTGAGTATCTTAACCTCTGTCCCTCTCCCACCTCCTATCAAGAGGCCTATGAAGTGCACTCCAGCCAGGCCAGCCCCTTCCCCAGCTACAGCTTTACAGCTCCTTTCCTAACCCTTCTCCCCTCCTGAAGCAATGGGATCCTGGAGGGAGCTGAGGCTTATGGTGTTTCTTGGAATGCTAAAGAAGAGGGTAGGACCACTGAGGGAGGCAGGACCCCCACCTACCCCACCAACCACCAGTTCTCAGAACCACCTGATCCCCTCAGAGTTTGGTCTTTCAGTCCTGGGCCTCTGACTGTCTATATTTGACACCTTACCCTGATTTTGGGGTAAAAAATAGCTCATGATTTGGAACAGTGCTCCCTGACTCCCTGGTGACTGTTGCTGGCTGGAGTGTGGGAGCCAGTGGCATGTGGTGCTGCCTTGTTGTGTCTGACTTTTGACCTTGCTGGGGATTTCTTCCTCCTTGCCCTGGACAGTGGTCTCCATTTTTTTCCCTTTCCCTGCCCCCACCCTGCACTGATACTAAGTCCAGGGCCTTGCATCCCGCTGATGACCCAATTGTTGCCTTTACGGAGGCTTCTGCTGAAGACACAGAGTCCAATTCTAGATTGTCACCTCAGGCAGGGGAACTGGGCCCAGGGCCCTCTCATAGGCTGGGCACAAAGTAGTGGGCAATGTGAGGGGTGTTCTGGGGTCTCTGAGCCTGAGGCCTGGGTTTCCTGCAGAGGGCAGAATTTAACAGGCCAAGAACCGAGGGGAAGGCAGAACCCAGGACAGGCTGTGAGGGTGTTTTGGAGGTCACTGTGTGCGTGTGTGTGTGTGTGTGTGTGTGTGTGCATGTGTGTGCATGTGCACACGTGCATGGGGGGAGGGGTTTGGTGACTCCAGCCACCACAAAGCCAGAGGGATGAAGGGACCCTATCTGTTGGAGCAGAGGCGAGGGTCAGGGGACTCAGATGCAAAAGTGAGCTAAAGCCAGTTTGCCAGATCCAGGCTCACACCAGCTCCTGACCTAGGGTTTGGGGCACATGTGCAATGGGGACAAAGTCACAAGTGACTGGCCCACTAGAGCTTAGCTGGGTACAGCCTTATCCTGACTAACACAGACGGTGGACCTGGCATCTTGCAGACCAGGTGACCATCCTTCCAGGGGGCTTGGAGACTGCTGGACAAATGTCAGGAGAGCAGTCCAACCACTGCACTATTGACAACGAGCTTTAAGAGCCTCCTGAGCTCGAGTTTCTCTGATGCTGTGAAATGGAGGGCAATGAGTTAAGTGGTCACATAGCCCCCTACCCCCAGCTGTGCTTTTAATCCTATGAGCATCATCCTGGGAATGAGCCTCTGAGGGCAGAGTGAGGACATGGAGAAGCCTAAACAAAGGCTGGGACACAAGAGTGCTGCTGCCTGCCAGGTGCCTGTGGGGCCTGTTCCTGGAGGAAAGGGGGCCCTGGCAGGGGCCTCAGGGGACATAGTGTCCCACTCTTGCTCCTTAGGCCTCAGGCCCAGCCATCTGACAGAGCTGCTCCCACCTTTCCTTGCCCCCACTTGGCTCCAAGTGGTGCCAACCTCTCACTGCAGGCAATGAAGCACAAACACATCATGGTACCCCAAATGGTACTCATTAACCTCCCACTGGGGGCACCCCTGCCTGGACCTAGAATTGGGCACTACCACAGATCCCCTGCCCTACCTTCTCTGTTCTTTGGAGGAAGGTCAGGCTAGGAATCACCCTTTTTGCTGAGAGACATGAAAAGAGGGAGCTAGCACAGGGGCACATGGGACAACAAGGCAGAGCTTAGGTTCCCCATGGAGGCTGGTTTCACTGTGAGCAGTGTCAGAGAGGCTGCCACCTCCTTCAGATCCTCGTCTCACCAGGGCACAGTGCACTGGGGATAGGGGCCAACCTCAAAGAGCTGTGATGCTGCAGGGAAACTGAGGCCCGGCTATGCGGACAAGGCCACATGGGCCTGGCATTCTCCCCCACTCCTACCACCTGAGGGGCACCTAAGGTGGAGGGCCTTCCCTTCCTCCGTTGGGGTGAACATGGTCCTTTCTGCCTTCCTCCCCCACCCTGGCCTCAACTCCAGGTTCAGGTCAGCTGGGTCCTGGGTGCCCTTCTGCCTATCCATCCCTGTCTCTCCTGTTCCCCTCCCCCCCACCCCCCGCATCTCACACCAGATCCCCCCCTCTCTCCCCATCTGGCATCCTCCAGTGTCTCCATTCTTTCTCCCCTCCTCCTCTTCCCCTCTTCTGCTCAGCCTGTTCCTTCCGCTGTCCTGCTGTCTGTGTCTGTGTTCGCGTCCACCCTCGCCTGTCTGGCTCTCTGGGTCTTCATCTCTCACTTTCTCTCTGCCCTGGTCAGTTGGTCTCTTTCTGACCTGGGGAGCTGGATTCCTGAATCTGACAGTTTCTCCTGCATGGTTCTTCCTTTCCTTCTACTGCAGCCTATGCTTATGCCATTGGGGCTGCAGGAGAGAATAACAGTGTGGACTGGGCAAGGTGGCAGCCCTTTTCACTTTTGACTCATGGTCTCCAGAAGTAGAAGGGCCTTCACTCCAAGCTGGGGTCATCACAGGGCTAGAGGAGGCCTTATCTTGACGTGTCTGGGGGGTGGAGGAAGCCCATGGTGAAAGGGGAACATCAGTGGGTGGCAGAGCCTGCCCTCTTGGCCTCCCCACACTAGTCCTGCCCTTGTCCTCCTGCCGGCCCCTCTGACAAGTGGTCCCCTCCTCAGGTGTTCAGCACCTACTCTAATGAGGACTATGATCGTCGCAACGAGGACGTGGATCCCATGGCGGCCTCTGCTGAATACGAGCTGGAGAAGCGGGTGGAGAGGTTGGAGCTGTTCCCTGTGGAGCTGGAGAAGGGTGAGGCCAGGCCCAGGCCATGTGGGGCTCCTCTCTGGTGCCAGCTTCTGCCCTGGGCCCTTGTCATGACCCCACAGCCACATGGACTCCAGTCCAGCCCCAAGTTTCCACTGCTAGTCTGGTGCCAGGTTCCTGAGGGCACTGTGGGCTGCATTCTGGGCTGTGTATAGGCCATACGATGATGGGAGACCAAAGGGGACAGCAGACATTGATGGAACGGTAATGTCTAACTAACTCCTTATGTGCTGTAATAGGTGCTGGGGAGGGACGGGAAGGGCCACTAAACAGCATTTTATAGACCTGACCAGACTCAGAGGATGGGGGGGTTCACCGAGGAAGTGATACTTCACTTGAGTCTGAAGAGGAGTTCAGGGGAGAAGTGTTTGGGAAAGAGAGAAGACAGGCTTGGCCGGATTTGGACAATGAGGGGAAGTAGGGTGTGCAAGCGAGGCCTCGCAGACCACGTGAAGGACACTATCTTTTTTCCAAGATGGATTGGAAGCCATCACAAGGTGTGAGAAAGGTATTCTAGAAAGACCACACCAAACTGTGATGTGGGGTCCTAAGTGGATGAGGAGAGATCACCAAGGTGATGGTCATGTGAGAAGTGGGTAGACTTAAGAGATGGGTTAGGGGGCAGAATCATCAGTCTCTGGTGGCCGTTTGGCTTAGGCAAAAGTCGTGAGGGGAAGTGGGGAATCCAGGTGACTCCTAGGCCCCATGAAGAAGTCATGGACAGAAAGAGACTGTTTGTGGGGGAAGATGAGTTTGGATGTCAGAGGCCCATGGGACCAGCAGGGGCAGCCATGGAGAGGGGTGTGGGCCTCACGGGAGAGAAGAGCAGGAGGTCTTAGGTCATTGAGGCTGTGAGTATGGATGAGACTGCTTAGAAAGGGAGAAGACTGAGTCCGTTGCCACCACCCCCACCCCACCCCCTCCCTAACCCCTCCACACACCCTCATCTACATACACGTCTCTGGCCCATCCATCCAGGCCACCCTCAGCAGTCTCTGCTGCCCATCAGTTCTTTGGTTAGGCAGAGGGCAGTTAGTGACCCAAGAACATCCAAGTTGGCTTGGCAAAGACAGGGTGGACAGAACCTCATCCCTTCCCCAGTTGTTGGACACCCCCAAGCATGGGAACTGTTCTTGAGGTGGGGCTGTGCCCCAGAGTGAAGACTAGAGATGGGGTGGATCTCTTACTCTGTCCCCTGCAAGACCCAGGCTACAGCTCCTTGTCCCCTCCTTCACTACCTCCACACACGCCACCAGCCTCTCACCACCCACTGTCCTCTCACCGGCCTCTCCTCCACAGACGCTGAGGGCCTGGGCATCAGCATCATTGGCATGGGGGCCGGGGCGGACATGGGCCTGGAGAAGCTGGGCATCTTCGTCAAGACTGTGACAGAGGGCGGCGCAGCCCATCGGGATGGCAGGTACCGCCTCCCCCTTCCCCACCAGCTGTCGTCTCTGGGACGGGCCACTACCTGTGAGGGGCTCAAATGTTCGTGGAGCACTACTGTGCAAGGTGATGGTCCACGCCTGAAGTCATAGCAGGGAACAAGACAGATAGAACCCCTGCTTTCACGGCACTGGCATTCTAGGGGGGCTGAAGACAGGCTGGTTTGGGGTATGTCATTGGGTCGTGGTAGGGAGAGCACAGGCATGGAGGCTGTGTGCTTGGTAGAGTACATTCAAGCAGTCTTTTCTCCATTCAGTAAATATCTAGTCCCTGACTTTCGTAGGGCTGGTGCCAGGCCGTGGGGAGTCAGTGATGAGGGCCTTGCCCTTGGGAAGCATGTGGTGTGGAAGGGCAGATAGATACTTCAATGGACACACAGAAAATGAAAATGGTGAAATGGTGGGAAAGTACAGGGTGCCACAAAGGCATAAAAAGGAGGGCTTGAGCTCTCTGGGTATCAGGGAAGGCTTCCTGGAGGAAGTGATATTGGAGCTGAGACCTGAAAGATGAGCAGAAGTTAGCTAGGCTTAAGAAGTATTATAGGCAGGAGACCAAAGCAGGCAGCTATGGCTGAAGCCTAGAGAGCAAAGGGGATCCAGGTGTGTGGTGTGGCTACAAAGACTGGTGGGGGTGTGCCTAGACAGGAAGCTGCTCCTTGCTTGTGTGTGTGTGTGCCTGTGTTTGGCATCTGAGGCCAGAGCGGGTATCTGTGAGTTTGAGGGCTCTGAAAGGGCCTCCTGGAGTCCTGGGCAGACCAGTGACCCCTCTGGGCTGCTCCACTGTGTGTGTATTGCAGGGGGGAAGAAGATGGGCTTTAGGGCACCCTAGGATGGTTGAGAGTCAGAGGTTGATATCAGGGATGCCTCGTGGTGGTACTTCCAAACCCAGACCCCTTCCATGTGCCAGAGGTGAGTGGGTGTCCCTGTGAGAGCTGGGTGACTTTGGGATCATGTTGGTAGAAGTGGGGTCGCCTCATTCAGGGGGCTTCTGCCTGCTGCAGCCCAGGTGGCATTGGTGGGGTGGGGGTGGGGGGGATGTGAGAAAAGGAAGATGATAGTCCCTGCTCTTTCACTTACCCTCCTCATTTGGACTTTTTAGAGCCTTTCGCATGGTTGCCTGTTAGTAGTTTGGGAAGTGTGTGTGCATGTGAGAGCGTGTCCAGGAGCTCGTGTCCCCATGTGGTATGTGTGGGCGTGAGCTCTTTACGATAGGCTGTTTCTTCCATTTCTGCATGGGAGCCCTAAGAGAAGGCCTGGAGCTTTCAGGGAGGTGAGAGTGGAGGAAGGAGGTCTCCCTACTCCTTCATTCCCCTCAGCAGGCCAGGCTGGACCTCCCCCATCTCTCTCCTTCTTGTGTGGAGAACAAGGGCTTCCGGTACCACAGCTGGAATGTGTTGGGGGCCATGCACTTGTATCAGGGTGAGATGACCCTGTGGGACAGAGGGCGAATACAAGAGTGCATATTATGTGGGTCTCAGGCATTTGGGAGGAAATCTTCGGACTCATGTCTACGCAAACGTGTACACGTAAGAGGGCCGTGGGCCTTCGTCAGTGTGCATGGTGGTGATGTGCTCTGTGGATGTCACACTGCTATGTGTGCTTCACTTGCCTGCGTCTCACTGCCCACTGGTGGGTCTGGCTGATACCTGATCCTCGGGCCTCATACATTTCATGCAGGTAGACAAAAGTCCCAGGTCCCTGTGGGGACTGAGCCTCGAGTTTCTGATGGGAAGGGGGCCATCTCCACCCTAGCTCCATTGTTCCCATCATGTCCCCCCTAACCAATGTCACCTCCCCTAGGATCCAGGTGAATGATCTCTTGGTAGAGGTGGATGGAACCAGTCTGGTGGGAGTGACCCAGAGCTTTGCAGCCTCCGTGCTCCGGAATACCAAGGGCCGTGTGCGGTGAGGGCCGAGAGGGTGGGGCGGGTGGGGAGTGGGAGCAGGCAGGAGACTTGGCCTGCATCCAGACATTCTGCCCATTTGCCCACACCCAGTTAAGGTTCTGGGTGGCCCAACTTACAAAGGACGTCCTACTGCCTCCCTGCCCAAAGGAATTGCTGTGCCCACATCCTACGCCCCATGCCTGCCTTCCCATCCCAAGGCCCTGACCACTGCTGGTGGACAGCATTCAGGCTCTAAACTAGCCTCTTGGGCTCGTTCTCCTTCCCCTTGCCTGTCCCAAATCATTCATTGAAGAACCAAGGTGTACAGGGAGAATGACATCCAAATTGGGGACCCCTACTGGGCATTTTGTCCCTTCCTCCTCACCTGTCCTGTATAATTCTAGGAGCACTCTCCTCCTTTGTCCTGTCAATTACGGATGTTGTGTTAGAAGCTCCCTGTGTGTCTCCCTGGCATAATGTTCAGGGAACACTTCCTGCCCCCTCCAAGAGGGGTACTGCCCCCAGGAAAGGGTGGGAGAGAGAAACAGGATGTGGGTGGCCACGGAGAGGAGGGGCTGGTGCCTGGAAGTCCACTATTTCCTCTCCATCCTAATCTTCAGTCACCATCATCCCGCCCCTTCCTGAAGCTCAGGGCCTAGAGCATACACAAGACACCCCTCCATAGCCCCAGCACTGCCAGGGTGTGTCAGCTTTGCCATCCTCTGCCTTGTTCTCTCCCACATGGTGGGGTCAGAGCCCCTACATTGGCAGCTCTTGAACTCATGTCCCCTAACTCCAACAACACCTCTCCCCCAAAACTGTCCAGGAAGGCTAGTGGGCCTCTGCCTCTCCTGGGAAGGAAACCCAATAAGGGCCCCCTGCTTCCCCATTCATTATTAACATTCTGAGCCTCTGGACTCAGCTCTCTCATTTCACCTCCCCTGGGAGAGCCTGGGTGTGGAGAGAGGAGCATCAGTGAGGATGGTGGCATAACCCAGCTGAGGACAGAGGCAAAGGGGATGACACTGGTGCCCCTGCAGGTTTATGATTGGCCGAGAGCGGCCAGGGGAGCAGAGCGAGGTGGCCCAGCTAATTCAGCAGACCCTGGAACAGGAGCGATGGCAACGGGAGATGATGGAGCAGAGATACGCCCAGTACGGGGAGGATGACGAGGAGGTAGGGACTCCTGGCCTGGCTGCCAGTGTCATTGCCCCCTGGTGGCTGGATGGAGCTTTACAGTCATCCTTTTCCTCTGCCCCTCTCCCAGGCATTTTAAAGAAGCCCAGAGCACCATTCCCTATCCTGGGGGAGCCCCCAGTCTGAGGGAGGTGATGCAGATTCGTCCTTCCAGGAATCTCAAGTCTGACAGAGGAGTTACAACCTCTGTCTTCAGAGAGCCTTCCTGGTCCTACAAGGAAAACACAGTTATTTGAAGAGCCTTCACTCTGAGGGGAAGCATAGCCCCTAATCTCAGGGGACCCGTAGTATGAGGGGTAAAGCACAGGCTGTTTTTTTAGGGCTCTCAGTCTTATAGCGGAACTACCCACAGCTTCAGGGAAAGACGCAAACCATGCCTCTGGTATGGCCCCCAGTCTGATGGGGGAGGCATGAACCATACTCCTGAGGGGCTAGCTCCCAGTGTGACATGGGCAGACTGCTGTCAGTCTAAGCCCTGCCTGGTCATCAGGCCTGAGGGAGGCGGGATGGGCAGGGTGCATGGCCTTCTATCTCCTTCACAGACAGGAGAGTATGCCACTGACGAGGATGAGGAGCTGAGCCCCACGTTCCCGGGTAGCGAGATGGCCATCGAGGTGTTCGAGCTGGCAGAGAATGAGGATGCCTTGTCCCCTGTGGACATGGAGCCTGAGAAGCTGGTGCACAAATTCAAGGAGGTGGGAGGAGCAAGTCTTTGGGGTGGTGGAGGGCAAAGGCAGGCCAGCAGCCCGCCCCGTAGCACTGCCTGCTGCAGCCGGAATTAAGCACCTGCCTCTCTCCCCCACAGCTCCAGATCAAGCATGCTGTGACTGAGGCCGAGATCCAGCAGCTAAAAAGAAAGGTGAGGGGTGTGTGTGGCATGGGGCATGGATGGGGTCTGAGGGCTGGGGGGACAATCCCCCATCCTCACACCTACATACGCTGACACCCATCACCCACAGGCACGTACGGAACAAGCTACTCTGAGGCAAGGGACGGTAGTGTTAAGAACTTGAGCTCTGGACCCATCTGCTCCACCATTCACTTGCTGCTCTGTGCGTCAGTCTCTGAACCTATAAAATGAGATAACAAGAGTGCCAACACCATAGGATCGTTGTAAGGATTAAACGAAATAATACGTGGAAACTCTTTAGCACAGTGTTGACACATCATAGGTGCTCAATAAAAAGTTGAGCTATTAGTTATCATACTAAAGCACACTAAATTACACTCTAGATGTCTTCATGTTTAGATTGTCCCACACGTGTCCTCTACATGCAGGTCCAGCAATAAATGCAAACTGCCCAAAGATACACAGGCAGATGCCAGCCTGGACCCCAGGCACATAGTACCCACAGAGCTACTCACCCAGACACCCAGACACCCACTCTATGCAGACAGAACACAGAGACACTAGACCCATTACACCTGGGTGCATCGTCTTGGGTATGTAGGTCTCCTCTGCATTGCTCTGCTGTGAGACCACAGACATGGCCATCACACAAGAAGAGTGTCACAGGACATGTGCCTTCTCACAGAAGTGCTGATGCCGATGCTAGCAGATGGTGACCCACACGTGACATACGCGATCACATATACGTACCATGCACAGACACCCACACAAGCACATTGGGTGCCAACACTCCTACAGGCATGGAGATGCACGGACGTCATATTAAAAGTCTGTATTGGGCCTTTGCTGGGTCTGGACATTAGCAGTCCCAACTCCCGTGGGGCTTCCAGTGTGGTGGGGAGAGGCAGGCGTACACAGGGGTCATGCGGACACAGTACACCCACATGTGAGTTTATACCCACCGTGCACGGAGAGAGGAGAGAGTGAAGCTGAGTCTCAGGAGAAGGGCAGAATTTCGATGACTGAGGCGGAGGAAAGGCTTCGATGGCAGGAGACAAACTCGAGCTTGGAGGCTGGCTTTGGAAGGCCCGTGTGCTGTGGCAGCCGTTCCTGTGGGTGAAAAGTGGGAGCAGAGCTGGACTGCCAGGGTGGGCTGCAGCTGCAGTGTCCTGACTCTCCCCTAAGGACTTTTGCCCTGGACCCGTAGCCACATGGGAGCCATATGAGGAAAGGTCACACTGCCTATAAAGTGGGAGGGCATGAGGGTGGGTGGGCGGGACTTGGAGATTGGAGACCAGCAAATTTAGAGGCTCAGGTGGTATCCTGGCGGGGGCCAGCCAGAGCTGTGCAGAGAATGGCAGAAGGTATGGAAGGGAGGATCAGGTTGGAGCTGCATTGCTGAGGTTGAGATGACAGGTCATGTACCTGGGCGGATGCACAGCATGAAGGGGAAGGATAAGCCAAAGGTCTGTTCATGCTTTCAACCTAAAAACATCTCTCAGGTGCCTTCTAGGTGACTGGCACTGTTCCAGTCCCTGCGATGGGCAAAAGCAGATTTGATTCTTGCTCTTATATAGCTTAGAGGCTGCACACCAATGAATATATTATTACAGACTGACATGGGAGTCTATAGGAGACAACAGGGTTACTGAGCTCCTAGAGCAGCAGGATCTGATCTGGGTTGGGGGGTGAGGGGAGCTGGGCCATTGGAGGGGCTCACAGAGACTTCTCTGGGGAAGTGACAATCTGAGCAGAGTTCTGAAGGGTGAGCTAGTGGGAAATGACGAGGCAAGGGGGAGGGGTGATGGGAGCATTCCAGGCAGAGGGAACAGCACAAGCAAATGCTGTGCCAGGAGGGAACCTGGCAAATCTGAGGATCTGTGGGAAGGCCTGTGTGGCTGGGGAACAGAGCAAGTGATGGAGGAGCAGGCAGGGGCTTGAGGCTGAGTGCTGGGGTGGCAGTGAGATGGTGGGCTAGACAAGTAAGGGGGAATAAGTTTGTGTGGGTGGGGTTCGGGTTTGGGGCATGGTGCCTGGGAGGAGTTGGGAGCAAGGTTGGGCTGGAGCTTGGGACTCAGGGCTCTGAGTGCACAGAGGGGGTGTGGGACGTGAGTAAAGCAAGCACAGAGGCTCTAAGACTGAGATGTTGAGGCTGGGAGGTCTGCACTGGGGTGGCCTGGGAGCTGGGAGAGAAGCCAGAAGTATTCAAGAAGCCACAGAAGCAGGGACTAGTCAGTAGGGCTAGAGTTGCAGAGGGAACAGAGGGCAGTGGTGACCCTCACTTGCCCAGTTCTTTTACATCTGCCACCTCACTGTAGCCCTTGTGAGCTTGGCAAGGCAGGATCACTCCCATTTTACAGATCAGAGGACTGAGGCTTAAGACAGAAGTTGCCTTGACAGTGATTAACCCGGGCTGGTCACTGATTAACCTGGGCCTCCTGCCTTTTAGGAGTGTGGTACAGTGTCGGGGACTTTGGCTGGGACCTCAGCTTCAGAACTCCCACCTCTTCCCTCTCCAGTTTCAGTTCTCAAGCTCAGCCAAGGAGTCAGTAGTAGGGGTGGGGCACATTGGGCCCTATATCTGCAGGAATCATTCAGAGACTCTGGCTCCAGTGCAGAATGGGGGCGCTCCTGGACTTCTTCCGGCCCTCACCAACCCAAGGCTGCTCCTTCCTCTCTCAGCTGCAGACCCTAGAGCAGGAGAAGGGGCGGTGGCGGGTAGAGAAGGCCCAGCTGGAGCAGAGTGTGGAGGAGAACAAGGAGCGCATGGAGAAGCTGGAGGGCTACTGGGGCGAGGCCCAGAGCCTGTGCCAGGCTGTGGACGAGCACCTACGGGAGACCCAGGCCCAGTACCAGGCCCTGGAGCGCAAGTACAGCAAGGCTAAGCGACTCATCAAGGACTACCAGCAGAAGTATGTGGCCAAGGGGGCTGGGGGAGTGAGTCCTGGGCCCAAGGAGGATTGAAAGGCCTTTTGTGGCAGTCCCTCCATACCTCCAACTGAGTAGGGAGGTGAGGAGCACAGAAGTTGGAGGGCCCCGTGATGTTGGGGGTACCTGGGCCCAGAATGATGCCACCAGAGCCAGCATAGCCAGACCCCAGAGGCTTTGGGGATACCTGGCTCTCCCCGACCTGAGAACAGGGAGAGAGAAGAGCTGCCCAGGTAGAGCTGAGGACAGGGTTGAGAACTCTGATATTCCCTGGCTGGAAGCCAGGCCACGTACCCTTACCCACTGTCTGTCCGCCACTGATCTGTAGGGAGATCGAGTTCTTAAAAAAGGAGACTGCACAGCGCCGGGTTCTGGAGGAGTCGGAGCTGGCTAGGAAGGAGGAGATGGACAAGCTCTTGGACAAGGTAGGCCCAGGAGTCCCCCGGGAGCAGGGCCCTATGGAGGGAGCAGCAGGTAAGCCCTCATCTAGCACTCACTCTGTGGATCCTGGAGGGAGAGAGGGGGAGTTATGCTGTTGGCTGAGAGCTCAGAGTCATATCCCCACCAGTGGGACAGAAGGGGCAGGGCCCATGCCTGGTACCCAGGCCTGACGCCTTCTCTCCTTTGTTTTTCAGATCTCAGAACTGGAAGGAAACCTGCAAACACTGAGGAATTCTAATTCTACTTAACAGGAATCATTCCTTACCGAATCCCCTCCCATTGTCCTCTCTCCCCTGTCCTCAATATTCCACCCCACCCCCTACCAGCCTGGGGACAGGTGCCCCGACTCCTCCACCCCTCCACCCCACCTCCCCCAGCTTCAGGGACCAGAGGGCCCATATTACAGGCCCCCTTATGGTGGCCCAGGCAGACAGAGGTGGCTGGAAGGATGGCCTTCTTCTTGCCCCATGGGGCTGAAGCACAGAGGCCAAGGGAGGCCAAGGGCTGGCCTGGGTGGTGGATGGACACAAGAACCTGCAGACCAAACTGCCAGACTTTACAACCTCCAGCCTTTGTCTCTGGACTGGAATGGGGCTGGGGGCTCTCCCAGCATCTCACCACCTGGAGGCTGCTCCCCGCCCACTGGGTCCCTGGGTGGCCCTTGGGCTTCTTGACTTGAGATTCTACCTTCTTGGCCCTTCTCCCTCCCCCATCTTTGTGCTGTCTCTGTTGCATTCTGACCCTCCTGCTGGGAGGGGTTGCCTCCACACCTCCTCCCATCCCCATCCCCCCTCCCCGGAGGGATAGAGTCCACCCCAGAGCCTGGAGGCTGGGCCGGGCCCTGCACTGATTTCTCATGTATCCTTCGGGAAAAGGGGAGTGAAAATAGGAAAAGGGAGGCAGCAGCCCTCAATTTCTCCTTGCGCCTCCCCTCTCCCCCGCCATTCCCTGGTGCCAAATAGCCATAACCTCTTCTTGGAACTGTTCTGTGGCCTCTCTGGGGTTGAGCTTCCTGGCCAAGCCTGGGAATGTCAGGGAGGAGAGGATGCTGGCTTGGGGGCCTGGTTGCAGAAACCCTGGTTTTAGGTTTTAGGCAAGGGGAACATTTCTCACTGAGAGTTAGGCTCTGCCCTGCCCTGTCCAGGGCTACACCTGGAAGCCTTGTACTAACACCACAGAGATTCAGCCTCACCCCACCCACACCCACACCCACACCCACGGTTTTCCAATGTTTTGACTGGAGGGCAAAATTTTACTACTCATCTTTTTGGAGACCAGGGCTGCCCTGTTGACAGCCTGCTTTCTAAGTGAAATCGACTCTTCCCACTTTAACCCCAAATTGGGGCTTGGACCAAGGGAGGTGTATGTTCTGACTTTGCATTCCCACGGGCTCTGAGGGATTCTAGCCGAGGAAACATGGGCTGAGAATGGAAAAAGGGAATTCTGTGGTATGGAGATGGGAAGGTGAGAACCAGATGGGCAGTGAATTCTAAAGGTTTAGCCAGGGCAGCATGGCTGAGGCCGGCGAGGCAGGGAGTCGGGTCCCCTCCTCTTTCAGAAACCATCTCTCATTTTGTCCCTTCCTCACGCTCCTGCCCCAGCCTGGGTTTTTTGTTCATTTTTTTAAACAGACATCCCTGTCCCATCCGTTTGGCTTCTCGTCCCCTGTAAATAGACCATGCCATCGATCAGTATTTCTCGCCCACCCCACCCCCCTTTTCCTGTCCCCAGACGTCTCCCTACCCCCTGAAAGAGCTGGCTGTCTCAGCGCCCAGGCCCCAGCACTTCACCTCCACCCGGGCAGATGGAGGGGCGGGGCCAGGTGGGCGGGACCACGGGGGCGCTTCCGGTTTCTCGGGCTGGTTGCCGCCTCTGCCCCGCCCTCTGCAGGACTGCGTCTCTGTATATAATATATATATGTATGTATTGTTCCCGGTTTTGTACGGACCATGCCCTCTGTCAGGTCATCCCCATAAAAGCGGCCCCCAGAGCCTTGCTGCCTGGTTTCTTGATTCGCAGGAGGATGGGGGAGGGGCAGGGATTCCAGTCTGTGCCGAGTGGTCCCCTCCCACCAGTGCCACTCTGTTCCTGAGGATCTTTATAGGGAAATCCCTTGTCCCAGGTTCCAGCACACTCCCTTTCTGCTACTGTTGTTCCCATCAACACTATGCTTTTTTATCCATTTCAACTGGGCAGGGCTGGAGTTTCCAGATAGTTCCCTACCTGCATCGCATTCCTCTTTTTACAAGCCTCTGATGGAATTTGAGGATGTGTTAGACATGGTGAGGTGAACCTCAAGTTCCTTGGCTGAGAAGTCCTCTAACCTGATGGGAATACCCAGCCCCTCCTCTCACAAAGCACACTATAGGAGGTACACAAAGGATCTAAGGTTTCCAGGAGATGGCAGCTGGGGGTGAGAGGTGACATGTCAGCAGTTCTGTCCCCAGGGTCCCAGAAAATCTGCTGTCCTAGAGAATCTCTCCAGGGGGCCACTGGAGAGGCCTTAAATAGTTTGAATCCCTTGCTCTGTGCCAGCAGGTCTGGTTGCTAACTCACTGGCTCTGATACATTTGGGTCTGGGAATCCAGATGCCAGGGTTCCAGGGAAAAGCCATGGTGAAGTCCCAGAGAGGCCATTCCCAGTACCAGTCTCTCCTCGCTCTGGGTGCTGGTGTGTATATGTGTGAGAACTGAAGCACAAGGCACTTGTGTTCGGTATCCTGGCCCCCAAGGAGATTCTCACATTCCCCTTTGCCCTAAGGAATGGAAGATCCAACATCAGAGTTCTTCAAGGTCACCTTGGTGGGTCCCTGACAGCCCCCAAGATAAGTGCCCTCTATAAGAACTTCCAGTGGCAGTCAACTCTTGAGGCAGCCACTCCCTTGTTGATGGCTCCATCACACAAGTCTCTCATGTCAAGCCAAATTCTGGCTTCCCATAGTTTCTCAAGGATCCTAGTTCTATACCTCAAGGCCATATAGAACCCGTCCAAGTCCTGCCACCAGGAAACCTGAGGGTCACCTGGAAACCTAGGATGGTGACCATGCCTGTCAAGACATTTTCTCCAAGTAGATCATCCTTGGAACACTTCTGGGAGACAGATCCAAGTGGCAGAATCCCAAGATCAGAGACCACCAAACCACAAGTTCACAGGTTATGGCTCCAGAGTTAGAGGTCACTGAGGCCCTGCTCAGGAAACCTAGCCAAGAAGTCCCAAGAAGTAAAGTGGCTGGATCTCTGTGGGTGGGGAGGCAGACATGGGGGTGTGGTGAGGGCTTCTGCTCTGATGGGCTGAGCATCCAAGGTAGGGTCCCGCTACCCTCTTCTGTCCTGTGTGTTAGGGGAGGGGCCTGCACATCATATGTTCCAAAAGGTGGGCCAAATATCAGCCCCGTGTCTCAGCCTAAGTAAGTTTGATGTGGGCCTGGAGGTGTTGTGTGGCTTTGCTGTTTCTCAGGCCTGAAATATGGCTCACCCATGAGGTATGTCCATGTTTGGGGCTGTCAAGTGGCTATGGGCAGACCTAAATGAGGCTTGTTACCTCAACCTGCTCTATCACCTGCCTAGATCTTAGGAGCTTGGGCAGGTTTACTACAACCCCAACACTTGCCATATGGAAGGGAAATCACGAAAGTTTTCTCAACTCCCAGACACTTAGGCATCACTAGGACAGAGGGTCCTCCCAGGTCCTACAGCCTAGCAGATACCCTCTTACAGAACCTACCCACCCCTCCATGCTGACATTACATACCCATCATTTCCCTACTTCCTATAGGGGCTTATAATCAATCCCCCACGTCCAGCCTACCACCTAGATCTTACCAGATGCCTGGCAAACCATGTCCTCTATAAAGACCCTAGACACATCCCCGATAGGCTGTTACTCAGAGTCATCCCCCACCCCCAGATCTCCACAATCTAGCCAGTACCCCATGGCTGCCAGCAGATTCTGAAGATAGCCAGAGACCCCAAAACTCCCATAGATCTCCATGGATACCTTTAGCCACTAAAGGTTATTCTGTCCTCATTCACAGTCCCAAGACTATGGTTCAACATGCTACCTCCCACAGCCCCTTGGAGACCTGGGACTGCAGAGATTGGTGGGCCAGTGGGGAGCTCTGTTCCCATTCCTACAGACTACACCCCTCTCCTTTGAGCTCTGGACCCCTATGCAACCTCACCACTTGCTCTTAATGAACCATGTTCATTCCTCTAAGTCTGTTTTTCCCTCTTCGGATTGGGGGGTAATAGGAACATCTACCTCATTTTTATCGTGAGGGTGACGATCTGAGAAAAGGGCTTAGCACAGTGCCTTGCACCCCCTAAGCTATCACAGTGTGGTAGCTAATTGTTGATTTTTACATTATCTCCCCCGGCTGGCCTGCCTCCACTTCCAGCTCACCACCTCCAAGTCTGATCTCATCCCTCTCATTCCCTCATCACTGCTGGCACCACCTCCAGGGCTCCACGCTAAGCTAAACCCTGCAGTCATCCTACACCCCTCCTCCCTCAATGGTCAGCCAGTCCTCAAATCTTGTCAACCTCTTCAATTCTGCATCCTGAATAGTTCTCAATTTGGTCTTTGATCTTCATGCCCACTGCCCTCATCTCTCGACAGCCACATGAGGGATATCCTTGGCTTCGGGTTGCCGTCTCCAGTCTATTCTACACAGAGGAGCCAAGGGTTCTTCTTAAAATGCAAGTCTAAGCCCCTCCCTCTTCAGTTACTTTTACCCCTAAGGCTGAGGATAAAAGGCAAGCCCTCCATCCATCCCCGCCCCCTGCAGTCTCATTCATCTTCCTCTCTCGCCCCCCTCACTCCCCCGCCCCGCAAAGCCTAACTGGCACTTCTACGCTGCTGCACCAACCACATCACCTCCTCCAGGAATCCTCCCGGTGCTCCCCGCCCGCGTGTGCTCTGCGGGTGCCGAGGTATCCTTGGTGAACCAGGCCTCACAGCACCGGGATTGTGAAGGCCTCCCCACTGGTCTTGTCCCCCTGACTACGCTGCGAACCCTGACCGCTGAGACCTAGTGGGTTCTGTATGTTCCCCGCGGTCCCCTCGGGCCTCGGAGCACACGATCACTCGGTGGACGTTTGTTGAATGGATGGATCAGGAACCCTTACGGACCTTGCGGAGGAAGCGGAAGCCTCGTGGGTCCCGGCGGCCTCCCACCGCCCCTACTCCCGCGGGCGGAGAAGTAACGGCAACTCGGAATCCCCTAGCCAGGCCACGGCGCGGGCCGCCTACTCCCCTCCCCGCGCGCCGCCT
>NW_006443570.1:5359784-5368487 GCF_000325575.1 Pteropus alecto | reverse complement strand
CTCTCACACACACACACACACACACACACACACACACACACACACACACACGTACACGTACGGAGCATCCTGCCGGTCAGGTCTCCTGGTCCAGCCCCGCCCGCGCCTCCTGCTTACTGCAAACCTTCTCCTTCTCTCCCACACTCCCCCCACCCTTCCCTCCAGTTCCTGGACCCTCCTCGCCGACCCCCACCCCACTCCCGGGATGGAGTGGACTGAGCCAGCCCGGAGCCCCCCGCGGCCGGGGTGACGGCACCCTCCACCCCGAGCACCATGGGCAGGAGGGGTTCCCCAGGCGATGGACGCTGAAGATGACTGATGCTGGAGGTAAGGAGCCGGGACTCTAAGGACTCTAAAGTGGACGGGGAAGCGGAGCTGGGAGGGGGTCACTCGGGTTCGCGGTGGGACCCCGAGCGGCTATAGGGGAGAAGCGACAAGGGCCTTTCTTCCCCCATCCCTAAGGGGGCCGCTCCGAGCTAGGGTGCTGGGCTGAAAGGGGAGGGGGCGGAGATAGGATTTGTGTCTCTAATCCTCTCCCTCCCGCCCCCCGCCCTGAGAAATTAATTTAAAAAACTGGTGTGGGGGAAGGGGGTGAGGGCTTAACTCTTTCTTGCCCGGCGCGGAGTTATACTGGTGAAGAGAAACTAGCCGCCCAGCTGTTTGAGGGCTAGGGGCCCTGGGAGTGCAGTAGGTGCCTTGTCTTCCACTCCCACTCCGTCTTCAGCGACGCTTGGAGGAGACATCAGACGCTTTCCGGGCGCCCCAAGACTGGGCCTATGGGAGAGGGGCTTGGCTTTCTCTACCTGCAGAACTGCCTCTCCCTACCCCCAGCCTCTTCTCCAGGCCATTCGTTCCTGGCCTTTCCCAGTTGCACTTTTCTCTGTTGGTCCCTTTCTGCTCTTCCAGGCCTCCTTTCTGCCCCGCCGGGACTGCCCTCTCCCCCGCGGCGGATTCTCCTTCTCTCTTCACACCCCTCCCTTGGGCCTCACTCTGGGCTGCTGGTGGCCCTTCTCCACTACTGCTCTCCCTGGACCCACTCTGTCTTTATATCTATTTTTCTGCTCTTTCTTCCTTCTCTCTGCAGCCCTGTGGACTGAGCCCCTCACCAACCTGTCCATTGTGTCTCTGTTCCTACCCCCCATACCCTCTCCAGGGTTGTGCCCCTTTCTTTCCTTTGCTTCTTACCCTGGGTCAGGAAGCTTTGATCTCACCTGCCTCCCTTTCTGCCAGAGAAAGGTCAAAAGTCCTTGGTGCTCCTTCTTCAGGAGCTGGAATTGGAAGGAGTGGCCCAGGAGAGTCAGAGTCTGGAGGAACAGGTTCACTTCTATCCTGTGGCAGTTACCTGGTCGGATGTGTATGAGTGTGTGTGTGTGTGTGTGTGTGTGTGTGTCTGTGTGTGTGTGTGTGTGTAGGAGTATGAATAGGTCATGGGGTGGGTATCTAATTTTCTGTAGCTCAGTTCTGGAATGAGGGGGTTGGTGGAGAAGGGCCTGGTGACCTACCTCCTGGGTATCTTCTTCCCAGAGTTCCCTGTGGGACAGTGTAGGGAGGGTCCCCTATACACACCCCAGGGCATTAGTTGTTGAAAGGAGGAAAAGAAAGCATTTTGTGCTGAATCAGGATGGACTGGGCAGGGTGTGAACTGGAAGCCCCAGTCCACCCCAGAGAGTACCTGAAGGAGGATTCCATCCATAAGGACCTTCACCCCGGACTGGGACCTTTACTAAAGAACATATGGTGAAACTAACATAATACTGTCTGTCAACTGTAATTGAGAAAAAAAAAAAAAGACCACAGGGATCTGCGTCTCAGGTAGTCTAAGAGAGAAGGCACCTCTACTGCCCTTGGGGAGCCTCCAATCTTATCTTCAGAGAGTCCCTAGTTTGGCGGGGCATACTGGCGTCTCTCTTCAGGGAGTGCCCATCAGCTGTAGGGGAGATATGACCCAGTTAGGGAATCGATGAAGTATGAAAAATCCCTCATTTCCCAGTGGTTGGGGAAGGGTGGATTTAGAAATTATGTAGACAAATGGGAGGAGGGAGGGCTATCTAGGACAGCTTTCTGGAGGAGGTGGCAGCTGGGTCCTGATCAGATGAAGCTTTGTGATTGAATGAGCAAATTTGGTTTATTCTTAGGGGCAGCGTCCCTTCCCGTCTGGCCCTTCAGGACAGGAAGAGAGGTTCTAAAATGTCTTTGCTACTAGCACCCAGAGTTCAAGAATGGCAGGGGGGCCCATGTCCCTGGCCCCTTCTCATACCTCATTTTCTACTTTCAACCTCAAGCGTCCATGGAGCCTGGGGTGGAGGTGGTTTTGAAACTCCTCCCAGACCTAACCAGTATGGACCAGCTCCCCTCTCTCTCCCTTTTTCCCTGCAATGTTCTTTCCTCGTGAGCACCCTCCAAAACTGCAGATCATCACCCACGATAGGGCTAAGGGACAGGAGACCGGAGTCAAGGTTGTTCTGCCTCTTATTTCCTATCTGTAAAGTGGGGAGACTAAGAATCCTTAGCCAGGCCAGCTCATGGTGAGATGATGTCTGCGTAAGAATAGAAGAGGAGAGTTGGAAAAGACCCCAGTAGGCGTGTGGCCTCTCTCTCCTACACCTGCCAAATGTATAATCTTGCCTGGTGCCCAGGCAAGTAACTGGAGATCACGTCCCAGCCATGCAGTGTGCCCCTGTCCTTGAACTTCCTTACTCTGCTTATCTGGAATTCTCCTGTCCTTCTAATACCCAAGCCTTGGTTCTGACTGTTACAATCCTATGTACTAGGAAGGCTGCCCGAATTGTTTCAGCTGCATATATCCTGCTTCTCTACCTGCCTTCCTTCTTGCTTTCCTCCAAATGACAACAACAACAACAAAATCAAACCCCTACCCATCCACACTTCTTTCCAGAATGTACTTGATGCGTCATAGAGATTTGGCCGTCCACTGTTGTGCTGTGAGTACTCCTCATACCCTCTGGCATCTGTGAGTCTGTCTGGAACTGTGATTTTGTCAAGAACAGTGGCCCTACTGCTGATAGCACCAGCTTCCTGAACAGCTTGTGTTCATGAAGGCAGGTGGCGAGCACACCAGTGACTGTGGGTGGGGGGAGGCAGGACTGAGTGATGGCTGGGAAGATGGATGAGTGGATGGTATGAACTGATAAATGCAAAGGTGGGTGGATGGATGGATGGGGGTAAGTATTGAATAGATGGATGGATGGATGGATGGATGGATGGATGGATGGATGGATGGATGGATGGATAGATGGATGGATGGATGGACAGATGGTTGGATAGATGGGTGATGAATGGGTGAATGAATGGATGGATGAATGGGCAAGTAGATAGATGGATAAGTAGGGAAGGAGATGGACGGATGGAATAACCTGAGTTCTGGTCCTGATTGTGCCATTAACTTGTTATGTGATCTTAGGCCAATCATTCTCCCATTTCTGCATTTGTAAAATGAGAGGATTGGGTTTAATATTCTCCAAGATTTCGCCCAGATTTGATGTTGGATAACTCATGATGATTAAAAGTTTTTAGGGAAGACAAAAGATGGAAAGGCCTAAGAGAGTGAGGGGGAAAAGTTTAGTACCTGTGTAGAGGCGCACAGCAAATCAGCTGGGCCTACCACAGGACTCAGCCTGTGACTATATCCTGGACTTGCTCTCTGCCCCTGCCTTCTGCTTCTGTCTCCTGCTCCAACCCCCACAATCTGGGCTGTGGTTCAGATGACTTCCAGGTACTGGAGGAGGAGTTCTGAGGGAAGACCAGAGGCCAGGAACAGGCCATTGGCAGCTCCCTGGCCTCCACCAACCTGAGCCTCTTATTCACGGCCTTTTTCCTCTCCTCCCCATTGTTCTCTCCAGCTCTCTTGAGTCATGGCTTCTTCAAAGTTCCGAGAACCCGTGGATGAGGTTTTTGGTGAGTGCTGTTTGGTCCTATCTCTAGCCAAGGCCACCTGGCATGGGGAAGTGGGAGGGAGGGGGTTGGAGTCCCTTGGAGACTTCGGGCTGTGTGTGTGTGTGTGTGTGTGTGTGTGTGTGTTGGCCTTACATCTTGATTCTTTGTCAGCATGCCAGTTACAACAGCAATATTTATAAGGATCCTCATTTATTAAGTGCTAGTCTCATGCCAGGTACTAGGGTAGCACCCCCATCTCACATGCACTGACTGTACCATTGAATCCTCATAAGAATGCTAATAAGTGTGCCCATTTTACAGACAAGGAACCTAGGGCATAGAGTACTGAAGTGACTTGCTTTAAAGATCACATGGCAAGTTAGTGGCAGAGCTGGGACTCCAGACTGCCTAACTCCCTGCTATCAGTCACTGTGTTTGTAGACCTGTATCCCCCAGCACAGGTGACACACATTACCTCTGAGTCACATAAATAAGGGACCTCACTCTGCACGGATGTACATGGAAACCAAATGCATAACACACACACAGCATCAATACACACTGAGGTACAAGCACATACAGGCCTGCACCATCCTTTACCCCCTGCAGTCTTTCTATTGTGTGGATAGGAGAAAGACCACCTGGTGGGGCAGAGTTCCCAGCATGCACAGGGGTAGAAAGGCAGTTTCCCAGCGGGATTTGGTAGAGGAGTCAGTGAGCAAAGGATCATGGGAGAACATGGAGGGAGAGATGGAGACAGAAAGAAGCCACCTGAAGCCTCTAACGTGTGCTGCCTTCAGGACTCACATTTGTGTATGTGTGGCCTCCAGGGGCTCTTGGGTGTGTAATGCCACAGAGCCTCCTAGCTTCTCCTCCCCTGCCTTTTCCTCATCTCTACCGTCTTTCCCCTCTCTTCTTCCCCCTCCCCTGCTCACTTCATTCTCCCGGCCTCATAGCCACAAGCCAGGCAAAGCCAGGCATTGCTGCCTCCTGGCTCCTGGGGAATGCTGCTTCCCACTCACTCTCCCTGAGGCCGGCGAAGTGGAGGGTTTGCCTTTAGGGCTCCTCGAGCCTTGAAACGCTGCTGGGCTTCAGATTCTGAGCTGCTCTAACTCTACCAAGGCTTGGCCTGACCTCTGGCATGACAAAGAAGAGCTACCCCTTTCTGGGGCTTTTTGGCCTTCACTCCTCCTCCTCCCACCCCAATCCTTCCTGTTTTCCTTCTCCATGACCTGCTGAGGTAGCTGCCTGCTCTGCCTGCTTCCTGATGTGAAAGGCAATGAAATATTCATGACTTCCCACTGCCCAGGGCCAGAGCAACTCCCCCGGGGTGGGGTGGTGGGGGGTGCGGTGGAGAGGAAAGGGATATGGAGGGAGGGATAGAATGAGGCAAGGGGTCCTGGTAGAGCAAGGGACGTAAGGAGAGGCTGGCCCCCTACCAGGTTCTCATGGGGCTTGCTCCCTAGATCCTCCAAAATAAGATGACCATGGTCCTGATGTGGCCCAGAGTCAGGAGCAAAGTGACCTTTTCCCTGGCCCAGGGTGGCTGGGCAGGAGCCGAGCGCTGGAGGGGTAGAGGATGCTCATCATCTCTCCTCCTTCCCTCTACTCCCCACACCCAAAGCTGCAAGAGCATTGGCCTGGGAGCCAACAGACCGGGTGCTACTTCCTCTGTACCCTGGACCGAACCTTTCCTCTCCCAGCCTCAGTTCCCCCACCTGTAAAATGAGGGGTTAGACTCACAAGTCACTCCCATCTAGGCCTCAGAGGAGGTATAGTGGGCTTGATAGTTACAACTGTGCCTCCGAAGCCAGGCTGCATGTAACCCTGGCCTGCTCATCCCCAGCCATATGCCCTCAGGCAAATTAAGGCTGCCTGGGGATTCCTAGAGTCTCTTCCTCCTAGGGTTGTGGGGAGGTTTAAATGAGCTAGTAATTGTGAAGCAGTTAGAGTGGTTCCCGGTACAGTGAGACCTCAATAAGTATTAGATATTATTATTATTCTTTGGTCAGTCCTCGATCTTTGCTGCTTCCAGGCAGTGCCTGGAGATTCTGTGTCAGGGGCCAGGAGACAGAGGGCTCACTCACCCAGCTCAGCCCCAGGGTCTGGAAGCACCAGAATTGAAGCAGGAGCAGCTAAGGAACCAGAGCAGTGGTGTCAAGCCTGGGGTCCAAGATTGCAGCCCTTTGACAGAAACTCTCCCGTCTCCAAGCCCCCACCAGCTGCCCCTGGACAACTATAAGAGCCTCTCTGGTCTACCCTCCCCTTCAGCCAGGCAGTCCCCTCTCCTTGCAGGCTACACTGGCCCCTGCTGCTCCTCAGACAGTCCAAGCCCATGGCCACACCATCTCCCCTCCTCCGAAAGCTCTTTCTTGTTCTTTCTACAACCTTGGCTCTTTACTGTCACCCAGACCTCAGTCTGGCTACCTCGCTAAAACAGTAGCCCCCTCCATTCACTCCCTGTCTCCTTCGTCCATTTGACAAACATTACTGAGCTCCTAATGTGTGTCAGGCTCTGTTGTAGGCCCTGGGGAGACAGCAGCAAGCAAGCCAGACAAAGTCTCTGCCCTCACAGAGCTTGAATGCTAGCACAGGGGCAAGTAGAGGGTGCTGATAATGAAGCACACAGGACTGAACAAGGAACGCATTAGATGAGAGGAATGCTGTGCAGAGGATCAAAATGTGGGATGGGATGGAGTGTGGGCCTGTCCTGGTCGGCAACTGTGAGTCCATCTCTGCCTCGCTCTGCACCGGGCCACACAAGTGTGACTTTGCTTAATTTGTCAAATACCTACTGAGTACCTACCTTCTATCAGGCCCTGTACCAGGTTCTCATGGGGCTTGGGAGACAGTCAAGGGCGTCACCCTCTGCTGCGTAGCTTGGCATAGGACACTCATTCCTGATCATATTGTAGTGGCAAGCCTGAAGAAGTATAGCTGTCCAGGGTAGGAGGGAGTGACACACTGGAGTTGAGGGCCGGACAAAGAAGGGGTGGAGAGTGATGGAGCAGAGGGAGCAGCAAGAACATAGGGATGGAGGTAGGAAACGAAGGTAGAGGTCAGTGTCCAGGTATTGGTATAAGTGGTTTCATACTGTGCCCACTACCACCGCCAACAGCTGGTGCTGTGAGCACTTACCAAGTCACAGGCATTATGGTGAAGCACTTTATATGGATTATCTTATTTAATGCTCACAACAACCCTATAAGGAAGATACTGCTATTATGACCCCATTTTACAGATGAGGAAGCCATTAGCTAAATGTAAGTAACTTGTTCAGGGCCAGCCAGCCAGCTAGTGGCAGAACTGGATTCAGCCCAGGCCATCTGGCTTCAGGGCCTCTGCTCTTAACATAGGACCATGCTGTTTGGAGGGGAGAATGTGGGCAACATGAGAAAGTGTGGCCTGGGCCCCTCAGGCCTTGAATGGAGGGCTGCGGGGCATGGACTTTATGTTGTTGGCTTTGGGACACCCACTTCCCAACCCTCCCCACCCTACACACAAGGGGTTTCAAAAACAGGAACGTGTGGGACACAGTCAGAAATACGCTTTAGGAAGTTTCTCCTAGCTTGTGGAAAGTGGGTGGGGAGGCAGACCAGAGACAGGGAGCTGAGTATGGACAGATGCCAAAACCATGCTCTGGGATGAGAGGACTGAGGAAGGGAGGTGGGTGGCTGGCGAAGGCCTGAGCTAAGGCCATTCGGTCCTTTTGGAAAGAAGAGGCCAGATTCCAGGGGTGTGAGGAGGCAAATCTGTGTTTTAATTAAAATAATATTTACTAAGCACTATGTGCCAGGCACCATTCTATGCCTGTGTTAGAGCAATGAACAAAATAGAGACACATCTGCCCTCATGGAGCTGACATTCTGATGGATAGAGAGAGGCAATAAATGAAATAAGTAAAATATAGAGTATGCCAGCAATGCTAAATAATATAGAAAAAAATAGGGATGAGGGTTCCGGGGTATTATAGATTGCGTGGTCGGAGATGTCCTCAGTGAGAGAGAAAGTATTTAAGCCAAGGCCTGGAGGAGGTGAGGCAAGAATCATGCAGACATCTGTGGCAACAGCCTCGCAGGAAAGAGGAGAGGAAGTGCAAAGACCCCGAGGTACAGGCTAGGACTGCGAGAGGAAGACCCAGGAGGCCAGAGTGGCTGGAGCGAAGGAGAGAACTAGAAGCTCAGGGAGGTGAGGGCAGCACAGACACAGTCTGGAAGGTCAGCGAGAGACTTTGTTCGGCTCCAACTCTGTGTGAGATGGAAGTCACTGGAGGGTTCTGAGCAGAGAAGTGACACAAGCTGACATGTTTTATCAGAATCAGTCTGGTGGATGTGTTGAAAATAGACTGTAAATGGGAAAGGAAGGAGGAGGGAAGACCAGCTGGGAGGCAAGAGGCAATGGTGACCTAGGCAGGGAGGCTGTGAGGAGTTCTTCGTCTCCTCTCCCCTCCTTCTCTTTCCTCTTCTCTCCTCTCTTCTCCCCTACTTTTCCGTGCTCTCTCCCCTATTTCCCTGCACACATATGCATGTATGTGAGTGAGTGTGTGTAAAAGACACACACACACGATATTGTGGGAAATCAAAAGTAGAGAGAGTAGCACAATGTACTCCATCATGCGCTCATGTACTCGTCACTCAACCTCAACGATTGTCAACTCGTGGGCAGTCTTGTTTCATCAATCCCCTTGCACACGCCAGTCTTCTTCACCTGGATTATTTTGAATCTAATCCAAAACATCTCGTCATTTCACCATAAATATTTCAGTACATCTAGATATATTTCAGAAGTAGAGCTAACAGGAACCGAGGA
>NW_006443570.1:5356584-5359723 GCF_000325575.1 Pteropus alecto | reverse complement strand
AAGAGAGGAATCAGGGATGACTCTAGGAGTTTGCCTTGAGCAGCTGGAAGGATGGAGCTACTATTTGCTGAGCTGGGCAGAATGGAAGGAGCAGTGTGGGGATAGGGAGTTCAGTTTTGACATGTTTGTTGAAGATGCCCAATGGATATCCAAATGGAAGTGTCAAGTAGGCAGCTGGACACATGAATGACAAACTGGGTCTGGGGTACGGGGGCGGGGGGCAGGGCAGCTTGGAGCTGTCTGAATGGGCTGTCTGCGTGGATGATGGGGCCTTTTAATGAGCCAGGGAACACAGCAAAAGTCAGTCCGAGGCAAAGTGATGGGTTTGTTTTGATGGATTGAGTTTGAGGTGCCTGGTACCTTGATGTGGCAATTTCCCTGCAGGTGCTGAGGTGCCCAGTCTTAGAATTCGGGGGAGGGGTCAGGGCTGGAAACAGACATAGGAAGTTGTAAAACTAGGAGAGTCACTAGGGTGGCTTAGAGGGTGTCTGCAGACAAGAGAAAGAGGAGCAAGCAATGCAGAATGGGCATGGGTGATGGGATGGGGATTCCTGAGATTATTCCAGGTGAAGTGGAGAAAGTCTTAACCCATCCTGAAGTCTGGGAAGAACCTCTTCCGCCTGGAGACCCCAGTACCAAGCTCGGAGACTGAAAGACACTGCAGAGTGAGGGCTTCCTTCTTGGGTGGAACAAATGAAAAATGAAACTAGGGGCAATAGGGTTTATGCACAATCCATTGGGTTTGCCCACTCTTCCTCCACGGACTCATCCAGGACCCCAGGAAAGGAGAGAGGCTTCTGGGGGACTGTGGATTTTCTTCCCTACCACTGCCTCTGCTGTCTCTGAGTGCGACCCTGAGCATGGCACAGCAAGCCAGTGTCCCCAACAGGGCCAATCTCTGGAGCCAGACTAGCCAGGCTCAAATCCTAGACCATTGCTAGCCGGTGGCTTTAGTCAAGATACTTAACCTCTCTGAGCCTCAGTTTACTCAGCTCTAAAATGTGCATAATAGCTGTCCCTAGTTTTCCAGGTTGTTTTGAGTAGGCGAGGTGATACATATACACTGTCTGGCACACAGTAGGTGCTTCTTCATTGTTACTATGAACTCTCCAGCCTCACTCCCCAGCCCTTCCCTCCACGAATCGACTCTCCAATTGCCCTGGAGGTGCCCCCTTTCCTCTACTCCCCTTCTTCTCAGCACTGCATATACCAGTTTTGCCAACCTCCTCTCATAAACTCCCACGCAGACCTTAAGACCCAGCTTTGGCGTGTCCTCCTCTGACCCATCCAAAGGGGATGGTCCTGCCCTCTGCTTGTGCGAGGTTCCATCACACTGCTCCATTTACCTGCTGACATGTCTGGTTCTCCCACAGACTATGAGAGACCCCATTTCCCATCTCATCTGTACTCCTAGTGCCTGGCACTCGGAAACATTTGTTGAATGTCTGGGGTGTGAGTGCAGGTGGCCACTTGGAGGAGGCCTCTGGGCTTTCTGTCCTCATGTGTCTGGTCTCTGACCCCTTTGCCTGGTTTGCAGACTTGGACTTGGCTGTACCAGAAACGGTCAGACTGGACAGCAGTTTACACAAAGCCCGGGCCCAACTGCTGGCCAAGGGCCGGAGACACCGGCCCTCCCGCTCAAGGCTTCGGGACAGTGCCAGCTCTGCAGAGGATGGTGAAGGCTCCGATGGGCCCGGAGGCAAGGTTGGGGAAACCTACCCAATCACATACCCCACCCACCCTTCTTGCCCCTCCAAACCGCCTTCCAGGGAAAGGACACCCCAGGCTTCTGACATAAATGCTCACAAACATTAGCTGTGTTCATTTCTAACTCTGTCCATCCTTCCAAAGAGGGGATTATCGTCCCCATCTCACAGATGAGGAAACTGAGGCTCTGAGAGGTTTGGTAACAAGGTCACACAGTAAGTGAAAAAGGCTGAATTCAACCCCAACCTAATGTGACTGAAAGCCTCAGTCTCTTGTCTCCCACCTCTCACTGCCCACCCCCACCTCCCACCCCTCCTCTGCCTGGGGTTTGAAGGGCTCAGGAGTCCTGGCTCCCTGCTCAGAGGCTTCTGCGCAGTTTATTAGGTGAAACGGGATCCCGATCCCTCCCGGAAGCGGGGAGGAGGGTTGGCGGTGAACGGCTGTCCCCTCCCGCAGGTGACCGACGGCTGCGGGAGTCCCCTGCACCGGCTGCGCTCGCCTTTGCACTCGGGCCCGGGGTCCCCTGCCGGGGGTTCGTTCTGCCTGGATCCTCCCGGGTTGCGGCGCAGCCTGGACGAGGACGAACCGCCGCCCTCGCCGCTCACCCGATACCGGCCCTTGCACAACGCCGCCTCGCACGAAGGCCTGGCCGCCGCCTCCTGCTCGCCGCCGCGCTCTGCGCCCTCCTCGGACAGCTCGCCTAGCTTTGTGCGCCGCCACCCGCGCGCGGAGCCGCACAGCGAAGGTGAGCTGGGTCGGCGCGGCGCCCCCTGCTGGTGCGCTCGGGGACACAGAAGCGCTGGGCTGGGCAAGGTGGGACAGGGTGGCTTGGAGGGAAGAGGGGCGTTAACACCACACTTCATTCGTCTACTGATCGTCTACGAAGAGCCAGACACTGCTGGGCACTGGACACACGAGCGAGCAAACAGAGGCAGTTCTCGTTCTCCCCTTGTAGTTTCGAGGAAGAACAATGAAATAATTCCTCATACTCTTGGGAGAAAACAATCAAATCATCCCTTAATGTATAGTTACAAGCTGTTGTAAATGCTATACAAGAAACGTGCACGGTGGTGGGAGAGGACCCATCAGGGTGAAAGGACCTAGTTGGAAGCACCCTGGAAGACTTCTCTGAGGAAGTGACATGTGAAGCAAGAGTGGAAGGCTGGTTAGAAGTCAGCCAAGGTAAAATTAATAGTAAATAGTAGTGGTCTCTACGTTTTCAGAATGGTTTACGGTTTGCATAAGGATTTTATAAACATTCGATTAGGTCCCGTGAAATAGGCAGGTATTATTTGAGATGAAGAATGCTGAGCGAGTTACAGTGACTTGTCGTAGGTCACACAGCTAGTGAAGGGCACCAGAGGCAGGTTGTACGATTCGAGAGAATTTCTACCACCTCACCCTGGCAGCTAAATGAGGCAGGCAGGCCACC
>NW_006443570.1:5348770-5356572 GCF_000325575.1 Pteropus alecto | reverse complement strand
CCAAAAGATGACAGCCGGGATGCCAGCCCACCTGAGCCTGCCAGCCCCACCATCGGCCTGGATAAGAAGACTCGCCGAAAGTTCCTGGACCTGGGGTGAGTGGAGGAGGGGCCAGAACCTAAAGCTTGGAGCTGTCGGGGTACAGCATAGCACAGTGGGCAGCACCACCCCACTTCCCTGCCCTTCCCACAGGGTCACCTTACGCCGAGCATCCACTAGCAAGAGCCGGAAGGACAAGGGCAGCAACCGCCTGTCCATGGGCAGCAGGTAAGAGGTACCCATGGCACCTCAGCCACAGCTTCTGCCTATAGCTCCCTGTGGGCCCAGCTCTCCCCTCGGTGCCCACACCTATGCAGGGTGCTTTCTCCACAGGGAGTCAGTGGAGGGATCCAGCAGGTCAGGGGGCTCCCCGTTCCTGCCCTTTTCCTGGTTCACAGACAGTGGCAAGGGCTCGGCATCCTCCGGCAGTACCACCTCCCCTGCCTGCTCCCCTAAACATGAGAGCTTCAGCCCTAAGAAGTCAGCCTCTCAGGTAAGTCCATGGCCTTCTTGCCCCTATACTGGCTCTCAGGCTCAGGTGACATGATGGCATACTTCACTCTGGCTCGGGCTAGGATCCAGGCATTCCTAGAGTTCATTTGTCCATCCATGGAATCATTCAATGATTCATTCATTCATCCATGAGTTTATGTATTCACTTGTTCACTCATTCATATTTAGAGTAGTTCATTTGTTGATTCATTCACTGCTTCATTCAATGCACATCAGTGAACACTATGATTCCCCTAGTGTATACCCAGCCTGAGGTCTCCTCCATTACTGCTAACTCTTCTGCCTGGCTCAGTGCTAGCCCCACATCCTGTCTTAGGAACTGGGCTACAGTTTGGGGTATACAGAGATGAGTAGGACCCCAGCCAAGCTAGTGTTCACAACCCTGTGGGAGAAGTGAGACTAAGTAACAGAAACAACGAGTGTCTGCTTGTGTTCACACAGCACTCTACAGTTTATAAAACTCCAAAGGCATGTTTGTGCTTTACATTCGCAAAGGCATAGTGAAGTAGGGAGGGTAGGCATGTCCACCCCCATTGTACAGATGACCAAATGAAGGCCCAGAGAGAAGGGACTTGCCCACAGTTGTGCATGGATCGAGTTGCCAGGCTCTCTATGACCCCCATCTCAATGCTTGTTCTGTGGGTCTTTTCCTTATGCGCAGCTGGGGCAGAGGAGAAACTGGGAATTCAGGGGAGAAGGGGTCCCTTCTGACTTCAGACTTCCTTCTTTACTCCCTCCTAGCATGCCCTCCCTTTCTTCCTTCCCTTATGCTGTGCCCTGGGGCTACCATAGTGAATAAACACAGCTCAGGCCTTTATAGAGCTCACAGTCCAGTGAGGACAAGGACCTCTAATCAGGCACTTATTAGCCAGGGCGCTAGAGGCCATGATGGGGAGGCTCAAGGCAAGGACCCCTGACCCAGCCTGGAGGAATCCTGGTTGACTGCCTGTCGGAACTGACATCTAGTCTGAGATATTCATTCCTACTAACTATTCTGCCTGGCTCAGTTCTAGCCCCATGTCCTCCCAGAGGCCTCAGATACTAATGCCTCGCATGAGTCACCATGTCATATGTGCCTGCCCAGTTCCAGGTTCATGCATAGGGTGCACTGAGCAACGGCTGGTACCTAGTCCAGGACTTCATCTCCTTCTAGATGAGGGTGGGTGGGTTAGGGGGGACTCCCTTGGGCTGCGGGCAAGCATTCTCCTCAGTGGCATGCACCCTCTCCTGTCTAGGAATCCACTCTGAGTGATGACTCCACACCCCCCAGCAGCAGCCCCAAGATTCCAAGTGGTCCCCGGCAGGAGGCCAAGTGTTCTTACCCCTACCACACGCTGTCCCAGTCTTCAGATGAGGTGAGCAAACCCTGGCCTCTGACTCTGCCAGGTGTGCAGGGCAAAGGACACGTATTCCCCCCTTACTCTCCTTGGTCTCCACCCCAGTTCCTGGATGAACCTCTCCCCGCTGTCCACCATTGGACCAGTCAGCAGGTGGGCCAGTGGCTGCACAGCCTCAACCTGGAGCAGTACGCTGCCGAGTTTGCCGCGCGGCAGGTGGACGGGCCGCAGCTTCTGCAGCTGGATGGAAGCAAGCTGAAGGTGGGTCATAGTAGAAGGGCCCCAAGGGAGCCAGAGCCTGAAGTAATTTTCAAAGATTAGGATCCCCTCATCCTGACCTCATCACTCCCTCTGAGGCCACTGCCCTGACCTCTGACTTCTAGGCAAGGTCCTTGGCCTAATCATTGCGCCCTAGCATGGGTCCTCAGTCTCACTTGAAACTGAAGCTCAGTTTGGTTTGACCTTCAAGCTCCAGCCTAAGTCTCCAGGGCGAGCATATCACCTGACTCTTGATTCTGATAAGACTCCTGGTATCGTGGGAAGCAGGTCTCTCCCCTAATCACCTTGTCTGATTCTTAGTCTTGGAGGCCGGTTGTAGTAGGGAGAGATTTGGGGGTTGGGGGCTCTGATCTCTGTGCTGGGAGGTTTCTGGCCTTGTCCTACCCTCTGCTCAGTTGCTTGGGGAAGGGGTGGAGAGGAGAGTCCCCCAGGAAGTCTCTGGAATGGGGAGAGGCCTCCCCAACTACCAGCAGTGTGACCTTGGGCAAGTTGCTCTCCATCTCCGGGCCTCAGGGGAATGGCAGGGTCATGCTAAGGCTGAAATCTTAAGTGGAGAAATGGAAGCCAAAGATTGTGGGAAAGGGAATGGGGGTTGGCAAAGGTCCTGGTACTCTCCATCCTCATCTCTCCCAACCACTTGCATTCCAAAGTCTTGCCCTGATGGTCCTGATCTATCTGTAAGTCTGGGAGGTAGAGGCTACATTTCAGAGAGGACTGGCAGAGCTCCAGAGAGAGTACGACACCACACCGAAGAACCTGGGGGTGGTTCCTGGGGGTGGTTCCTGAGCGCTTTCCCTCACCCTCGATTCCTTCCCTAGAGCCTGGGGCTCAGCAGCTCACATGACCGGGCACTGGTGAAGCGGAAGGTGAAGGAGCTGGCAGCGGCTGCTGAGAAGGAGCGTAAGGCTCAGGAGAAGGCTGCACGGCAGCGCGAGAAGCTCCGGCGCAGGGAGCAGGAGGCCAAGAAGAGCTAGGGGAGGGTGAGGCAGGCACGGCGGGCACAGGCCTCCCCAGGGAGGCAGGGCCTGGGCACCAAGCTTGGGCTGGCCTGGCCCCGCGCTCTCAGGGGGTACAAGCCCTCTCTCACCCTGTCAGTCTGTTTGGACCGAGATCCTCCAGGAAGGGACACGCCAGCGAGAGGGCCCAGTAATAAATCGATTTCAAGGACTCATTTGGCACGAAGTTCCTGGGGGAGGTGGCAGATCATGGGAAAAGGGCAAAGAGACCGGAGCTGAAGCCAGTCTAGGGGCCCGGAGGCACCTGGGTCAGTCTGACCCTCTGCCCTCAGGCCACGGTGGTGCTTGGGCAGCAGTGAGTTAGGATGCCTGCCTGCCTGCCTTCCAGAGGCCCTGAGACGGGGCTGGGGTCCCAGGATCCCAGGGCTCGGAGAGGTGGTTGAGCATCTAGGCAGTTATTAGGTGGATGGAGTTGTTCCTCTCCACCTCTCTAAGGTGGCTGTGTGTAGGGAGAGCTCTGTTCTGTCCCCAAGGAGGCTGGTGGGCACTACAGCAAGCTGCACTCGGGGCAGACTCTCAGTCGGCCTCAATGAGAGAGCAGAGAAAGCAGCATGGCTATCCCATGAGGTCTTTGCAAGGACCTCAGAAGGGAGGATGAAACCCTCCTCCTTTTCCCCTTCTCTGTCCTGTAGTCTCATTGGTGAGATGACATCCCTACAGGTCCGCCCCTCCTAGAGTCCAGTCAGGCTGGGCTTTGGCTTGCTCTCCAAGCCGGGTCCACTTCTCCTGCTGCTTCCTCAGAGGGCACCTGAGCCCTCCCTGCGGACAGCACAAACTTGGGAGCTGGTAGGGACAAAAGACATTTCTTACCAATGCCTAGGTGGGACTGAACTGGTGAATTCTCACTCTAGTGAAGCAGAAGCAAATCTAGGTCTCCTGGAAGCTGCTAGATTGGAAAGGTTTACCAGCCCTCCCTCAACTGCTCTGGTCCCCAGCAGGATCTCAGTGGGCTCCAGAACTGGAAGTCAGTGCAGACTAGTTCACAGACTACGAGGAGGGGTGGAATGTGTCCCAGCAGCTCACAGATGGCATCTGTCCTAGGGAGGGAACATTCAGGTACGGTGCTGGCCAGCAGCTGGGCCAGATTCTAGAGTACTGGCCAGAGTAACCGATGGAGCCAAGAGGCCTCTGATTAGAAGCCCTCCTCCACATCTTCCTATCTGCCCAGAGCGGTGGACAGGACCCAGTGCATGCCACCTCCCCTCATTCCTGCCCAAGGCCTGTGGCTTGAGGGCCACTTCTGTCCCTGGGACCCATCCCTTTCCGTCTCTCTGCTATCTGTGCTAGGAGAGGGGCTTCAGAGGGAAACTGAGACATGGGGGCACCGGCACCATCTGGGCCCGGTGGAGGGGCCAGCGGGGAGACTGGAAGGCACCCAGATCCCTGAAACTATCAGGAGCTATATGGGTGCCAACCTGCATGTGAAGGGGGATAGCAGTACTCAATTTATTTCAATAAACACTTATGATGTGCCAGTGACCTTTCTATCTGTCCCAGTGGGGGATTGGCCTGGGTCAGGGGCTGTGTTGTGCCCTGAGGGGGGTGGAGGGACATGTCTATCACTGGGTGCCACGCTGTCAGGTGTTCTGAATGGATGCTATGCCTGCTGTTGTGCTCATGGTACACAGACGCATGCACTGAGCTGGGCTGAGTGTCCCGAACACGTCATATGCTGGTCACAGGGACTGCAATCTGCCTACGTTTGTTTGTGCAGTGTGGATCTCCCTCCCCACAGGAAAGCAGCCAGGCTGAATTCTCATTGGATCTCCTCTTTACTGTAGATGTCACTGTCACCATCACAGCCACTGGGAGGAGCACACAACTTTAACCCCCTGTGTGCTAAGGGGAAGGGTGGGGGCGTTCAGGGCTATAAAACTAGCTATATACACAGAACATTCTAGGGAGAAAGCCACCCCGAGCACGCGTGTGTCCGTGCACAATGGGAACTGGGGTCTGGAGCTCAGGCAGGCGGTGTGGGTGTAAGGCAGGTGGGTGGGTGTATGCACATTAGGACATGCGGGGAAGGGCTTGGGAGGTGGCCGAAACACTGCTGGGGCCACCTGCAGGGCTTCGAGCAGCCTAGCTGGGTGCTGACCTCAGGGTCCGCCCTGGTAACTCTGCTTTAAGGGTGAGCTTTAGGGGTGAGCTCCGGGTAAGAACTCCTTCCCTCCCAACCTTGACCTGAAGCTCAGAGTGGAGGGAGGGGCTGCAAGACCAGGTCCCAGACCAGGGATCCAAATTGCAACCTCTTTCACTACCCACCACCCAGACCTGGGGGACACCTGGTCACATTCTAACACTGACACAAGACCAGGGCTGGGGTGCCTGTGTGGGCTAAGGGAATAAGGCAAGCAAGAGTGTCCACTTGGAAGGCCAGGCTGTGGAGGGCAGTGAGGGGGACCCAGGACCCCTGGCAGAAAAGTGGCAGCTCTGGTCTCAGAGAGGACTGCCACGGAAATGTATCTTTGGGGCACTTCAGCACGGTAGAGACATCCCCCAATCCTCAGAGATCGCCCACAGAGATTGGACACTGGGGAGACCACTTAAGGGTCGCCGTGGAGACAGAGATTGGCACTTAGGGGCCACCACAGACTAGTCACCGCAGTGGTTTCCACAGACACAAGCTGGTCATCAGGGAGAGCCTCTTCCCACCTGGGGGCGGTGATGAGGAGGGTCACCGTGGTGGCCGGCCCCAGAGACAGCAGTCCGTCCTCTTGGGTGGCCCCTAGCTGACACGGTACGTGGACGTGTTCTTGGGCTCCGTACTGGGCACGCACCAGTCGCCGGCCTCCTGGATGGTCTGGTAGTGGCGCCAGGCTGACTTGTTGTAGACGGGCAGGCGCTCCACCGAGTCCGTGGACAAGGCCTGGAGAGTATAAGGCTCAGCCTCTCCCACTGCCCTGCGCCTTGCCTCCTCCTCAGCAGACCACCCTGGCCCCAGGGTGCACTCTGGGGGTCACTGACTATGGCCCACATGTCAGTCTAGCTAGGTGCCGGACACTGAAACAACCAACCCCAGCCCAGGAAGACCCTCAAAAGGGCCGCTCCTTCTGTGTCTTGCTCCCACCTACTCAAGGAGCCTGCTCACTCAAAAGGCCATGGAGGGAGAGCAAGGAGACTGGGCTCTGTGACCTTGAACAAGGTCAGCAACTCTGGGCCTCCATTTCCCCCAAGCTAAATGGCAAATTCTCTATGATCCCCCCTTCCTTCTGGTATAACAAGTCAAGGGGCCCCAGAACAGAGGTCTTCGTCATGGACCATGCACTTCCTCAAATTGCCTGCCAAGTGGGGAGCATCTGGGGGTCAGGGAACTGTACCTTTGTTCTGATTTTCAGTCTGGAATTGGGAAAGGATTGGAGGGATGGAAAAGAAACCTAACAAGCCGACCTGCCTGACCTGTCAGCAAACCCCCCGGCAGGGCACTGCAGGCAGAGGCCCTCACCTTGAGATAAATGACAGCGTCGGTCCCAAAGCCTTCCATGGAGAAGAGCTGCAGGTCCCCCTGGAAGTACTTGGCATAGAGACGGGAAATGGGGAGACCGTACCCGAAGCCGGCCTGCAAGTGGGCAGGAAGGAAATGTATTGAGGAGGCTGGTGCCTCAGCAGCAGATGTGCTGAGTGAGCAGTGCTGGGCCGGGATCAGGCAGGAGTATTCCCAGAACTGAGGTGGGAAGGGGTATGAGAAAGGGAAGGCTCTGAGGCAAAATGGGGGCTGTGGGATGAAGACGATCAGTCTAGGGGAAGGAGGAAGGCTGAGGAGGCACTGTGGGGGCAGAGAGAGTTAGCAGGGAAGGGAGAGAAGCTGGGCCCTGAGAGCCAAGGGGTCTGGGCAGGTCACAGGACTCCTCTAAATCTTAGTTTCCCAAGCTCAGTGCTGCCTGCTCTGCTGGGAATGGATAGAGAGGTGCTGATGAGTTGAACAACACCAAAAGACAAGTAGTAACTTTGTGGGGAGATAGAGGAGAGAGGGAGAACTGTGGGAAAGTGATGGACAGACACCTCCAGATAGGGAGGTGCAGGCTGGAGAGAGATGGGAGGAGCAGGGAGGTCCAGCCTCCAGAGAGGTGACTGACATCACACGCAGCCACCCAAGAATGGAGAGACCATGGGAGATAAGGAAGCGAGAGACAAAGTGACAATTTGATAATGAGAGATGAAGAGACAGATGGGAATCTTTTAGAAGGCAGGAAAGGAGCTGGAATAAAGCTTTCTCACCAGTGGAGTCCCCCCAGTGCCGAGCTGGGGGGTGGGTGCTGTGGAGTACAAGTAGCTGAAGAGTCGCTCAATCTTCCTCAAGGGGACACCCCCACCTTGGTCACTCATCTGGGGGAGATGGGACATGTCAGAGGCTCTCCAGACCTGTTTTTCACACACCCCCACCCCTTGACACCCTTGACCTTCTCCTGGTCTTCCTCATCCCCAGGGTCTTCCTGAACCCATCTCCTGGCAGGAGGGAAGTCCCCACCCCATTTCCCTCTGGCTCCCAAAGTCAAGGGTCACATACTTTGATGGACAGATCTTCCTTGCCCAAGGCCACCATGATCTTGATAGGTGGGAGAATGAGGCTGGATTCATGGCTTTCCACGGTTGCTCGCATGGCATTCTGTGGAGGGAAAGA
>NW_006443570.1:5310817-5348754 GCF_000325575.1 Pteropus alecto | reverse complement strand
AGATGAGTGAGAGAAGCCTAGCCCTAACCACCCCCACCCCCTACAAAGGACCATCCCCCAGCCTCCTTACCTTGAAGAGTTCAAAAAGTATGTGGTAGAGGTGGGAGGGGACATAAACCATGTGAATTGGCTGTTTAGATTTGGATGCTGCCGGGAAAGTCAAGACCAACGATAAGGAAATTATCAAGAGGTCACCATTCAGCATTCATTTACTCAGCATCTAGCACCCAGCACTCAACTTCTGTCCAGTGTCCATCAATCTGCTCGTCCATTCACCAAGCATTCATCCAACCAATCTATCCATTCATTTAGTGTCCATTCAGTCACCTATCTATCCATATAGTATCCATCTATTAGACAATGTCTGTCTGTCCATCCATCCATCCATCCATCCATCCATCCATCCATCCATCCAACATCCATTAATTCCTCTATCTACCCGTTCGGTGTCCATTCAGCCATCCAATTGTCCTTCAATATATGCATCTGTTCAAACATCTATCCTTCCCATCTATCTATTTATTCACAGAGTACAGATCCATCCTTCCATTCATCCACTGATTATGGATCCAACTAGCCATCATTCACCCATTCAAATAGCATCGATCTATCCAATATCCAGCCTACCAGCACCCACCTGGATACCAGAATCCCCTGGAGAGCTTTTGCACCTAGAGGGAGATGGGAGGGTTGCTGCCCAGGTGATTCTGAAACCAGCACCCTGCTTCCTAAGAATCACTCTAGCCTGGAGAGCTTCTTGGTATTAGGGACTAAATGTCTTTTCCTGGTGTCTGGCACAGAGCTTTTGTAAGTAGCAGGAGCTCAATAAATATATAATGGATCAATGAATAAAAAAATCTTAGACTCTGTTCTGGGCAGTATAAAGATGAATAAAATTCAGTCAAGGACCTTGCTTATTGTTTTTACTGCTTAATAAATATTTATCAAATAAATAATATTAATAATAATACAATAACAGCCCTGTTTTTCCCTTATCCAGATAATAGTTAATTTCCTGACTCCCCAACTCACCTTGCTCTCCCATGTCCCCAGCCTTTAGAGAGACAGACAGACAGACAGACAGACAGACACACACACACACACACACACACACACACAGAGCCTTGCTCACTCACCACTGATCTCCTGGATCTCCAGGTCAGGTGAGGCCATGTAATACTTGTCACACAGGAGCTTGGCCATGTCATAGGCATCTGAGAGAACAGAGGAATGGGGTGGCCCACCCTGCAGGAAGTCTTCTTGGCAATGACACTGGGCATCACCGACATTAAACCCATGAGGATATGGCCCCCACCCACTGGGGAATGGGTCACCCTCTGGCCAGGTAAGCTTGGAGGGGGTCACTGGGCTCCTTGGTAGACCAGGCTCACAGAGCGGGGACAGCTTACCTTTCACCACCTCAGAGACGCTGCAGTTGGGGTCAATGCTGCCGATGTGTTTGGGGTGGGCTGGGTTGGTGCTACCATCAAAGATCAGGGCTGCAGCAGGAAGGAGGGTGCTGCTGGTGGGGCCGCAGAGCCTGCCCTGCTCTCCCTCTTCCCCAGGGTTCTCCCCTCTCCACCTCTATTTCTGCTGCCCCTTCCCCATCCTCCTGCCCTCTCTCCTCTAACCCGGACCACTCCAGTGAGAGTTGTGAATACCACATTGGACACTTTTTAAAGAGGTGACATAATTTTGCATTCTGTAAACAGTTAAAACAATGAATTTCATGTCGACATTGACCGCCTGCCCGGCTCACTGTGCTGGTTGATGAGCATGCGGATAGAGATGCGGCTGAGATAGAATCGGTCCAGGAAGTACTGGATGTTCTGGTTGGACACGGGGTCATCGCCATAAGCATCTTTGTACTCCAGCACGCCCTGTGCCATGGTGGGCACCACATCATTATGGCGGTTCCGGATGGTGACCAGGGCCTCAGTGAACCTGCAGGGTACAGCTGATGTTGGGCCCCACCCAGGCCCAACTCCGGGGACACCTTCAGATTTTTTCCTCCACTTCTGACCTCTCTACAGTGTCTTCACCCACTTGACCCTTCCCAACCCAAAGATGGACACACAGCAAAGCCCACCCTGACTCCCCTTGACAGCCTGGATGCTCCATAGGGGCAGGGCATGGATTCCTTATCAGACTCAGGGCACATTGAGGGCAGGGGCTGTCTCCCCACTCAGACTGGATATCCCTGAGGGCAGGGGTCATTTCTTCCATCCTGCTAGCACTTCTGCCCTTGGGTCTGTGACCACAGATGTCACTGACCTATACCTGTTCTCCCTCCTCCAACCAGGGCCCTCACTTACTGGCTCAGGGTATGACGGTCCTCAGGGTCCTTGTCCAGAAACTCCATGATGTCCAGGAGACTCTGGACATACCTGTGCACAAGGGGTTGGGGCGGGGGGACATCACCTCAGCTCTAGCCCAGGCCCCCTTCCCACCTGACTCAGCTGCCCTCACTCTGGTTCTGCCCCTCCTGTGGGCACCACACAGAGCTGTGCTGGCTGACAAGCTACATCACAAATTCTCACTTCATGTCATCTGTATGTGAGTTTCTGACAACACAGGGAGTTATGCAAGACAACCTCTAATGTGTTGGTCCCCCTTAGAGCATCTTTGCTTTGGAATCTTAGAATAGGAGTCTTAGAAGGGCCTTGGAGACCACACCACCGATGAGGTTTCAAGGATGAGGAGACTGAGACCCAGATGGGACAGGGGAGACTTGACTAAGAGAAGTCACTCTACCTCCCTGAGTCCTGTCATGGAAACAGATCCTAGTATCTGTTGCATGCCATGGGCACAGCTGGCAGAGTGGCCAGCCCAGGGCTCCCACAGTGATGACAGCCTCACACCCCCAACCAGGGCTGGATGGGTATGGCCCAGGCAGCGGGAGCTGTGCAATCCACCTAGGGAATGGATTAAATGGTGGATGGGCAGGACCCAGGGTGGGGTGAGCAGACCCAGCTTTGATAAGCCCAAGAGCTCACTCTCCTCTGAAGGGCCCGGCAGGAATGAGCAGCTCTTTGCTGCCCCTCCATCTATAGGCCTGGTCGGGAGGCTAGTTTCCCCAGGACCTAGAAAAGAGCTGGGTAACCAAAGAGAGAGTTGGGAAACCCTGAACTCAGGGACAGCAGGGGGCTAGCTTTTGCAAGGGAGTCAGGCCTACCTGTGGCAGCAGCTGGTACCAACTTGGAGCCACTGTCCCCTGGCCCCCTAAGCCAAAATACCCACTGTTTCCCTGCCAACATGCCCAGCTCACAGCTTGTTCTCCTGGGGAAGGCAGGAGAGCTGACAGTAACACTTCCAGCCAGCAGGAAGGAGGGCCTACCGAGAGCCCTGAGTGGGAGGTGGGGGGGGGCGGGGGGCGTTGGGGCCTAACAGTCTCTCTAGAAAAGGCCCTTTCCTCTCTTGCTTAAGAGAAGAGAGAAGAGGGTGAGAGAGCTAGCTCTGGAGCTAGCTCTGCTGGGTCCCAGTCCTGGCTTTTCCACCTTGAGCCGTGTAGTCCTAGGTAAGTCATGGAACCTCTTTGGGCCTGACTTTCCTCATCAGGAAAAAGGAGGGTTTTATATCTACTGCTATCACTGCTTTTTGGTGAGGATTAAATGTGATAATTAGCACAGTACTTAGCACATAGCGAGCACTCTCTAAATGTTTGCTCTTGTTATGAATAGTGGTTCAAACATTGTCAACAGCTGAGTGCATCCTCTGACTCCCCAGGCAGCACATGATACCCTCCTCCAAGTTGTACTGAATATAGGCTCTGAATCACACCATGTTTTAATCTGTCATGCTCTGGACAGCCACCAATGGCAAGAATAGAGCTTTTCCAGCCCTGGTGTGCCCTGCCTGCTCGCCCCACCCAGGGCTCAGTACAGCATCCAAGAGGAGGCAGTATAGTCACTGATGGAAGAGCCCAGTGAACAGAAAAGATCAGCTTCCCGCCCTCAGCACCTCCTCACCATCCCTGCAGCCCCAGCAGACAATCAGAGCGGCACGCCTGAAGCCTTACCTCATCTTCCTGGAGAATAACAACAGCCAATACTTACACAGTGGCCATTAGTGCCCACCTGTGCTCAGAGTCTCACAGGGTCTCTCATCTCTCTGCAGCCTTTATAAGCATGCAGTACAGTAAGTCCTCACTTAACACTGTCATAGGTACTGTAATTTTAAGAAAAAACGACTATGACACAACCAATTTTACCATGGGCTAATTGATATAAATAAGAATGAAGTTCTTATAGCATCTCATCAGCATTATAATGAAATGACATTGAATAAAACAAAGTTTTTCAGGACCTACAGTATTTCCCCCTTTTTGCAGACAAGGAAACCAGCTCAAGGAGGGCAAATGATATGCCCCAGGCCACACACAGTAAGCCGCCATGCTGGAATTCAAACCCAGGTCTGTCTGATGCCAACTCTACACCACATGGCCAACTGCTCACCATCTACACTGGTCCTAATGGTGATGCTCTGATGTCGATGGTGGTGGCAGCCAGAATTTATTGGGCATAGGCCTTGTGCCAGGTCTCTGCTCCGTGCCCGCCTGCTCCCTTTCTTTAACCTCCATCATTACTCTGTGAGGTGGGTGCTACTGCTAGCCCCATTTTACAGATAAGGAAGTTAACCTGCAGGGCAGAGATTCTCTCTTGCAGGCCCATGTGATTCCAATCCCTTGTTCCCTTATCATGCCCAAGATAAAGCTTCATGCTCACATGATTCTTGGAGGGGGAAGGAACTGGGGGAGAGGACCTGCAAGTGTGCAATGCTGGGGACAGGTAGAGATAGGAAGGGTTGTTGACCAGCTGGAAATTGGAGAACCTGGAACCCTTCCCAAGACCCAGGGGGCAGGCAGAGAGGGAGGTGGTTGGAGCCAGGAGGTCCTGACCAGCTTAGTGGTGCTTGGCCAGGAGTGAGGGGAGTCGGAGTCCCAGTGCCCAGGAATAGGGTGAGTGCTTTAGCTGCTAGCATCAGCACTCCATAGCTGCCTAATGAACCATAGAGGGCAGAAAAGGGGACTAGTCACATGGCCAGTGAAGTACAGCAAAGGGCACCAGGATGGATTGGCAATGGGCAGTGCCTGCCAGCCCAGGTATGGGGAGAGCTGCCAGCCTCAGGCCTCGATCTCCAAAACTGTGAAGCAGTATTTAGAATCCTTGCCTGCCTCCTTCACAGGGCCATTCCTGCAGGGGAGTGGTCCTGGGTGTTCTCTTGGAAGGAAGAGCAGAAGATGAGAAGGATTTCCCCCAGGGGACCCCAGCCCTGGCCTGAAGCCCCCCAGGGGCCTAGCACACCAAATCTCACCCTTGGGCCAGATCTTCGTCCTAAAGGGAGAGACACCGGGGCTGGAGCCATGCTGGCTCCTGGGCTGCATACCCCTCTGAGGGTCGGAGAAAGAACTGAGCTTTGACATGGGAGGCCTGCAGGCAGTGGTGCAAGGACTGATGCATCACTTCTAGATTCACTTGCCCTCAGCAGGTAGAGTGGGGGCCCAACACAGTGCCTAGGGAAGGCTTGGGCCTGCCAACCTCAGCAGTAAATAAAGCCACGCAAGATTCGCTTGATGAGATCTGGAGCCTCCTCCCACTTCAAGGTAATGTGGAAGTCCCAACCCTTTCTTCTGGTTCTTTGTAGCCAGTCCAGTGCCCTGGATTTGGGAGACAGGAGAGGTGAAATTTGGGAGAGGAGAGGGAAGAAGCATGTGCGTGTGTGTGTTGGGGAGGTAAGGGAGAGAGTGTGTGTATAGGAGCAATGTTGGAATGAGTAAGCAGTGCTGGGGCGGGGGACACAGGCTTGTGTGGGAGCAGGAAGGAGCGCTAAGTGAGTGAGGGAGTGTGTGTAAGTCTGTGTGCCTGTGGGCATGCACCATGCACCAGTGTCCACAGCTGCTAGGCACAAGAAGAGTGAACAGGATGATGGCTGTATGAGGAAGGGAGAGGTGACAGACATGTCTCGCATTTGGAAGCAGAGGGGTGGCAAGTGTGGGCACTGAGCCAGGCTAGCTTGGGTCCCATTGCTGGCTGTGCCCTAAAGAGTCCACTGAACAGTTCAGGTCCCTGTCTATAAAATGGGATTCAGAGCAGTTGCCACTCAGAGGAGATGATGCAGGTCAGTAGTCTCTACTCTGATTATATGAACAGTGGCTGAGAGAGTCAATGGGAGGATTTGGCTAAAGCCCCAGCACCATGCCTGGCAGAGCAGGTCTGGGTGCCAAGAGCCTGCATGGTGATGGTGGTGGAGTCCTCCATAGGTAGAGTCTGGGGTCCACACACCTTGCTAACATGCCAGGGAGGTTCCTGTGAAGGTGCTCCATATGGCCTCCCACCCCACTCCCTGCAACCCCTGCAAAGACTCTATTAGTGACAGGAGTGGCTGGCATTGGATTCTACTCTGCAACTCTCCCTTCACCCTCCATTTTTGGGAAGCACATCTCTACCAACTCCACATCTCCCTCAGGCTGTCTTCCTCTCCTGAAAGGAATCAAGGTTGCCCCTTCTGTGCTCCAGCAACACTAGCTGTCAAAAAAGATTCTATAATGTGAATCCGACTTTCCCACTGACTTGCGATGTGAAATCTCTGACTCCAGGTCACTGCCCCAGAACACAGCACCCTGCCTTTCCCTTCAAGAATGCAGCCTCCAAATCACACAGCCTGGGTTGGCATCCCAGCTCTACCACTGACTACCTGAGTGATCTCAGACAAGATTCTCAGTCTCTCCAAACCTGTTTCCTCGTCTATAAAATGGGGATAATAGCAAGGCCCACTTCCTAAGGTTGTCGTGAAGGTTAAATAGTTAATATGTGGACACATTCAGAACAGTTCCTGATGCACAGCAGGCCCTCCAGATATGTTTGCTTTTGTCATCATCATCATTATCATTACCACACTGTCTAAGGGAACCTCTGCCATAATCATATCATCTTTGGCCTGGAGGTGCTGCAGCCTAGAAGTCCGGGACATCGCTTGTGTTTATAATGTTCCCCACACTTTCACATCTAGCAGTGGCATTGGACCCATAGAAACAGCTTGGATCTCCATTTTCCAGATAAGGAAGCCAAGGCTCAGAGAGGCCCCATGGTTTGACAAGGTGTAAGTGTCTGCCAAAGTCAAGCATGCTGATGCCACACCAAAGGCCTTCCACCACGTTCCAGTCACTTCCAAAACAGGGTTCCACGACATCAAGTCTATCTAGTTGAAATAATCAGGTTTATTTGGAATCAGGAATTCTCCACTCGCTCACAGTGATCCCCGCCGAGTGCCTCTCCCGGGCTGAGTGCAAACTCCATTAGCCGTCACCACACATGAATGATTGCCACCACCACTGCTGCTACTATCATTTGCACAGGGCTTCTCTGCTTTCTAAAGAGGAGGTTTTGTTCCTTATTCATCAGACTCTGAGACTACTGGCCCTCTTGCCAGGCTCCCTGGTAGGCTGTCTCCCTCCTCTCCCATACTCTGCCCACTTCCACTGCCTCCACCATCCAAACCCGCAGGAGGTTCTCCTGCAGAAGTAGGTCTGCATTCTCTCAAGGCAGCCACCTTGGCCCTGTCAGGAAGTCCTTCCTTCCCTCAGACCTCAGTCCCTCTTGCTGCAGCCAATGCCCATTCCGGAAATAATCTCAGCAGGCTGTCTCTTCAGTGTGTCGGACACTTCAGCAAGCCTTCTACCTGCTCTCCTCTAAGTTGATCATCCATTGGGAAGTGTTCTCTCTTGCCTAACGTCTTCTGCTGTTGGTTGACATTACTGAGAGAAGAATAAGTCAGGCCAAGCCTTGATAAGTGTTACTGATTTTCAGGAAGAGACTCCAAGGGGGCCCAGGGGCATCACGGGCAGTTCAGCAGCTCCCTGCCCCACCTTCCCCACCCTCCCCACCCTCCTCACAATCCCCTGGCTCTCCCAGGAACACAGTGTCCAGGGAAGGGCCTGAGAAGCCATGTCCTGGAGTCGAGGACCAGCTGGAGAGGCAGCCAAGTCGATCAGCCAGACAGAGCTGGAGGAGGGGTAAAAAGAACAGATGGCACCTTCTGTCTCATCCCCATGACTTCCAAACCGCCCCATAGCGGGAAATGCCAGTGAGCTCAGAAGTCTTGGACTAGGGATTAGCAAGGGGTGACCTGGTTGGGTTACACGAAAGTCATCTCTGTCCCCCCATCTCACCTTTAGCTTTCACTAACAGCACTCGGATGCCCTAGTCAGTGGTTTCCTGCCTCCATATCTTTACATAAGTAGGTGCTTTGGCCTTCCCTTCTTTCTAGGTCTAGCCTCACCTAGGTACCATGTAAGGCCCAGTAACACATTACCATTTCATGCGTCCATTTCAACTTCCCCACAACTTTCTGACTCCACTAACATTCACTGTACACTCACTATGTGCCTAGCCTTGTACAAAACACTTTCCTTCCCAAATCTCATTTAATAAGTACAAGTCATGCATACGCAGGTCCATGCATAGAAAAAAATGCTAGAAGGGCACTAACAAAACCTTACAAAGCCTTAACAGTGTTTGGTTATGGGGTGGAGGGTAGTGGTTGGCATTCTTTTCTACCTAATTTTCTGTTTTTCAAATTTTCTAGGTCTAGGCATCAAAGTGAACACATTACACTTCTGCAATGAGGAAAAAAGACCCTAATCCATGTTACTTTTAAGTAATTTTTTATTCTTAATTTAAATAAAACTAACTCTTCAGCAGCTCACTGCTCCTACCACTGTCTACGTAGCATTTAGTTTGCCCTCTTTTATCCTTCCCCTGAGATCAAGGGTTCCCCTGGCATGACATTGAACTGAAAGTCAGTCTGGTGCTCCTGAACCCAAAAGGAAACCACAGGCAGACCACACCCCCGACAGCCAGAACTAGCAAAAGATTTCTGCACAGGTGCCACTAAGGACCAACCACGATTAGCTACTTACACGCCCAGTTACAGAGTAAACTTGTTTATTCTTCATGTGACTGGTGTGAGCTAATGTCATCCAATTCCTGAACCCTGGACAGAGTTCGTGAGTGAGTTTTACTGAGGATTTCCCTCGCTACTGCTGCTCTGTGCAATAAGCTTTTGGTCTTTGCCCTCCAAAGCTCTTTGGGGATAGGTCCTGTGTTTATGAGTGTTTTCTAACATCCAAACAGTCTGACTTGTAGTTCATATTATATGATTTGAAGATTTGCTTCTTTCTGTTTGTTTCCCACAAAGTTACCCCACGTAAATATTGCCCCACAAGTGCTGGGTTTTCATGACCAGGGCAGAGGGGCAAATGCTGACATCAGCCTGATTTGGGGTTTTGGCTGTGAAAATGATTTTCTAGGTGGATCTAGGATTTCCAGAGAAAGGAGTGTGGTAGGCATAGGGCTGTCCCACAGATACAAGGCTAAGGGTTTGACCTTGTCCCTGTTCTGGCCTAGCATTCTGCTTGACCTTGGGCAACTCCTCACCCTCCCTGTGCCTGCCCTCTGTGCCTGTTCCCGCCTGGAGACTCCATCTCTGAGCCCAGGGCATCTGGCGATGGAGTGGAGGTGTGGGGATCTAGCCGGGGGTCTCACCAACTCTGTACCAGCTGCACCGAGGGTGTGCTCAGCACCCTGTCAGGAAGCAGGTTGATTTCTTTCATGATGTTGGCCAGGCGCACAGGCAGCTCCTGCCTGAGGAAGGTGAATGAGGTTTTCTCACAGGCATTGCTGGACCCTGGTAGGAAAGAGGGAGACATGAGCCCATAGAGCTGCAAACCATTGGAACCAGAGGACATCTCAGGGGTCAAGTTGATTAAATCCTCCACTTCCTGAGGGTTCAGAGGAGAAGTAACTGGGGGCACAGAGTAAGCAGTTCTCCTAATGCCCTGCAGTGCTCCACCCTCCCCACCACGCTGCCTAACCCTTTGGGGGGTTGCATCCTCTCCTCACCCCCATCTGAACCTGCTCTCCTTCAATCACAGGGTGCAGGGCCAATCCGGGGCCCACTTGGAGTTGCCTCTGGCCTAAATTACCTCACTTCTCTCTTTCTCTCCTATCAGACACTCACTTTGGGGGAGCTGATCTAGGTGGGCAGAACAGCCTGGAGAAACCATCCTTTCCCAGGACTGGGCCCTGGCTGAAGGGAGCTCTGCCTAGACCACTGTGGCTGAAAACTCCCAGTGCCATCTCTGGCTCATCTTCACCCAGGTTGGTCTTGATGACCACTGTAGAGCTACCCCTGCATTAATACCCACCCAACTGTGAGGCAGACAGGGCCAATGGATGGTAACCCAAATACCTTGGTCCTTGGCCTGGCTTCAGAAAGAGGGGGTGGAGGATTAAATGAGGCCACAAGCTACAGTCAGGAGACCTAGGTTCTAGTCCAGCTTCTCCTTCCAACTCTGTCACCCAGGAGGTGTCACCGTCTTTCTTAAAGTCCCAGTTTCCCCCACAGTACTGTAAGTGGACCACACTCTACCGTGAGCCCCTCCCAGCTGTGACATTTCTGTAATTGGGGTCCAGTCTGGACTGGACAGTTGCTCCAGGTTGGGAGCGGGCATAGGTGGCTTCCCCACATGGGGTGGGGGGAAGCTCAAACAGGGCAGGGTGCAGGCGGCGAAGTCCAGGGGAACAGGTGCTCCTTGTCCTGGCTGCCCCCTCTCTGCCCCCTCCCACCAGTGACGCAGATGTAACCTGAGCCAGGCAGGTCAACTCTTAAGAGACCTGGGCACCCCCACCCCCAACTGGCACCATGGAAATACCACGTGGACAGACAAGTCCCACACAATGTCTGTTTCAGTCACCACATTGGCACAGCCTTGCTCTTGCTCCAGAGCTCCCCGCAGAACGCTGTGGAAGGTGATCCTGGCCTAGGAACCCAGGGGCTGCCAAGGGTGGGTACAAGTTGCCTGACTCCACCTCATGGTGCCCTGGGCTCCTGCCTAGCTGGGGACAGGCACCCAGACCCAAGGGGATTTGATCTTCAAGTGTCCTTGCCCACTGGGCCAGCTGGGGGCCAGCTCCTTCATTGGGTGGAATTATCCTGGTCAGGGTCTCTCTCCTTTGGGCATCTTCTGCAAGAGCCCCTTCCACAAATGACCCCTGGATGCCCAGCCCAGGTCTCCTTCCATATGACCGTACCTCCAAACGCTGTCTTGTTACTCTCACCAGCATCCTCACCCCCACCCCCATTTCCTCTCTGTCTCCCAGTCTTATCATCAGGACCCTTTATGCCTGAATGCTCTCCAAGGCCCCTCACAAAGCCCAAGAAGACACCTAGGATCCCTCCTTCTTAGGGTCCCCACCCCCCACTTCCCATTAATAGTCCAGTCAAGAGTCTCTTCAGCCAGGGTACCCATAGCCTTTTCAGGCCCGGCTGTCGCTGCCTCCCTGTTAACCCTTTCTTTCCTGTACGCCTTCAAGCAACCCTTCCCTATCACTCAGGGCCTCTCTTCTCTGCGCTTATCGTTCCTGGACGGGACCCCTGCGTTCGCTCCACTCAGCCCCCGCGGGTCCCGGCGCCCAGACGCCCTCTGCCCACTACGTACCGAAGTCCAGAAACTGCTTCATGGACAACGGGGACGGAGAGAACTTGCTGAAGTGCTCGATGTACTTGGGTGCCCCTGCCAGGGACGCATTCTTCAGCAGCGCGCGGACCCAGCGCATGGCGGCGGCACCGCGGTTGGGATTCGGACCGGGGTCCAGGCACCGGTGGCTCTGGCGCTCGGCTCGGCCCAGCCCTGCCAGGCGTCGCGGTTCGGCCTCCTCCTCCCCTCCGCGGCCCTGGCGGTCCTCCAAGCCCGGCCAATCAACTGGAGGCGGCGCCCCGACGCCGCCAATGGCCACTCACAAACAACTCTGCAGCAACCAATAGCCTGCAGCCTCGGCACGTGGCTTTCCCCGGGCCCGCCCCTTTAACCCGTGTTGGCTCAGAGCCGCGAGTTGTTTTCTCCCGGCGGTGAAGAGATCCTTCCCTACCCCGCACACTCGGCTGGATTCCCCTCCGAGCCCAACGCGGATTAACCCCTCCCTTCCAGAGACTTGCTATTCCGCCTCCTTTTCCACTTTCCTCGCTCCCTTCCCGAATCACCTTCACTTGCTTACCCTGAAATTGTCTGGGTAGCTTACAACGAATCCCTGTCCTCCCAGAGGAGCCCGTGTCACTTGTCTTGATCCCGACCTGCTCTCCCTCAGGGGGTTCCCAGTCCGGATGGCAGTGACTGAATGCTCGCAAACTTCAGGATCAGGATGCAAATCCCCATAATCCCTCATTAGGTGCGCAGACCACCCACTTCCACAGGCATCCAAGTAGTTCAGGAAAAGGCTTTTCCAGTTTAAAAACACCCAACGTCGAAACCCAGATTTAACGACCAGCAGTGGTGGAGACAGCCCCTACAATCAGTGCTACGAGTGCAGTTTTCAAAATAAGTTTATTTTATTATTCTCTAGCTCATTTGACCCGAGAAAGCAATCTTCTCCGCCCTGGGCTTCCTGGAAAAAGTCCTGGAAGGGGATTTGTGCTGGGAGCCGGGAAGCCCACTCTTCTCCAGCAGCCCCGGCTCTCTGGTAGGAACGTAGCACGCCCTCTTGCGGTCTGACGTGGTATCTCCTGTCGCCCGACTCGCCCCTTTGATGTTTGTGCTCTTCACTGTTCTGTCCTTGGCCTGAACTTGCCAAATGCCTAATATATACTAGGCTTTGTGCCAGGAACAGGGAAACACAGACAGAATTAAGATATGGTCTTTCCCCTCGCTTGTTTTATTTCTCAATTTGGGAGATCACTTCAAAAATAAATAATTAAATAGGTATAACAGAATGTGATTATAGCCAACATGAAGCTATATGCAGGGGGTCACAATGGGAGAAACTCTCAGCTGAATGAATAATAACCTACAGGCCAGGCACTGTTTGCATGCATTTTCTTATTTAATTCTTCAGATAACTCTATTGTGCTATTATTATACCCATTTTATAGATAAGGAAACCGAGGCCCAGGGATCATTCTCAACTACAAATCTGAACTTGTTACTTGCCTTGCTCACAGTCTTTCAGTGGCTCCCCACTTCTTACTAGAGCCTTTCGAGTTCTCAAGTGATCTGCTTTGGCTTAACTCTTCAGCCTCATCTCTCCATGTTCCTCTGCTCAACTTCCAGCCATACTTCTCATCTACTTTGAGCCAGCCTCCAATCTCCAAGTTGCTGCAAATGCTGTCTCTTCTGCCTGGATCATTCTTTTTTCTCACCTTTACCTTCCCGTTCTTCAGATCACTGACGCTGCTGGGTTGAGTTATGGGCCTCCTCCAAGTGTTCCTTGACCTCCTGATCTTAGTACCATTTTAACTCTCACCACACAGAGTGGTAATCATCGGCCGACTCATCTGTCTGCCCCACTAGACTTTAAGCTCCTTGAACATAGGGTTATGTCTGTCTTATTCACTACTCTCTCTCCAGCACCAGGGACAGCACCTAACACACAGAAGTGTAAACAGGGTGAAAAAAGAAGTTGGGGTCACCAGGGAGACATGCCACAAAGGTATCAGGGAGGACCACCAGATATCCATCCAGCTAGCAATTAAGTAATTGACGATGTTGGTGAGTGCAGCCTTTAAGTTGCCTGGAAGAGTATCTGGGATACTATATGTAAAAAGCCTAGCCCTGTACCTGGCACATAGTAAATAATCAATAAATGGCAGCTATTACTATTATTGTCAAAATTAAAGTAACAAGGAAAAGGCCATAACCTCTGAGGCTAGGTGTAGGAGAAGAAAAGAGATTTCCCATAATCTTACACTTAGAGCTGGACTTCCATAATGTAGGTTCTGTGTTTGAATTACAATTCTTTCTGCAGAGATTGCTGCAGGGTGGTGTTGGCAGTGGCATGGTTTGGTGGATCAGTCAACTAGGTTAGGTGATGCTGAGGTAACAAAATCCCCAAATCCTCAAACTTCTTACTACATGTACAACACAGGTTGGTGGGGGCCTCTCCGGGACTTAGACTGACAGGAGCTTCATCTCAACATAGGCTTCCACAGCAGCAGAGGCAAGGAAAACAGAACTGGGAGAATCATCCGGTAATTTACTGTCTCAGCCCAAAAGTGATCTACTTCCCTCCTGATCACAACTCACTGGCTAGAATTAGTCACATGGTTTCATACAACCAAAAAGGCCCAGGAAGTGCAGTCCTGCTACTGCCTAGAAGGGGAAACATCACCTTATGGGTCATTTTAGTGATATAAGAGCCAAGACCCTCTTCTGGAACAGCTGGGAGGTGCTGTGGCTCCAAGGAGCTCAATAAGCTTGGGTTATAGATTCCTTTCGTAGAAAGTAGACATTGTTGCATCTCTGCCATTATTTCTTTCATAAAAGCTGTAGCTGTACCAGTCATGAAAATGATGACTTAGTCTCACCAGTGTGTGTGTGTGTGTGTGTGTGTGTGTGTGTGTGAGAGAGAGAGAGAGAGAGAGAGAGACAGAGAGACAGAGAGACAGAGAGATGGACAGACAGACAGTGCTCTCATCCAAGCAGCAGCTCACAGGAGACTGGGGACTGTCTATAAAGCTGGCCAGAAGGATGTGTAGATCCCAACTTTTTCTTAGTGGGAAGTGGCTGCAAAGGACTAGACCAAGCTTAATCGAGCTTACTCAACCTGAGCAGGACTTTGATAATCCACATTTGATAACCCACATGACCGAGTGAATAACACAGATTCTGGAGAGCAAACTAAGGTCTCTGATGACTGGTTCTGAGAGCTCTGGGTAGGGGCTGAGGTTTTCCTAGAGGACATGGACATTCTACTGTCAGTCAACCTGGGAAAGGGTAAATTGCAGCATAGGAAGAGGGAGTTGCTGGGCCCAGGATTCTATGCGATGTGGGCTCTGGTGGAGGGAGTGGAGAGCAGGCAGCTGCCGCAGTGGGGCAAGCAGGCTGGGAAATACCCGGGTAGACATCAGGAGCAGCTCCTGGGAGAAGGGCCTGGGTCTGTGGGCTTCCAGAGGAGCTGAATTAGGGACTTGCCTCTAGGCTTCTCTGGGCAATAAAATCTAGCCTTCAGTGAAGTCTTGCCAAAGGTCACAGCCTTGGGAACAATTAATAGAAGGACCTGTGCCATAATTTAGGACAAAAAAGTCATGAGGAACGCAGCCTTGCTCCATTCCCTAGGCCTGTGTGGAGGGGATGACAGCGTAGAGAAAGTAGTGGAGGGCTTGATCCAATACTGTGAACTATGTCAGCTCAGTACCTAAGCACCCCTGGGGTAGCTTCCATGAGACTAAGGCTCCAGGCTCTCCTGTCCAGAGGCTAGGGAATGGATACTATGACCTTTCGGTCCTTCCAGCCTTATGTCACTGCTTCACCTTCTGATCGTCTACTCATCATGGTGCCTATGCGTGGTAGTAGGGAAATTGAGGCAGAAAAGCAGGTTCTTATCTGAATGCAGCCACTAGACAAGGGCTCTCGGCTCTCTACCTTTGAACGCAACCACCCTCCACCGTTATCCAGGACAACAGCTTCCTGCCCCTTCCAGACTCTGCAGATCATCACTTCTCGCCTCCACCTTCCCCAGGGCCAGCTCACCAGCTACCAAGAAGCCACTTTGGTTTCCATCCAGTCTACTCAGGTCTTTCCCCTCACCTTAGACAGTTTCCTGTCTATGACCAGCCCTTAGACTAGGGCACCCCTGAGAGTGAGAGCAGGGGCAGGTATCTTCCCCACAGTCTTCACCCTCCCAAACTCTAAGACCCTTGCACCAGGCTATGTCCATCTGTGAGTCAGCTAGATATCAGCCATCAGATCGAATGGGTTTAGTAAGGGGTGGCAGGGGTGGGGGGGCAGGTAGAAGCAGATGCAGAGTGTACAAACAGGGAGCTGTTTATTAGTTGATGTGAGAAGCCTATATACAAAGAAGGCACAAGGAGGGAGAGGGAGCTCCCCTACTACAGTACCGTGGAAGGGGGTAAGGGGAGCTGCCAACAGGCAGGGGGCAGGAGAGGGTTTTTGGAACCAGCTTCGACTTCTAGAATGGGCCTCAGGACTCAGCCCATGGGGGAGAAGGCAGAGCCGATAGGTGATGAAAGCCAAGGACAGCCAAGAACTCCACTTCTTGGCCCCTAACCCTTGGTCAGTGGGGGCAGAGTGGGGTCTGGCCAATGGGACAGGGACAGGGCTTCCTCCCTGTCCTACATTCAAGTGTCGCTCCCTCTGTGATCTTGTGGGAATTCTCCAGGCCCTTCAGAGGCCGGGATGGTAGTGATGGGTGAGAAGTGGTATTTCTTATGTATCCTTCCAACATCTCCTTGGCCCAGGGCCGGTCCCCTCCTCTGTTGAGGATTCCACTGTGCTCCCAGGGCAGTCCCCGCACAGCATGCCAGGATGTCTATCTTTGTTCCTTTAGGCCGCATTCCCTGCTAGGACATGCTGTGGCTGAGGAGAGAGGCTTCACAGAGATCCATGAAAGAAAGTCATCCTGGGGACCCTCATTTTAGTTCATTCTGCTCTGTGTCTGAGCATGCTGGGTCCTACAAACACCCCCTTAGACAACCTCAGGCAGACCTCACGCTCTCTGGCATGGGTGCCAGGAACTACAGCTTGAGGTACAGCCTGGTGGGCTGTTCCCTGTCAGTAGTTTTAATCTTGAGAGCAGAGTCCATCCAGTGACTATGGCTCAAGATGGGTCCAGTGTGAACAAGAAAGGTGTCACCACATTGGGAGCCTTTTCCTCCTGGCTCTAGCAGAGGCTGGGACACACATGTCCATAAACCATCTGTGGTGCACAAGCACAGTGGGACCCACATGTATCCACATGTGTCCAGGGCACAGGTCTGTGGTGTGCTTGGCAGAGCAAGGTCCACGGTCCCAGCACTCCTGCGCGGAGAAGTCTGTGGCCAGACGACACATGTATGCGCTCGAAGAGGTGTGTGTGCCTGAGCCTGCTGGCGCCAGCCAAAGGCAGTGGCCCCTGTGGACTGTCAGGGCATAACTTATGATAAATAGAAGGGGACACTGGGGGCACGGGGGTGGGATCAGGGAGGATGTCAGTAGTATCGGTCCCGAGTGTGCCAGCTGGTCACCCAGTGCTTCTTCGTGGGCAGGGTCTCCCCTGGAGGTGGGTAGCGCTCCTCCTCCCGGATCCGCACCGCGTGGTACTTAGGCATGATCTGGTAATAGTGGGTCCGTTTAAAGAAGTCACACTGAAGTTGGGGGGAAAAGAGGACGGTTATCAGCAACTGGTTCTCAAGCCACTGGGAAGATGTACCCAGCCTTTTCCCCACCAACTTAGAGGTCCTCAAAGCCAGGACCCCTAATCCAACACAAGACATCTTCCTGTGCTGAGACAGGGAGGACAAGTTCCCCACCCCAAGCCCCAGAGGAAGAGGAAGAGGAAGAGGAAGAGGAGAGGAGAGGAAAAGGAGATGGGGGGCAAATGGAGGCAGAGGGGCAGCCACCAAGATTGCTAATGGGATGCTTGGAAGGGTGGTGGTCTACCATGACCATGATATGGGAAAAGTCGGTTTGTCACCTTGGAGGGGGCTCCCAGGAGGAAAAGTGCTAGTTCCCAGGAGGAAGGACTCTACTAATCTCCCCCTTCCCTGAAGGTGGGAAGAAGGTGTAGAAGCACTCTGGGAATTTGCCTTGTGAACTACAAGGTCTTGGTCTTAACCCTTTTCCAATCCCCAGACAGCAAAGGGGACAAGGGAAGGGTTTTAGGCTCCCTCTTGGGGCTCCTAGTCCTTGAGGGGCTCAGTGGGGAGGGTGCTGAGAGCAGACACCCTGAGCTGTCCCTTGGTGTGGAGGGGAAGCAGAGAGAGTGGCCTGCTCTTTGGGGTGGTGCTGGGGACAGAGTGAGATGTGGAGAGGGCCCATAAAGGAAGAAGAGCAGATAGAACAGAGTCAGAGGCCCCTGCCAGCTGGGGGGCTTGGGGAAAAGAGCCTGGAGGCCGTGTTACCCGGGTGGGTTGGGGGCAGGGGCCGCCCCCTTCAGTAGTCTTCGGTCAGCCTCTCTGTTTCTGACGGCTGGCTCTTCATCTCCGCCTTCTGTCTCTTGGCTTCATACAGGGCGCGAGTGCGGGCTCGCTTGAAGAAGCCGCACTGCGAAGGGGAGGAGGTGGGGAGGGGCCATCAGGGGGAGTTTGGGGGTCCTTGCCAGCAGCACTCATGGACTGGGGTTTAGGGCTGGGGAGCCTGGAGGTCGAAGTCCTAGTCCCAGCTGGGTGGTGTGACCAGAAGCCAGAGTTACTGGGTTCCCTTGTGGCTTGACGGTCCCCCCCACTAACATAAGCAGGAGCATCTCAGTGGGTGAGGTGAGGATGGGCAGGAGACTGGAAGCTGGTAAGAGGAGGGAGGACATGGGGAAGGGTGGGGGTGAGATGGAAGTGAGGAGTGGGGTAAAGGGAGGGTTGCCGAGGGTCTGCTGGCAGGAGGTCCCAGACAGGAGTCCAGGTGGCGGGCTGGGGTCCTAACCTTCCATAGCAGGAGGATGATGAGCCCCAGCAGCAGCAGCCCGGCACCTACAGCCACGAGCACCAACCACAGCTCGATCTCAGCTGGAAGCTCCTCCACCAGCTCAGAGTCAATGTCCACAGAGAACTGGAGGGGGTGAGAAGGAGTTCAGCTCTGTCTGCCCCCTTAGGCCCCAAGTTCATCCTTTCTGTCCCACCTTGGTCCCGAACTCTGCTTCGACCTACTGCCAGTAGGGGGCACTCAGGGACTGGAAAAAGCCCCTGCCTGCCCACTGAGGGCAGCTGATTCATCTAACTCCTAGGTGCAGACCTGGCTGCAAAGGAGCAGCGTCAGACCTGGGAGGCAACCTGGAGCTGGGTTTGTGACCCACATATCGGACTTGGGTACCAGGTCCTTCCCTGATTAGCTGGGTGACTCTGGACAAGTAATTTCACCTTTCCGAATCTCCATTCCATGCTCTCTGATAAGAGGATCATAAGGCATATAGCTAAGTGGAAAAAAGCATGGGTTCTGGAGCCAGACTACCTGAGTTGAAGTCCCAGCTGTGCTATTCACTAGTGTGTGACCTTGGGCAAGTCTTTTAACCTCTCTGTTCATCTGTAATATGGGGATTATGATAATAATATCTACCTCATAGGTTGTTGGGGAGGATTAAATATGTTTAATATGAGTAAACTGCTTTGAGCAATACCTGGTACACAGCAAGCACTCCATAAATATTTACAAAAAAATTTAAAAACACATAGCATATAGTACTATTCTTTTCCTTCTCCTACTATGGAGATATATATATATTTTTTATACTATAAAATTATATCATATTTTACATACATAAAATATTTTTCTGACTATACATGATTGTTATTTCTTTTAAAATTATATTGATTATTTTTTTTTAAATACAGTTGAATAAACAAATGGGACTACATCAAGCTAAAAAGTTTTTGTACAGCAAAAGAAACCATCAACAAAAAGACAATCTACTGAATGGGAGAAGATATTCACAAGTGATACATATGATAAGGGGTTAATATCCAAAATATATAAGGAACTCATATAACTTAACACAAAAAAAACAAACAAGTCAATTGAGAAACTGAGCAGAGGACGTGAGTAGATATTTCTCCAAAGAGGACATACAGATGGCTAGCATATATATGAAAAGATGCTCAAAATCACTAATCATCAGGAAAATGCAAATTAAAACCACAAATGCACAGTGAGATATCACCTCACACCTATCAGAATGGCTATCAAGGACATGGTTCCATAGTGTAGCAGTTAGCATGTCTGCTTTACACGCAGACGGTCCTGAGTTCGCAACCCAATGGAGCCACACACGGTCCATGGTCTACAGCCATATCACCCTGAACAAGCCCGATGTCTGATCTCGGAAGCTAAGCAGGGTCTGACCTGGTTAGTACTTGGATGGGAGACCACCTAGGAAGACCAGGTGCTGTAGGCATAAATAATAATAATAATAAAAAGAATGGCTATCAACAAATCAACAAATAACAAGTACTGGCGAGGATATGGAGGAGGATGTGGAGAAAGGGGATCCCTTGTGCACTATTGGTGAGATTGCAAATTAGTGCAGCCACTGTGGAAAACAGTATGGAGATTCCTCAAAAAATTAAAAATAGGGCTGCCATATGATCCAGTAATTCCACTGCTGGGTATTTATCTGAAGGAAAAAAACCCTACTAATTTGAAAAGATATATGCACCCCTATGTTCACTGCAGCATTACTAGTAATAGCCAAAATATGGAAGCAATCTAGATGTCCATCAACAGCTGAATGGATAAAGAAGATGTGGTACATATATACAATGGAATATTATTCAGTAATAGTAAATAATGAAATCTTGCCATTTGTGACAACATGGATGGACCTAGAGGTATTACGTTAAGTGAAATAAGTTAGAGAAAGACAAATACCATATGATTTCACTTATACGTGGAATCTAAAAAGAAAAAAGGATATGTAAAACCAAACAGAAACAAATCCATAGATATATAGAGAACAAGCAGATGGTTACCAAAGGGGGGAGGGGAGAGGAAAAATTAAAATAAATAGATAAATAGAAGGAAAAGTTTAGCTCCTCTCAGTGTTTTAATCATTTCAAATAATAAATAAATAAATAAAATATCAATGACATAAAGGAAATTAAAAGTTTCTAGTAATTTTACTCCCTAGAAATAACCACCTTCAACATTTTGGTGAATCTCTTTCCGTAAGTTTTAATGCATATGTTTATATATGTTATTTCTTCCACATAATGGGATCTATGTGTACTGCATACACTCTTTTGCAACCTGCTTCTCTTTTCACTTAATATTATCATCTTTCGATGTCAGTTAATAAAGATCAACCTAATCTCTTCTGACGACTGCATTGTCATTGTAGGAAATGCAGCATAATTTATTGAACCAATCTACTGAAAGATACTTAGGTTGTTTCCAATTTTACGTCATTATAAACAATGCTTTAAAATATCCCTATATATTTATGTTTACATACTTTTCCTATTAGTTCCTTAAGATATATTATCATGTGCTAAATCAAAGGAAATGTGCATTTGAAACTTTAATAGATACTGACAAATTCATCTCTAAAAAGAATCCATCAATTTATACTCCAATCAAAAGCATTGCCTTCTACCTCATCAGCTCCAGACAGCATTATTCTTTGTCATATTTCCCAATCTAATGGAAAAAGTCTCACTGCTGTTATTATTTCTTTACTATTGAGTTGAACATTTGTATTTCACCCTATGTACACTGCTTGTTTAATCTTTATGCTGCCCTTTATCTTTACATTTTAAAAAATATATATCGATACTTTGTCGTATATGCTGTAGATGTTTTAAAAAGCAAGCTATCGCTTTCCCTTTCAGTTGCTTTACCATCTTTTTTGCTGTACAGGCATACTTTGTTTTACTGCACTCCATGTTATTGTGATTCACAGACACTGCGTTTTTTACACATTGAAGCTTTGTGGCAACACTGCACTGGGCAAGTCTATTCTATTTTCTAACGATTGCTTCTTGGCCTTTTAGCTAAGATCAAGCACAGTATTTTTCCAATGGGCTCAGATGATGGTCAGCATTTTTTAGCAATAAAGTATTTTTAATTAAGGCATGTACATTGTTGTTTTTAGACATAATGCTATTGCATACTTAACAGACTAGAGTATAGTGTAAACTGACTTTTATATGCACTAGGAAACCAAAAACTTCATGTGACTTGTTTTATTATGATATTTGTTTTATTGCAGTGGTCTGGAATCAAACCTGCAATATTTCCTGTACATAGATTTAAAATTTATATAGATTTAAATTAATTTGTCAAATTTTTCCTTTGTGACTTCTGGGTTTAATAAAAGAATACTCTCTTCTCCCAAATAAAGATATCATTAAATTATTTTCTAAATTTTCTTCTGGTATATTGCGTTTTATTTCCTATATTTAAATAATTTAATCTAACTCAAATATATTTTTTATGGTGTAAGGTAGAAGTTTGTCTTACTTTCCAAATGTGTTCTCCCAGTAGGACTTAATAATCTACTTCTCTCCACTGATTGAAAATGCCATCTGTATAATAAAATAAATTTCTATTCTGTTCAATCAATCTTTCTGGGCCTTCCTCCCCCACCTTAACTTATTTTAGGAAATGTACCACAGCGTATTTAACCAACCCTCCATTCGTCTCCAATATGTATCTCCTACACATCTCCACTTACATCCTTTTCACAACAAATTTCTAGCGATTTTTTTCATATCTATTCTTCTGGATGTAACTTTTTTCTCCAAGTTCCCACGGAGATGGAATATCTTCACAGAGATGTTGTGTGGATCAAATAAACTCAAACAGAGGTTCTCAGCCCTGGCTGCACATTAGAATCCACTGAGGGACTTTGAAACACACCAATAGCAGTGTCCCACCTCCACTCAGATTTCATTACTCGGGGGTGTGATCCAGACACCAGAAGTTCTCCAGAGGATTCCAATGTGCTGCCGAGATTGAGGACCACATAGCAAAAATGCGTGAAAGTTCTCTGAAAAGATGCCCTGTGCTCCCATGCTCTGGCCAGGCACTGCTGTCTCGTTAACACACTCACTCACCGGCACGGTCTTGTTCTCCATGTTAATGGTGGGGATGCTGGTTCGGAGGAACAGGGTAGCCCAGCTGGTTACCCTGACTCGGTCAAAGTCCCTGTAATCCTGGAAGGGGAAAGAGTGGGTCAAAAGAAGCAACTGAAATCCCCCTGAGCCCCCTGACCTTAAGCATCATCGACTCAGGGCACCCTCCCTCCACTCAGTATCCCTGAGCGGCACCCAAAGGATCTGACAGCCAGGCCTCCTCATACACAAATGCACATCATTCATTCATTTGTGCATCAGGTCCTCTGCTAGATGCTGGGACAGCAAAGACAATGAAAGTCACAGTCTAGGTCAGGTCTGTGGACTAAATCTGGCCTGCCACCTGCTTTTGTAGATAAAGTGTTTTGGGCATACGGCCAATCCCATTCATTTATGTATGATCTATGACAGCTACGATGGTGGAACTGCATAGCTGCAACAGAAACTGTATGGCCCACAAAGCTGACAAATTTATAATCTGTTCATTTACAGAAATTTGGTCTAGGTGGCATGAGTAACTGCAACTTAGAGTGAAGCATGATAAGTGGCACGTGCAGCTTCTGAGAAGGTTTTGTGGATCTTCAGAGGAGGGGAGGTCATTTTCAGCTGAAAAAGACCTCGCTGGTGGTGAAGCATCTGAGGGAGACCCTGAAGGCTGAATGAGAGTTTACCTGCAGAGATAACAGAGGGGCAGCTGGCATTCCGGGGGGAAGGAGCGGCATGGCAAAGCGTGGAGATGGGAAAGTCGTGGACGCATGACAGAACAATGGACATATGAGGGGTCATTTTGGCTGGAACGAACATGTCATATCCACACAGGCACACAAACTACACAGCACACAGTGACAGGTGTACAACCTATCATGCATAAAATGCAATGCTGTCACTGAAACACAAACTCACACATATGCACACACACGTGCATGAGGCCTTGCTGTGACCCTGGCCTTACCCTCTTCCTGTTGTTCTCCCCACCCAGGTGGGGGAGTGTGGAGACCTCCAGACCCAGGCACTGACCTCAATAAAGGTGCTGTTCCACACTCGAGCCTGCACAGTCACATTGGTGATGACAGGGGCATCAGGAATAGGGCACTCCAGCCACACGCAGCGGGTGTGGTCACTGCCACAGCTCTGAGGTGGACAAGGCACGCAGGACATGAGAGAGTCTGTATCTCCAAATTCTTCATGCTTCGCCTCTTTCCCTTCAACTCCTCCTCTGGCTGACTCGAGGAGGCCCAGCTTCATCCTTTCACTCCCGTACCCTCCCTCAACCCCTACACATACACATTAAAGGCACATTCTTTGGGCCAAGCACATATAGATGCCAGGAAGTGGGTAACATGAAATCTGATCGCTGCTCGTGGAAATGGGGCCCAGTCACCAACATTCCCTTCCCAGCCCCCTCCCATACTGAGCCTTTGTTCATGCCGGCTTCCTCCACCTGGGACACCACCTCCTACCTCTCCACCTATCTAGGCCTCGACTTGCTTCTCAGGCCTCTTCCTCCCACCCTTCCGACAGAGGGCACCCTGCCCCACTTTGTCCTGTCCCTCCGCACACGCCAGCCCTAAAGGCTGAAGCTTTAAGAAGCTATATCACCCCCAACAGGTTGTCTTCCTGGGAATAGAGGTAGCATAGCATCTTTTCCTTTGGTCCACTGTATTGCCTGCTCCCCAAGGGCAAGGGCAATGGGATGCCCTCTGAGGGCAGATGAGTCTGCCCCTTCTAACTGGGGACTCTTGAGGACAGGGGCCACATAACTTCATCAGCTTGTGGTCTCCTGGTAAGTGGTACCTATCCCCCTAGTTTTGCACTTCCCCTGGGCGTGTGGGCACAATCCTCTCCAACACTGCCCTGGACACTCACCAGCAGGGTCTCAGACTTGGCTTTTTTGGCAGCAGCCAGAGTAGCAGGTGGGGGGCCCTGGCCTCCCCCTGGGTCAAGCTGTCTTCGCCTACGCTGTGAAGTTGGCAGCCTATCCCCAGGGACCTGAAGAGAGAAGAAGAGATTTTCCAGGAGGAAGGAATGGAAGCGGAGTTGAGGAGAGGAAGAAAGGGCAGGGGGAGACGCAGGCACCCTAAGGGGTGTGAGGGAAGGGAGGGGAAGACACTGGCCTTTTTGCCCTGAATCACGCAAATGAGATGCAAATGAAAGATCCCTGTGGTATCCTTACAGAGAGAGTGAGGTTGAGAGGGTTGACAAGGTCTCCGGGTGGCTGGCAGGGCCAGGACCCATTGCCGCGGATGGTGATCTCTGTAGGGTACAGCAGCCACTTGCCATTGATGACTTCGTAGGGCCACTCCAGTCCTAGGACCAGGGTGCCCAGGGCTGCCAGCCCTTCCCCCATTGGGCTCACCTGTGAGCAGAGAGGGCGTCATGGCCACCATCTCCTGGAAAACCACCTCCATTTCATCAATCCCCAACCTTCATACCCTCGGACCCCAGACCCAGAAAGACATGACCCATCACCCTTCCCAGGAGTCTCCGGCCCAGAGTTCTAGAAGTCTCCTTACCTGGAACTCATACTTGAGAGGGCTCCCCACATCCTCCACAGTTTTCATGCCAGACTCACCCATCACTGTTCCCCCAAAGTAGCTTTGTAGCCGGTGACTCACCCTAGAGATAAGAAAAATTCCAGCTCTGCCATAGCTGTGTGGTCTCAAGCAAGTTATTTATCCTTTTTGAACCTCAGTTTCCTCATCTGTAAAGTGGAGTTAATAATTGTTGCTATATCATGGAGCTGTTGTGAGAAGTCAATGAGATGATATATATATAAAATCTTTAGCACAATAAGCTGTCAAGAGATGGTAGGGCCACATTAACACCTTAGCCCTGGAGTTGCTGATTCTTCCACTGATGCCTGCTTTGCAGGGGGAATAATAATAATAATAACAATAATGATAGTGATTCTTATTGTTAAGGGGAGCAAAGACCCAGGGGAAGTGGAGGCCTAAGGATATTAGACCAAGAGAGGTATGTCAGAGGAGCTTGAGAGACACCTTGGGGACAGGGAGGCCCTAGCTCAGGCAGGCTGGGGGGAATGGTACCCACATGCTGAGTGAGGCCTGGAGCATGTAATCCACCAGTAGAGTCAGGGTCATGGGCTGCAGATTGTCCTGGTGACTTGACCTGGAAAAGGAGTGCAGGAAGTAAGTGAGGAGACATGTCAGCTGGGGCTTGGGGGAGGCCCCAGGACACCTTAACCCCGACATAGACTGGCTTTGCAAGGTCACTCACGTGGACAGCTGCAGCTGCACCTGGAGCTCCCTTGTGTGCAGGGTCACCCCGATGACCTCAAAGACGATGAGTAGCTCCATCTGCCATGAGGGCCAGGGAGGCAGAGAGGGGCGTTTGGGGCCAAGCAGGGGTGATGCCATGGTTGGGAGAAAGCTGAATATGATGCTTGGGAGTTGGTTCTCTGTCCTCCTCTTTCCCCATTCTGAGTGAGGGGTCTCTACCTCCCCACCCATCTCCACTCTTTCAATGTCCTAGCCTCATCTTTGCTTCCCTTTCCTCCTTATTTTTCAATGACATTTCTGCTACTTTTGAGCTATATGACCTTAGGCAAGTTACTGAAACTTTCTAAGTCTGTGTTTCCTTTCTGTAAAACAGCATCTACCACCTCAGAAGGTTGTGAGAACTATATCATATAAAAGAAGCAAAGTGTTAGGCTTGGGGCCTGGTGATCAGCAAAATTGGTTTCCTTACCTCCACCTGCTCTAGCTTTGTGCATAGCTCTCTACTGGCCCCATTTCTCTCAATCTCTGGATCCCACCCCACCCCTGCTTACTTATCTCCTTCCTTACTCTCTTTGCTTCAAGGAAGCCCTGGAAGCAGGCAGGCAGAAGCAAGAAAGGTAAGAAATTCACTGGAGGAGTATAGTCTGGGAGAGGGTGAACAGTGCTCACCCGCTGGTTCCGTTTGAAGGGGTTCCCCAGGTGGCAAAGGATAGTCTCGTTGCCCTGGCAGGCCCCAAACTGAGGAAAGAAGACAGTCAGGTCTGGGTGGTCAGAGTAGGGCTGGTCCCACCCCTCCCCTGTGGCATGGAGTATGAAGCCCTAGAGGTTTGAGAACAGGATTCCCCTAGCAACAGAGGCTCTGTAGATACCTGAGGAGGACCAGCCCAAAGGAGAGGGGACACATGACAAAAGACAACACATGTAAATGGCATGCATATAGGATGCAAATATGTGGCGGAGCCCTGGGTGGGCACTCACAGGGCGCACTGAGGACGGTAGCAGGGCGGGAGGTACCGCCAGGGTGAGCTGCGCCTCGTGGGCATCTTCTCCAGCCCGCTGCCTGCTCCGGATATTAGTCACATTGATGCTCAAGAGCAGTTTCCCAAAGTCTCTGCTGTACTGGAGCCTGAGGAAGGAGAAGCTCCAGACTGAGCCCAGAGCCCCGCCCCAGGTCCACCCCAGATCAATTAGACCCCGCCCCTCATGTCTACTAGGTAAAGAAAGCTCCTTCTCCAGCCAGGCCCCGCCCTCTAGTCTCGCCTGGAGAAGAAAGCCCCTTTTCTGGCCAATGAAGGCCAGCCATACACATCCTACCTGGCCAATTAAAGTCCCTCCGCTGACTTGCCTCTCTCTGCAGTCCCGCCCCTCAGATCTTGTGCAGGTCTCCAATCATCTTAACCAATAAGCCCCGCCCCCCAATTCCTGTTAGCCAATGAAGGCCACCCCACCCTTGGCCAATTGGAGCCACCCAAAGAGCACCTGCTCATCGGCTGCCCCTGCTCGGACACGAAGGCTGCCTGCATCTCCAAGTTGCTGTCGCACTTGTTGTCCGGCCCACACTCCTTCTGGAACTGGACCTGGAAGTGGCCGGAGGCGTGAAAATCCCATTAACCACAGTGCCCTCTCATCCCACAGCCCTCCCAGCCCCGCCCTTTCAGTCTGGCCCCGCCCACCTCAGTGTGGTTTTCCAGAGCCTGCGCCTGGTTGAGGACCGGGTAGGCGTCCAGGGACTGCAGCGCCAGCCTGGGGCGCTCCGGCATACGCAAAGATAAAGAGTAGTTCATGGAGATGACGATGGGACGGAGTTTGTCACGGACGTTGTCCTAGGAAGGAGGACGAGCTGAGCCCAGCTCTGCACTGCCCTCCCGGCTGAGTTGAATCCTCACACCACCTTGAGCTCCCAGAGAGGAGCTGGGGCCCCTTCCACCCTGAAAACCCCCCAGTAAGGCTGAACTCCACTCTGGTTCGATCACCAATTGACCCCCTTCCTACCACCCTGATCCACAATGAGATGATGGGGCTCCTCCTCCCCAGAGATTCCTCTGGGGTGGTATGAACCTCCCTTCATGCTTAGGTTCCCAGGTCAAGCTCTCCCTTTCCTCCATGATGTCCCAGAGAGGAGCTGAGCTTGTTCCCAACTCATGGACCCCTTTTCTGAGAGCTTAGCTGAACAAAGAGTCTCGCACCCCATATTCTTCTCAAAGGTGAAGAGCCCTTTAGCCCCATCCCCACTCTGCGGGTCTCTGTCTCTCCTCTGCCAAGTGCTGGGTGCTGTGCACTGTACCCCCTGAAAACCTATGGCCTTACAGGCACACCTCCCCCAACTCATTCCCTGGGGAGACCCCAGTCCCCCACCCTTGACCTGCTGGCTACCTCCTCCAGGGATGTGGAGCCCATGGCCTTCCCCTGGCCCCTCCCTCACCATCAGGAGCAGCTCCAACGTCTGGCAGCGCATCTCGGGCATGGAGAAGAAGCCATGAAAGACAGCTGACTGGCTCTGTGCAAAGCGAAGTCGGGGTGGGCGGCGGTCCCGGTCAGCCTCCAGTGTATAGGCCAGGGCTGCAGGAGGAGGATGAGGTGGTCAGCAAGTAACCAGGTGAGCATGCCCCCCCTCACCCTGCACCCCAGCACTCACTGATATTTTGCCTGTAGTTGGGGTTCCCAGCACTCTGGTTATAAGCAAAGCACAGCTCCACCTGCACACTGTTGGAGGGAGGGGACGTAGAGGAGGGCCTGGTCACTGCGGGACCCAGATCCAGGCCCTAGCTCTCACCTTTACTGGGCAAAGGGCAACAGGATCCTTCAGGGGAAAGGCAGGGGCAAAACTGGGGAGTCCACATCGCTGATCATGGGTGTCCCTGGGTTCTTCCCTCCCCACTCCCAATAGAGCCATAGAATGGTCACCAATGGGGAAACTGAGGCCCTGAGAGCAGAGGAGTTGCCTGAAGTCATTTGTCAGTTGTGGCCCAACCGGTCTCGTGCAGGATCCCCTGTCCAGACCCCTTTCTACCACCTACCCCCATGCTTCCCTCCTCTGTCTGCCTTTGCCTTCTGATCCAATATCCACACAAAGACATGGGGGGTCATCACCACCACGGTCACATCGTAGTGACTAACATTTTTTGAGCACTTAGGGTACACAGGGCACCATGCTAAGGGATTTTTGTACATTAGCTCATTTAATTATCACGACCCTGTGAATTGGTTATTATTAGCTTTGTTATATAGGCAAGGAATCTGAGACTCAGATTAATAATTTGCTCAAGGTGGCTCTCTCTTCTTCCCGACATCTGTCCACCTGTCTCCCTCATCCTTCCTCCTCCAGGATCTCACTCCACAGAGCCCACCCCTACCACTGCAGTGGGCATAGCTAGGATTTGAAGCAGGTGGTCCAGACCACCATGCCTCATTGCCTCTACCCCCGTCTCCCAATTCATCCATACCCTTCCGCAACGAATTTTGCTTTTCAGTGAGGTTGGTTAGGGAGAGCAATGCTTACCCCAAGAATCAACTAATGGTGGTGTATCAGGAGATGCCAGGGAAGGGGTTTGGGAGTCAGGGCCCCTTCTGGGCTGCCTATACATAAGAAGGAGTGGGTGGGCAGAGCAGGAGCTGAGAGTCTCACCAAGAGGTGTCTGTGCAGAGTGTGGGGTCCAGCACCGAAGGCCTGGCCACCAAGGTCTTATAGAGGATGTTGATGACAGGCCGCGCCCTGCATAAAAAATACATAGATATCAGCACCTCCTGCTGCCCCAAGCCAGGCCTGGCCAAGACTCAGGCTTGTGTGGACCCAGCGTTGACAGTGGACAGAGCTAGGGCTCCATGCAGACAGGGCTGAAGGAGAGAATGGCCCCTATCCACTGTCGCCTTGGCTCACCTCAGGAGCACGATGCGGTCTGAAAGGCTCCCCACTAGCAGGTCCGGGTAGGAGTTCTCATCCACATCCATCCGCCCACTCAGGGAGTAGCCAAAGGTGGCCAAGCCAGGTAGTCTCAACTTCTCTCCGTGGATTATCTGAGAGTAGGGGGAGAGATGTGGACAAACTCTGGGATAGGCTCTGGGGAATGAGGCCCAGGGGGAATAGAGAGCGGGTGGGTAAGTGAAAGGAGGGTAGGCTCCCTGAGTCCCTATCCATCCATACCTGTTGGGGCTGTTGGAGAAGCCCCCTGGAGCTGCTGTGATAGATGTACACTGTTCCCAAGCCTTCAAATGGAGCTCCCACAGCAATGTCTGGGGAAGAGAGGCAGAATGGGGTCACTTCGGGGACTGTGGGCCCCACCTATCCCCAACCCTGTGCTCCAGCCACAGAGCCCAGCACGGCCTTGACTCCACCTGGCCAGGTAGTGTTCAGACCATCAGGGAACGGAGCTCTGCAGCTCAAGATTAAAATTGGGACCACTGGGTACCCAGTTGCCTCCTTTTATATGTCAGAAAGTAGGTCCAAGGAGGGAAGTAACTTGCCTAAAGTCACAAAGCAAGTTAATGTCTCAGGCAGGCCTACACTCCAGATTCCTGACCGCTGGCTGATGTTTATTTTCCCTTATTACAGTGCTTTCCATCTCCCCTACAACCTCCCCTCCAGACACCTGTATTTTTCATGTCATTTACCAGTAGGGTCACAAAAGCAGATGTTCCCCATTGTTTACTTTGTCAGATAGTTATCAAGCACTCGTTTAATCCTCACAAGAGTGCTGGCAGTAGGTACTACTGTCCCCACTTTGTGATGAGGAAACAGCCTCTGAAAACCCAAAGTCACACAGCTAGTGAGTAGAGAAAAGGACATTGGAGCTCATGTCTGTCTAACATGGCAGGCTTGGATTTTAATCACAACACTATAGTGAACTTTACTTGTTAAAATGTCCAGATTTTTAAAATTCTCACTATTATTTTCACAAATAAATTCAAAATGGTTTAGCTTCTTAAACTTTACTGACCTCCTAGTTTGCTGCCTTAGATCTGATACGGTGTTAAGTAACCAGAATGCCAAGCTTGCTAGAAAAGTATGTAAAGGAAGAATAAGTAGGTCTTGAGTGGAAACTGGATGCCTCCCATATCAGTAAGTGCTTGGGCTCTATTAACTGAACTTTCTGGCACCTGTTTTGCCTCTTTAGAGGTTCCTTTGCCTTCTTTTTGGTTTTCAGCTATGTTCTGGGAAACTGAGGATGCCAGAGAAGTGACTTCCATATAAGCCAGGTGCTCCCATGGCAAGCAGGCTCAGCCTCTCGATCTGTCACTCTTCCTGACATGCAGGTCTGATTGGTCCCTAAGTGCTACAGAGTTCTGGTGACATCCTCTATATCTGGGGCTCCCACCTTATCCTAGGTCTTAAATTCTCTCATCTGATACATTACATTCTTGATCTTAATACCCCAGCCTTGATTCCCGCCCCCGCCACCGCCACCATCCATCCAGAATGATCTTTCAAGATACCAAGGTACCAAGCTATCACATTACATCTCTGACCCAAAACCTTCTCCGGATACCCCTCTACCATCATCCAAACATAAAGCCCCAGTTCCTCTGCCTGGCTTTCAAAACTTCTACCCCACCCCCATACTACCTCTCCAGCCTCATCTCTGATGTGAACACCTCACACCTATTAGATTTGGGCATGTCAGGCGAGAACCCCACACTCATGATGCACCCTTTCTGCTCCCCTCCATTGTGCACACTCAGTACAGCCTTCAATGCCCAGTGGCTTGCCCACTCCTCGCCTCTGCTGTTTCCCTCTGTGCATCCTCTAGTACTGCCGCGAGCTCCTCAGGCCTGGGCCCCATCCCATCTCCTCTTCTGGCCCTGTCAAACCTGGTATGCAGCTGGCACTCAGTCAGTGGGGGTGCTGGGGTGGGAGTGCTGGCTCATACCCTGGAATCCATCCTGGTTGATGTCACCAATGCTGGCCACGGAGAAGCCAAAGGCAGAGTGACTAGGACCGTGAAGAAGGAGGGAGGGGTGGGCAGGGAAGGAGGTGCCTGCCTGGTTCATGAAGACATAGATGGCACCCCCTACCTCCTTTTTCCGCTCAAAGTAGTAGGGGGCACCCACCAGGAGATCCTGCCACCTGCACAGGAAAGGAGGGGGAAATGGGAGTGTGAGGTCAGCCCCAGATATGCACCATAACTCTTGTTTAGTAGGCACAATTGTGCCAGGGCACACAGCTGTACAAAGGCATCTCTGGTCATAGGTCGTGGGAAAGACATGCAATGCCAATATAACCTATCTAATAGAAAACACATGCGAGAAGCCGTATAGGCACAGATCACACCGAAACAGCCCACGTCCACTAGAGCCATACAAATGACCGGCATAGACAAAGAGATGCAGGTGTCAAGCAACTGACGTGCAGATACCCCAAATCCCATAAAGTCTAATTGCAAATCAACAGGCAAAATTGACTTGCAAATCCCTGCAAACAACATGCAAACAAATGAAAAATTACAAGCCTCCAGTTCCCTGCCTTGGCAAGCCCGTCCCCCTCACCATTCTCCCTGGCCCCAGAGAATGTCCCTGGATTCTCACCCATCATTGTTCAGGTCTGCCAGGGCAATGGCACCGCCAAAATAGGCGCCCACCTGTGTGCCCTCCAGCACCTGCCTCCTCCGCAGGTCTCCGCCTACCTCCTGGCTCAGCAAGAAGACAGCGCCCATATGTTGGTGCCGTGGGGCACCTGTCACAATGGTGATATCCGTGGGGTGCAGGATGGCACTGCCCACCTGCACTGTGTACCCTGGGAAGGGAGGAAGGTGGTCAATCAAGGCCCCAGTAAACTTTGTCTCCTTCTATCTAAACCCATTATCTTCTATTCCTCTATTTGAAGCTGGGCAGGAAAGTGAACACTGAATGCCCAGTGTCCAGTCCTGCCTGCATACTGGACTGTGAGCTCTGTGAGGGTAAGAGCTTTGCATCTTGGGTACATACAGGTGGTGTTCAATAAATACTAGTTGAACGAAAGGACACTAGTCACACCTGCACCCTGGCCTCACTCTTCCATCTGAAGGTGAGAGGGCTAGCCTTCCAGGGCCTGAGACCCCCTCTTCCTCTTCCACCCATTGGGCAACCACAACTGGACTCACCAATATAGAGGTTTCCTTGGTCCTCTGGGCCCTTGTAACTGTATTCAGATAAATCCCAGTCCTTCCGCTGAATCATGTAACTGTTTCCTTCACAAGGATTTGGGGAGGGGAAGTGTAAGTCACCATCCCTTTCCTCCATCAGTCCAGGCACCCTCCCCAGAGAAGGATAATAACCTTTTAAAAATATTTGTGATTACTTCGTCACTTGCAAATCACTTCCTCTTTAACTATTCTGTGATACAAGATAATGACTCTTATTTTGCAGATGAGAAAAGCAAGTCTCAGTGATGGGGAGCTAGTTATAGAAACATGGCTGGAATCTGGTCATCCAGGCCCCTGGATACTGGATGACATTTCTCCAATTCTAGACATTGAGGGCAGACTCCATGCCATTATTTCCTCCTGGTCCTGCCCCCAAACTCCGCCTGCCTACCTGGCTTCTGTTGCTGGAGAGCACCTGCAACCCTGCCAAGGTTCTAAAGGACTAGGGGGTGAGAGGCAGGACTATAGGGGCGAGCAGAGGCCTCGGCCTCAGGTGAACGCAGAGGTGTGTCTATGCCCCAGGCCACCTGTTGGCCAAGAGGACAAGATTCTGGGCTCCCTCTGCCTGTTGATTCTGCAACAATCAGGTACAGTAAGGGGTAAAGAGTCCCTGTTGCTACAACCTGTGTGGTGGAGAGGCAAAGATGGAAGGGGTGTGGACCATCAGGGGGTGGCATGGTAGTTACAAGCATGGGTCTTGATAAAAGGTTTTACTCTGCAGCCCCCAAAAGATTGCCCTACATGAATTGACATGAAAAAAAAAAAACCCAAAAACAAACAAACAAAAAAACACCCTGTTTATTGAAAAGTGAAAAGAGAAGGTAGCAGAGCAGCGTGTTTAGTTTGATTCTGTTTGTGTGTGTGTTAAAGATAAGTCTGGATGATCCACAAGATTCTTGGTAGTATAAGCTGGGAAATGGGACGAGGGAATGGAGGGGCACTTTTACTCTTTATTTTACCAAAACCTACTGTACCATTTAGTAGTTATTCACTTTTTAAATAAGTTTTTAAATGGTTAAACTGGAGTCAAATGGACCTGCGTTCTAATTCAGGTTTCAAACTTGCTGTTGGCTTGGGCAATCTACTTCACTTCTCTGAGGTTCAGTTTTCTGTAAAATGGGTATAATAATACCTGCCTCCTAGAGTATTTTAAGATTAATTAAGATAATATGTGTAAAGCCTCTAGCACACAGTGCTTTAATATAGTAGAGGTTGTGGTGGTTGCTAATATTGGCCAAGGCGTCCTGTCTCTTCTATCCTATAGTGTGGAGGGTCTCAGCTGGCTGTCCAGTGACTGACTAGGTGGTCTCTGTTCCTCCTTTTTCCCCATGGTCCCCACCTTTCCAATTGTAGGCACCGGGAGCACCGAAGTACACAGTGTTCTTGGTAAAGCCGCCACTGGTGCCCAGCTGACACATGCCCGTCTCCAGGTAGTCAGTGTTGCTGTTGCACATCTCGTTGTGGTAGGTCTGCCAGTCATCAGTGCGGTCCAGCTCTAGGTCATTGCCCCGCACATAGCACTTGCCCACCATGCGCCGCTGGTCCTCCAGCCCCGACCACAGCACCTGGGTGTAGCGGTGGGCACAGACCTGGGGACCCCACCCCAGCACACAGCCTGAGTCTGCAGCAGGGACCCAGGGCCAGCCATCTCCTTAGCCCTGTGCACCTCTGGCTTTGTGGGGGAGGAGCCGAAAGGGGCCTCCTGGCTTTTCTTCCCACAGTGATGCCTCGACCTGCAGCTCCTGTCTAGAGCTCAGAAATCTGCTCTGAAGGTTTGAAACACTTTTTGGAAGGCCAGAAGGTACTGATTTGAGAGTGGTTCAGAGATCTTGGCAAAACGAAAGGGGAAAGGATGAGGGAATGTGGGGTTCAGGCTCTAAGGTCCAGGAGGAGCTAGATATCAAGGAGATTAAGGAACCTGCTTCTCTGCTGTCCCCAGATAACCTTGCCCTCTTAACCAAAAGACCACCATTAAAATAATTTAACAACGAAATAATAGCAGCAGCTAACACTTAATGAGTACTTACTAAAAGCCAGTCACAATTTTAAGCTCTTCACATATTAACTCTTTTAAGCTCCTTAACAACCCTATGGAGTAGGGACATTTACTTTTCCCATTTTAGATAGGGAAACTGAGGCACAAGGAAACGGTTTCTGCTTAAGATCTCACTTCTAGAGAGGCAGAGAATGTTCAAACCAAGGCTGCCCAACTCTGAAGTCTGAGCTGTTAAGCACTAGGCTGCTCGCACTGTCTCTCTCGGAGCTTCTCCTGGCACACTGGAGGTGCTCAGTAGTTACTGGGCAAATCAATCAGAATAGGGTATTTGTTAAAACAGCCAAGGGCCAGGCAAAATCCAGGCCTAGTTCTTGTGGGCTTGCTTTCTGTGTTCCTTTTAGTTGTGAGCATCACTCACACAGGGCCAAGCCTGACCTGAATCACCACTAAGTTCCTAGAACTGGCATACAGTAGGTGCTCACTAAAAACTTATTGAATGAATGGATGGGTGAGCAGATGATGCTGAAGGACCCAGGTTCTAATACCCACACCATCCATAACAGGGGTCTACAAAAGGTGTTTTCAGTGAACTGATGCAAACTCGGAGCTTAAAACAGTGTTCAAAAGTGACAAATCATAGCAGTGCTGGCTATGGGGTGACGATTGGAAGGGGCACACTTTCTGGAGTGATGAAAATAAGCTATTTCTTTAATGAATTACATACACGGGTATATAATTGGTCAAAACTCACTGACACTTAAAATCTGTACATCTTGATGTATGTAAATTTTATATCAATTTAAAAATGAAAAATATTTGTCTATCTGGGACTCAGAAATTGACACCCTAGGGGCTGGCACTGAGCAATGTGGGCAGGAGGTGACGACTGTCAGCAGGGAGTGGCCCCAAACCCAATCCGGGTGAGCTGGGGTCAGTAGGGCTATGCTTCTTCCACCAGCCAGCCTCCCAGTAAGGATCAAGACCACGTTGCAGGGCCCTGAGGCCCCGTCTGCCCTTTCCTCCTTGAAGTTCCCTCAGCTTGTTCCCATGAAGGGTGAGCGCTGCAGGAATGAGGGTGAGGGTGAGTAGGGAGGAAGTGGGCGATCCAGACAGGACCCAGGCTATGCTGGACACTCCCCCCCACCCCAACCCCCCAAATGAAGGATCGAAGGATACCCAAGGGACACAGACAGCCACAGAAATGGACATCTGCAAGACCCCAGCTCATGTACCAAACACTTTCCTTCACAGCTCCTGGGAGATGAAGGAGAGGGCTGGAGGAGGGGGGTGCTGACAGTAAGCGCCCACTTACCAGGACTCTGCCTGCAGGGCCCTGGCTGGCCACAGTCACCCCCAGCCACATGTCCTCAATTATGTGATGGTCAGGGTCACCTGTGAGCATGGGAGGGAACATGAACCAGGGCACCTCATCCTCCTACTGCCTGGAGCCCCCAGAGGGCAGGGGTTGGTCCCTCTTGGGTACTCCATTCCAGCAGTGCAGTCCTCCCTATTCCCTCTCCCCAGCCCATCACAGTCTGAGCTCCACAAATCCCACGTGGTCCCACTCTCCTCTAGGACTCCCTCTTAGATGGACAAGAAGGGACTAGAAACTGCCCAGGTGAAACTTCTATCTCCTCCAGACCATTTCTTTCTGTGCTACCCTCTCCACCAGGCTCCTGACCCAGCATCGATCCCCAGCCCCTTCCCCTCACTTTTCTCTCCGATGTCCATCCGCTCACAGTCGTCCTTGTTGGCAGTGAGTGGGCACAGGTACACAGCACCAGTCCGGTTGGTATAGCCATCAGGCACAGCAAGATCCCGGGGGGCACCAGCCAGGAGCCTGAGGGGCAAGGAGGTAGGGGGGGCCTGGGCTCAGACTCTCCAAAGCCCACTTCAAACAACTTGCCTTTACTGAGCATCTGCTCTGTGCCAGGCTATGTGAGCCAGGCTCTGGGGTCGGAGACAAATAGATCCCAGCCCATGCCCTTCAGGAGTGCCCAGTGAAGGGGAAAGCAGGCAAGGAAGCAGGTACCTGCAGTCAGTGCCTCATGAAAGGAAAGCAGGGATCAAACCAGCCCAGATTCTGCATGAGTGGCAGTCGGGGAAGCCCACAGAAGAGAGGACCTGGTCTGAGTCTCAGGACGATGACCACTGTTCACCAAGTAAAGAAGGGGAGTAAGGGTACTTCAGGCACAAGTACGGTATGTTCAAGGGCCCGGAAGCATGAGCAAGCAGGGTGACTCAGGGATTTGCAGGGCCCTGATACAGCTGGAATCTGGGAACATGGGGAGGGGCAAGAAGGCAGGGTACGAAGGGTCTTGGGGAAGTCATGGACGGATCTTAAGTAAGGGAGTGACATGGGCAGATCTGGGTTTTGAAAGGAATGATTTGGCCTCTGAGATGAAGGTAGACCTGAAGAGAGGAGAACTGGGGGAATTCTGGAGCAGGGTCTAACTTACAGGGGGTCCCGGGGGAGAACATGCAAGGGATGGGATGGCGTCGGATGTTGGAAACCCGGGTCCTTCCTCTCTAGGCTATCTGAGGACTTAGGTCTAGGAGGCTTGGGCTCTTACTGATCTAGGTGATGTTTATCTCCCACTGCCACCTTAACACAGGCACATGGGTAATGGGTGGGACTGGGTACCTGCCATTTTGGACAATGTGACCCTAGGGCAGTGTTCTTGGAAGGTGGGTATGAGAGTGGGGATGGGTGAGGACTACTACCTTGTCCCCAGCCTGTCCATCTTTATGGACACTGACTACAAGTTCCTACAAGGGTGCTTGGGCCCTGGTAACCCATCTCATACCAAGGAAGTGACTAGAGGACAGGAAGGCAGGGGATCAGCCTTAAAATAATATCTCAAAAAACAGTCTTCGGACCGCCTGCATCAGTAATCCCTGGGATATGTGTTAAAAAGGCAAATTCCCCATTGTATCATAGACCATCTGAATCAAATCTGGGGCTTGGAGCCCTGGAACATGCATATTTAACATGCACCCCAAATATTGTGCACCCTAGTTTGAGAATCCTGTTCTACCATT
>NW_006443570.1:5296523-5310800 GCF_000325575.1 Pteropus alecto | reverse complement strand
GGCATCATCCCTCTGCAGTTCTGGGCATTCTGCCAGGACCATCTCCTCCATCCTGATGGACTCAGCCTCCTGGATGGCAGGTACCTCCTAGGAACCCCTCCATCTGGGCCCAGCAACACTATCACCCTGAGGCTCCCAGCTCAGAAGCTGGGCTCTGGGCCTCCTGCCAGAGTCTGAAAGTGCCGAGCTACGCCCCGCCTACACCTCCTGTTAGTGAGGGTTGCAGGGAGTGGGCAGGCCAGGCCCTGGGCATGTTGGGGCCTGGGTGCCTCCGCCCACTGGCTGTCAGGAATGCACTGCCTGGGGGTACTGGGAAGGGGGTGAAATCCCTGCTCGCGCCTCACATCTCAGCTTAGCCCTCACCCTGGGGAAGTGTTCTTGGGAAAAGGGGTGCAGCCTTGTTAAGCAGAGCAGTTCTAGGCAGGAGGGCTGGCAGGGGGCCAGTGTGGCGGCCGGGCTGGTTAGTCACCCTCTGTCTGGCCTGGAAAGGGTGCCTGCTGAGTCTGTTGCCTGACTACCCCTGGCCATCACCCCTGGCATGCCTGATAGGTGAGAGAGGGAAGCCACAGCCTGTGGGAAAGAAATATCTCAGCCTGGGAGCCTAAGGGCCTGGTTCTAGGGTTTGTTCTGCCTCGAGGTGAAATTTCATTTCCCTTTCTGAGCCCTGAGTGCCTCATCTGTAAAATGGGGACAGCAGCTGTCCCGCCATGTCTAGGGTTGTTTGGGAGCAATGGGTTCTTTCTTTCTGACAACGAAGCCATGGCCAACGTGAGCACTGTCGTCTGATTCTTGTGGCACCGGGACTGGCCCTAGCACACCCCCACACCTCCTCCCAGGCACCCAGCAATTTCAGTCCCACCAGATTAGGGAATCTGGAGGAGAGGGCAACTAACAGACTAGTCCAATTTTTTAGAGGGAGCAGAGGACAGGACATAGTAGCACTTCCAAGGCCTAAGGAAACCAGGTTATCACTAAGGTGGGGGTGGGGCCCTGGCAGAGAGTCAGTCTAGGGTGAGAGCTCAGATCTGGCTGGAGGTGGAGGCTGCAGGTTAGCTACAATGACCTTGAAGGGGTGGGTCCAGGCCTCCCTCAGTGGGCAAGGGGTCCCTGGGGAGCCCAGAGGTTGCCTCTGATTCTGCCCTGCCCAAGATGTCTGAGGGAGTCAGTCGACGGACCCCTCCTCTAAGTTTCCTGGGGAACCAAGCAGGCGGAGCTGGGTATGAATGACAGTTGGATTGAAATAAATTTCCTTATCATCTATACCCTCCCAGCCCTCACCCAGCAGCAATCTTGTGCCTACTGACTGGGGTGGGGCAGGACCAGTGCCCTAATCCCAGGCCCCTCCCTCCCCAGAGATTCCATTGGGAGCCCCCACCCTCACCCCCCTGGAGTATTTTTAGTTCTAACTTGTACTGCTCAGAGGCCCTTTAAGGCCCTCTGGCTGCCAGCCCAGGATCCAATGGGTCTACAGCCAGAGGACTGAGAGTGGATGGGGGAAGGTGGGTAAGCAGAGGGTCTGGTCCAGCTGCCTTCAGCCACAGCCAGGTATGGGAGAATCCAGGGGGTGGGAGAGACCTTACTGATATGCAAAGACAATGCAAATTAACATGCAAATGAGCACTCTGCAGCCTGCTGTTGGGTCTGGTCCAGATCAGAGTCTAAAAACTGACCCCTTCTAGACCACTACTGAGCCCACCCTACCAGCAGCAATGAGAAGGGAGGGGGTTAGGTGTGAGGCTTTGCCTAGCTCTTGGAGCAAGAAAGAAAGGAGATCAGATCAAACCTCTCCTGGAGTCTGGCTGGGCTGGGGTAGGTGGGCAGGGAGCCCCTGTGGAAGGTAGGAGGGTGGGGGAAATGACCTCTTAAGGGCTTTCAAACAGCTGCCTCTATATCCTCTCCTTTGGCTCCAACCAGACGGCCCCTCCTGGCCTCTGGGGAGCCCCCTGAGCTCCGAGTTCTAGAAAAGCACTTCCTCACTCCTGCCCCATCACTTTTCTCCAGGCAGTTCAAAGCTAATGGCACAGTCAAATAGAAAGCAGTAGAATCTGAAGAGGCCAGGGAATGGGACCCAGGGATATCAGGGTTCCAGGCTGGCTTACCCCAAAGTAAGGAAGTTTCCCCTGGGGGCACGAGGGTGGGGTGATGCTCAGAGAAACAGTCTATAAAAGTCAACTTCCCAGACTCCTCACCTCAGGGGGGTGTTGGGGTTGCTCCAGTGGGAAGATTTCAGTTGACATGGAGTGAGCCAGAGGGTCTAGCACACAGGCCAGCTGGCCCACATGTCATTCCTCAGGGCCCCCTTCCACCTCAGGCAGGTTGGATGGGGGGATGCTCCAGCTCTGAGCCAGGGCTGGGGTGGGGTCAGCTCTCAGATGCCTAGATCTCAGTTCTGTGCCAGCTCCGCTGCCCGAATTAGCCAACTCCCCAGAGGCGGTTCCTATGGTAGCTGAAACTGCAGCCCTCTCTGTCCTCCCCCTACTTCCCCTGCTGCCCATCCAGCCCCCTCTCTCCTCTGGTGATTCAGCCCTAGAACCAGAGCAACAAGCTGGAAGAAGCAATAGAATGAGAGGGGACGGGGAAAAGAAGCCTCGGCCTAAGACTTTGATAAAAAAGAACAAGGCAGTTTTTCTCACTTCTTCCCCTCTCCCTTGCTCCTTAGTGTTTTCTTCATATTTGATCCGTTAGGGCATTCTTCATGTCATCTAATCTCGATTTCTCCTGCTGCGACGGACATCCTCTTCCTCCTTTGTTTAGCTCTGACCAAGCCCCTTTCACTTATTTTTCTGAAAGATCAGGCTTCCCCTGACTCCCACCTAATTTAAAGCTCCTTGGCCTGAACTCATCATTGGAGAGAGGAAAAGGACACGACGCACGCAGGCCTTCTGCCTGCAGCCGCAGCTGCTATTCCCATTTCCTCTGGAACGAGCCTCGGAGGCTGCCAGGTGGCTGCTCTGCCCAGGGAAACATGTTTTAGGAGAGCACAGCAGGTAATCCTAGTTCCTGCCTCCCTCAGGTATGACCTCATCTTCCAGGAGCTGCAGCCACCCCAGCCCCAGGCTTCCCAGAAACCTTCACTGCCAGGCAAAGACAAAAGGGAAAGGAGGGCCCCAGAGGTATCTCCCCCATAGCCCACAAGGTCAGGCCAGACAAGGACACGTGGATTCCCAGGAAGGAATAAAGAGCAGGTGCTGGGGGCAGGGGGTCAGTGAATAGTCCTAGGAATAGTCCTAAGAATAGTCCCTCGGCTTCCCCACTGGTCCTCTGCCCTGCTCCTCACTTCTCCCACCCAGAGACTGAGAAACTGGGGCCTGGGTTGGGGTAAGCCTCTGATGTTATAGGCAGGGAACCCCAGTCCAGAGATGGAGGTGATAGGGAGAAAAGAGGGTACACACCTGGGTTTTTAACCATTTCTGGAATAAGGCCTTCTTTGAGAATCTGATGAAAGCTATACTCTCCCCTCCTCCTGTCCCCAGAACACTGTGTAAACACACATGATTTTATATATACTTTCAAGGGTCCCTGCACCTCCAGAAAACCTATGAACCCCAGGCAGAGCTTTTCAGGACCATGAACCCTCCCCTTTTTCCAAAGGGACTTTGAAGACTGCAACTTGAGTTGCTTGTTCCTCTGAGCTGTGTACTTGGGCAGCTGTTCACATCTGGCTACACAGCTGGCTGCAGCTAAGCCCAGCTGGGCCAGTTGGCTCTCCCAAAGGGACAAGGAGCAGAATTCAGTGAGATGGTGGGGGTGAGGAGATGAGCCAAGATCTAGAACTAACCCTGGGAAGGACTGAAGATACCCAAGAGAATTACTCCGAACTCTATCTAGAACAACTTAGCCTTTCTAAGGTTCATTAGTTTTAGAACTTTCTGGGCTCTTGGCAGGCCTAATGCCATCTCAACCTGCTCAGGAAGAAAAGTAGAGCCCTCTGCTCAGCCATCTTGGTTGAAGGCCATGGGAAGGTGAGGGTGCATCCAGGTTCTGGCTTTAGCACAAGAGCCGTCAGCTCTGTGTTGGCATATGCAGACTATTTTACACACATTAACTTATTAAAGCCCCACTATCACCCCATGAAGAAGGCGTGTTGTTCTTCCCCTGACAGGTGAGGAAATTAAGGCTCAGATATTAGTGATGGATTCAAGATAGGAAGTTGGCAACGGAAACTTGGAGCTTCTTCTCTCTCCACAATGCCAAGTTGCCTCTTATAGGGCAACGGAGAAGGAGAATATAGATTCAGGTCCAGCCCCTCTTTAGGGAAAACTGGCCCAGAGAAGGGAAATTTCTTGCTCAAGGTCACATAGCAAAGGTGGTGGTGGTGGTGCAGGATCCTTTATTGACTCCAGCTTTCCATTATTTCCTCTTGCTTTTTAAATCTTCTCTACATTATGTTGCCTTATATCATGCAGCTTCCGCATGGGAAAATCTGAAAATCTTTTTTTGGGTGGGGGCAGAAAGAGCATCAATATAGAAACTTGTGCTGATGGTCACTTAGGGTCTCCAAAAGATGGAGGGTTGGCCAAGGCCAGACCACAGCTGCTGGAGCCAAACTGGGAAGGGTGTGGTGGCCCTAGCCTCTGCAGAAGGTAGATAGAATTGAGGCCAAGTTCAGGTAGGTAGACTGGACAGGGGCTGGGCCAGCAGGGCTAGAGCCAAGGCCGGGGCAGAGTTTGGACTTTGGACATTCCAAGCTTCCTCAAGTTTCTGCAGGCCCCAGCCAGAGCTTGGAGAGGTTTCAACACACCCTTTTTCTGACAAGGTCCTCTTGCTCAACCGGGTCAGACACCAGGTAGGAGCAGAGGTCTGGCTGGTCATCCAGCCTAAAGTGACGGGGCCTGCCTGACCTGTCTTAACCTCCTTCCCTCCTGGGGCAGCCTCACCTTCCCTAGGTGTCCTCTTTCCCAAATGCTGACCTCAGAATACTGAGTCCATGGCAGAGAAACATCTGAAACCTGGACATGCCCCTCTGGACATGGGTGTGTATGGTGGGGGTGGGGTAGGCAGGAGCAGCTGGATGCAATCTCCTTCCCCTCTCTTCCCTATGCCTAGCTCTTCCCCTCCTTCTCCTTGCAGCTGTCGGGGAAGGAGAACAGAAGAAAGAGAAAAACACCATTTCCCTCTTCAAACCAAACAAACACACTCAGGGTTGAAGATTCAACATGAATTTGTGGAATGCAGGAAAGATGTCTGGTGAGAGGGTGTCACTGCTGGGTTGGTGCAGGAGGTGCGGGGGAAGGAGACTAAGCAGGAATTGGGAAAGACCTTCCTCTCTCTTCTACTCCCCCACCCTCAAGGGGTCAGAGAGAGCTCCTGGACAGCTCCAAACACCGAGACTCGCCCCACCACCATCGCCTCACCCCAACTGCCAAGCGGGTTGAGAAGCCCTCCAGTCTGGCTCTGCAGAGGGTGTGGCTGGCAGCGTGGCCGCAGACTAAATGCGAGGTATAAAGGGAGCAGGCTTAAATACATGTGCCCTTAGGTTCTTCCTAGAAAACAGGGAAGGGGGATCCACTAGGTGTTTATACTGCAGTTTCCCCAAGCTCCCAGCCCTGGAGAGAAGAGGCATGCGGTACTCTAGGTACTTATTTCTCAGAATGGAAGGAGGCTCAGGAACGAGAACCCCACTTCTGCTACCCAGAGAGGTTTAAAGGGGACGAGCGGCTGCGTCTAGACAGCCTCTGGCTGGGTCAACACTTGCCAATGATTACTGCCCCCCATCCCACGCCCAATCCCTCCACTTCCCGCCAAGACTCAGCAGGCGAAGGAGCTAGCGGCAATCAGGCCCGGAAGCCCGCGCGGGCCGGGACTCGGACTCAGCTTCGGATCCGCACTCTGCACACACACACTCTCTCTCCCAACCCGCCCCCGCCAGCCTCACTTACAGGTAGCGCCGCCGCCGCTCCGTCTGCCGATGGAGGGCGACCGAGTAGCCGAAGAGGCTGCCCGGGTTCCTGGCCTCCTTCACCACCAGGAATTGGGTGTCCAGGTTGAAAGCAGAGGCAATGCGGCCGCCAGCGGCCACCATCAAGGCCAGCGCGCAAAGCATCTGGCGTGGGACGCGGGTGGCGAGGCGGAGACCCGGGCCCATGGCTGCAAGCGGGAGCGGAGGCCGGGGCGAGAGCGCGTGAGGGCGTGGAGCTGTGAGCGAGGACCTGTTCACCTGCTCCCCGCGCCCCTGGAAACGCGCGGGCGGGCAGCGCCGTGGAGCCCTGCAGCGCTGAGCAGTTCCCGGCCCCCGGACCGCGCCGGTTTCACGTCCGCTCAAGGTCTGCACTCTCAGGTTCCCCTCGGAGGTCCGCGAATCTATTCTTCCGCTTGCCCTGCGTCGGGTCACCGCCCACCCGCCCCGGGCACCGTGCCCCTAGCTTGTCCCGGCCGAGCCCCCCGGGCCGCACAGATGCCTTGGATCCTCGCTGGGCGGCGGATCTGGGCAGGCAGACCCGTCCACCGCAAGGAGGACCGAAGGGAGGGGTACCCCCCCGCGCGCGCCCCGCCTCCCAAAGCCCAGCTCCGCACCTCCCCACCTTGCGCGCCCAGCCGCGGCTTCGCTCTCCTTCCGGGGAAAGAGAAAAGGTCCCGGTTCGGCCACCGCCTCTTAAAGGGGCAGCACCGCCCCTCCCTCATCCTCTCTAATACGGCTCCGCCCTCTCCCCCAAACACCTGTCGGGAGCCCCCAAAGGCTTGGATTTCCCCTCCCCACCCTTTGCTTCCCGAGCAGCGTCGCCTCCCAAGCAAGACGGATTGGACGCATGGGGCCCGGGGTGGGATTTGTCCGGCGGGTTTGCTGCGGCTGCTACTGATGCTGGAAAGGTCGTTCCAGGCGTGGCCACCGCCGCCGGCCGAACTGGAGAGACCCGGCGTTGGCACATCTGGGAACCGACCACCGCGCGCCTCTGGCTTAAAAGCCCAACTCGCCCCCACCATGAGTTCCTGAGAGGCGGCTGGCGGTCTCTGGGCCTTTTTCCTCGGAATCGGCCCCTTCATTGTCCTCGTCGAGATTTTTTATTCCTGCCCACCCGCCCCACTGCCCCTGATCCCAGCTGAGAATGGTCCCTCAGCAAAGCCAAATATTTAGCAGTAGTAAATAACCAAGCAGCCATAATTATAATTAACAACAAGACAACATTTTCCCCAAAAGGCTGTGCCTTCTGATCTCCCTTGTAAGGCCGTCGATGTGGAAATGAGTCCCTTCTCTTAAGAGTGTCCTGCGTGGCCAGGGAACTGGGCCCAGACTACACAATTTCTCGTCTACTGCTCCTAAGAGCCAGCCTCGCAGAATCCTAAAGTTCTCCTCCTCCCACTCAGGCTCAGACCTAGTGTTTGGAGACTGGGCAGGGACGCCAGCCCCCACAGGTGTGTAAGTGGGTGTTGCCAGTTGGAGGTAGGTGGGCGGAGCCTGAAGGTCGGGTTATTCGCAGAAGAATCAACAGAAAGGGAACTTCAAAAGGTCACTACGAAAATAAATAAATAAATTTATTTATTTTTTTAAAAAGTCACTATGCACTTTCTTGAGTCTAACTCAGATTTCTCTTATTGCGATACAGAGACCCATTTCCCCTGACAATTCTTTTCACTAGGCTAAAAGAAGGTTCTTATTTTGGTCCAGGAGTTCAGCCCTCAGCACGCACTCCTTTGAAGTTCACTTTGGAGCCTCTATGTCTAAGAGTTTATAATAAGAATACTACCATGTAGTAAGTGCTTATGCAGCGGGAACGACCCTAAGTGCTTTATAAATATTATTAAATTACATTCTCACAACAATCTTTGGGTGTCATCTCTGTTTTAAGATGAGACAACCGAAGCTCAGGGAGGTTAAGAGACTTGATCAAGGCCACACAGCTTGGATTTTAATCCTGTGTTGTCTGACCTGAGAGCCCTTCTTAACCACTTTAATAACATTCATGCAATACCGAGGGCAGATCTAGGTTTGGTGGGGCCTGAAGCTTGTACAATTTGGAGCCCTCTTTAAGGAAAAGAATAAAGAATTAGGAGTACAAAATTAGAATCAGAGCCGGAGAAGGACTCAGGCCAAACTTTACAGCTGATGAATCATTTCACATGCAGACTCTCATTTCATCTTCCCGGCCTCCCTATGAAGTCAGGATTATCAACCTCATCTGACTTACCAGGCAACCTGGATGTCCAAGATCACGCAGCTCATGGGAGGTAGAGTTAGGACTGGAAGCCAGTGACCACAGCTGTGTCTTTAAGAGACAGACTCCAGGCAGATGTTGGTCAGGCAGCCAGATGTGCCTAAACAGAAACAGCTGCGATAACAGCGTTCTCTGTGGTGTTTGGGGAGAGGACACTCATCCCTGTCTAACCCTTAGGATAGCATTTGTTCCCAAGCTGTGACTCCCAGAGCCACCCAGCCTCTCTCCGTGGTCTGTCCACAGCTGTGGCCCAGAGCCTCCAGGGGTTAGGAGATATCTGGGGTCAAGGAACAGGAAGCTAACTGGGCTGAAAGTTGAACTGTTATCTTGATCTTTTTCTGGCTTGCTGCTGTCTCCTCCACCTTGTTCCAAGACATAGGGAGGCAGACAGAGCCAAGAGCTCAGGGGCCAAGGTGGACACTCAGTGTGGGCAGGGGTCCCTCCTGAAATAGCTTTAAGAATCCCGTGATGACACAGAAGGGCTCCATGCCAGGCGTTATCTCTTTGGCCATCCCCAACAGGAATTACCAGCATGTCCGATCCTGGGGCTGAGAGCAGGAAAGGGATGAGGGATGGTTTTTCCATTCCAGGGGAGTGTCCAGAGGGAATGTGGGAGCAGGAGCAGGAGCAGGGATGCCTGGTAGAGGGAGGGCCTGAGCTAAGGAATGTGGGGGAGTGTCAGACAGATCTGGGGGAGATGGAACGGTAGAGGGAGTGCTGGAGACTGGAAGGGCCTCTGGGCTGGAGAGATGCAGAAAGAGAAATTCCAAGTTCATGCCAAATGTCCGAAATGTTCTAGTTTCAGTGACATCATCCACAGCCCCATCTCATCTCTCAGTCGACTTCATCATATCAATTCTTCCCCATGGAGAAGTGACCCATTTAGAAATGTAGACACACGGAGAGAAACAAGGGCATGTGAATAACATTTGTAATGAGGAGTCTGAGTCACGTTTTTGGAGTTTGACTGCTGGCAGCTTCTAAGCCATCACCTCTACCCCTTCCTCTTGTGCCCCTCACCTGGACAAGCTGAGGAGAAAGCATGGGTGTTGTGCTCCCTCCTTTGGCGTCCATGGGAGATTTGAACCATGCAAACTCTTCCTGCACAAATGCTTACCCTGACCTTACTCCCTAACCCAGTAAAAATCCTGGGCCAATCTCCTTTCCTGGTTCTCAAGCTATTTCGGACCTGGTTAAGAGGCCTGCCCTCCTCCCCCAGAGACCTCAATTATGTAAATAATAAAACTTTTCATTCCTTTTTGACATGTGTGTGGCGTCATCAGTTTTGACGTTGAACCAAAACTTGGATAGAGTCCATCTGCCTCTGTGGTGATTATGATAATATGCAACCGTGGGTTTTGCTGCAGGGTCAGGGAGGCTTCCTGGAGGAGGAGTATCTGGACAAGGGAGAAGAAAAGGACTAGCAAGAGGGAGACTCAGGAGAGAAGAAAGCAGAAGAGTCGGAGCCTGGTTTGGGGTGAAGTTTTCCCAGTTGCAACAATGACTAAGTCAAAGTTCTATAAAGGCAACTTCTATTTATTCAGTGCTTGATATGTATGCACCAGCCTTCCTCTGCCTGCCTCCCCGACTCGACCCATCTTGCACTCCAAGAGCCAAGACCACACCACTTGCTCCGTCATTTCTCACAGGAAAGCCAGCGTGTGGACATGATGCACACAGGCAGTTAGTGGAGAGATAGCGATGGAGTGGAATCGAGGTGCCATGGGGGTTGAATGCAGGCTACCTTCTGTTCTCTTACCTTGGGCAAGTTCCTTTCCTCCTCCAGTCAAGTTACTTTTTTCTTCCAGGTCTTGATTTCCCCATCTGTGAAAGGAAAGGGCTGGAGAATATTCCTCATTATTCCTCTACGGGTATTCTTTGTGTTCCAAAGCTCCTAATATTTGTTGAACTAAGTGGACTAAATCTCTGCTATTGAACTAAGACTCAGGCCTCTATCTCTGACTTGAATTGAAAATGCAAGTAACTGAGGAGGGTGGGAGGAGCTATGAAACTTGAATGGGTTTATCAGATTTCCTTTCTCCAGTGACCTAGATACAGGGACAGGGGTGGGTGGGGCAAGTGGCCAGTCCCAGCAACTTCCCTGGCTCAGAATCTGTCAGCCTCAAACATTCATTGACAACCTGCTATGTTTCAGCACAGAGCTGAGAACCCCCAGGGGTGTCAAAGATGAACCAGAGCATCTTCCAGAGTCCGTGGATTCTTCCTGGCCTCACATGCTGAAAGCTCTCAAATTTAAACAGGCTAAACCCATGTTACATTGTATTTTAGGGCTGGTGTTTGTGGGGCAATGGGGGGTGTTAGAAAGAACAATTTGGCTACAGCATGAAGTTGGCATCGCCAAGAGAGACTGAGACAGCAGGACGGGGCTGCTGTAATAATTTGGGCAAGGGGTGAGGGGCAGAGGGAGTGAGAAGGCCCCAGGGTATCAATATGACTTGACTTCAGATGCAGGTGTGGTGGAACATACTTGAGGTGGGAGAGTGAAAGAGTAGGGGGGTTCTGAGAATAAATAGGCAGTGACGCCCACAGGATCCTGGTGAGCAGACCCCAAACATCAGAAAACTCCCCTGCCAGCTAACGCCCTCCCACACACCCCATCTTTCTAGTTCCTCCAGCCCTCTTCATGGTTCTGTCACTATCATCCATGGCCTGGCCTTGCTGCACTCGCTTGCCCTCTGGGCTGGGGGATTAGGACTCTGATGGGCCCTCCAGCATTCTTTAATGCCAAGGTGGTCCCTTCAAGGTTGGGAGGCTATGGGAGCCCATGTGGTAGCCCCAGCTGAGCTGAGTCACTAGCCCTCAGAGACATTGCCATTTCCGGGGAAGATACCTTCTTACTGGCAGAGTTCTGTGCTCAGCTGGGAAATCTGGGCAGGTGGGGGCTTCAGCTACTTCCCCTCACTCCTACTAACTCCCTAGAGACTCTGCTGAGGGTGGAGGACCACATGCAGTTGTTAGTGGAACACTCCTACGTGTATGTAGATTGGAACATGTGTCTGTGCACGTGGTCTCTTATGCATTTATATGAGTTTGCCTATGTGATTTCATGTCTCTGAATGTTTTATGTAAATTTAAATGTGGAAAGGGAGCGAATATTTATTGAGTGCCTACTGTGTACCCAGCCTACCGTGTACTTTACAGCTGAAAATACTGAGGTGCCCAAGGTGCAAAGCGTGAGGCCCTCCACCAGGTGCTCCTTACCCACCCACCCCAATCATTACCTTCTACTCTTCCAGGACACCACAGCTTAGAAGTCACAACATCTGAGTAGAGTCACCTGTCTCTCTCCCTGGAGGAGGGATCCTGCCCTTGGGTTATCATGGCCCTTTCCAGGTCCTCAACCTGGCTTCAGCCTCTTTCATCTCACTGAAAACTTCTCTCTGGCACCAGCTTCCTCTGATGGGCAAACCCAATAGTTGTCTTTGAATCTTTGCCCCTGGCCTCTCTAGGGTGGCACCAGTGACCCGTTGACTGCCTTTTGTATTTAAATCCTTCTGCATGTCTCCTGTCCCTCCTCCCTGACCATCCTCCTCAGCCCACCCTGGGCTTCTGGTCACGGTCTCTCAGACCACCCCTTTGTGCATTAGCATTCTCCTACTTGCTGATGACACCCGCCCAAGTGCCAGCCATGATGTTCAACTCTTGCCAGCCACCTGGCTGGCCATCCACAGGCTCCTCAGATTCCAAGAGTCCAGAACGGGCTCGGCATCTCTCCCTCGTCTCCACAGCCTACTCCCCTGTGACAGCTTTTGCCTCAGTGCCTCGTCTCCAGCGGGATTCCACAGACACGCTGCAGCCAGTCCATGCCACTCGATCTTTGCACATGCTGGTCCCGCTGCCCGGAATGCCCTTTACCCCCTCATCCACTTGGAAAATATCCGCTCGTTCTTCCAAATCCTTCGTGAGTTTTCCCTTTCCTCCTTACCCCTGCCCCTCGTGTAACACCTTCCCCGCCCATGCATGTAGTCGCTCTTGATCTCCCAGGCTTTGCACCGACCTACAGTGTGAACTTGTAGTGTGATTATAGACTAGCAGGGTTGTGACCTTGGACAAGTCTCTTCAGCTCTCTTGGCTTCAGTTTCCTCACTGTAAAGTGGACATAAAGAGACTAGACTAATAGATACGTTGAAAAAGATCAAAACTGGGACCCAGAAGTCACTCTCTAGATGGTAGTTGTACTCAGCGGTGTTTACACCTGTATTTCTAGCACCCATGACAGTCCCTCATGCACAGTGGGTCTTCGACCACTGTGTGTCCAGCTGAATTCAGTAGGCCGCATACTCTTTATGTCCTTAAAAAAGGGAGCCCAGCAGATGTGAGTGAGAGGACAGCTCTGTCTGGTAAATAGGCTCTTGCTCCAGTCCCCTCCCCCACCACAGGATCCTGTTGGGACAAACGTCTTGGCTCAGTGGGTTGAAAAGGAAAGTCAGGATTCTGAGGCATGAATCGCTGTGCCCACTGACTCACTTCCTCCTCCCTGCCTGCTCCGGACAGGCCAAGGCCCTGAGTAACACAGGTTGTAACTTCCTCCCAGCCCTTGCTCCTCATCCTGGCACCCCCAGCCCCTCGATGTGGATCTCACCCCTGAGTAGCCGGGGGCAGAGGGAGTAGATTACAGGGCAGACAGGGGAGGCACAAGCCCCACGCTCAGGACCCTGAGTCTGATGATTGGCAAGGCAGGGTGCCCTTCTGGAGTTTGATCTGGGCGGCAGCAGAAGATCCCCCTCTTCATAACAGCCCTCCCCTTTTTTCTGGGATCACAGAAATTCTCACTGTTGGGCAACCCTCCAAAGCTTAAGGCCCCCTCTCTGGAAGTTTCCCATTAAAATGCAGGCAGCCCTACCTGGCAGAGTAGCACATGGATATTACGACATCACCCACAGAAACTAGGGCCCTAGGGTATAAATGACTCAGGCAATGTGAAGGTGGGGGAAGGGAGTGAATGGGTGATGAGGGAAGGGTGTCGGACACAAAGAATGATTTAGCGGGCATGGGTGGAGCGGGTAGGGCTTCCAGACAGGCCCCTGGCATTGCCCTCACCAGTTAACTATTAGCACAATGGATGTGACGAAGAAGGAAATTTCACTTTCTTGCAAAACAATCCCCCTGGGTCTTGGCCTTTTCCCCTTGGGGGTCCCCTTCCCAACCTTGTCCTAGACATCAGGGGCTCCTCTGACAGAAGGAGTCAGATGGGGCTTGGGGGATGTCAGGCCGCTCACTCCCTCAGTGGCAGAACTGCTGTGGATAGCCCAGGACAGGCACAGTAGTGAGGCAGAGTGAGGGCGCAGCCCACCTCCACTGACGAGAAGGGAACTCAGGGGCGGAGGGTAGGGGGAGGACAGCCAGATACATTGAGAGTACAAGGAGGCAGTGAGGTGCAATGAGCAATCACAGAATAGCTAGAGGTAAAGGACATGCTCAGAAAAGCACTAGGACCAGGAGTTTGAGCCTCAGCTTGCTGGCCTTGGAACTGAAGGGAGCTGATGGATTCATGCCTAGGAGTAAACTGACAGCCTTTGTGGAGTCAAAAGCTTCCTCTGGTTGATAGTCAACGAGACCCATTTGGGGCTGATCCAGGGCTGGAAATAAGAAGGCGTGAAGTCTGCTCTGCTGTAGATATGTAGATGGACTTGAGAAATATTTGGGTGATGGGTAAGGGCAGGAGCTGGTGGCTACAGGATGCAGGGGACATGAAGAGGTCAGCAGCTAGGACAGCCAGAGAGTCTGGGGACCTCTAGGGCCTCCATGGTGGAGGTACAAGTCTGGCTAGTAACAACAGTCTGAAGCCCCAGGACAGGGGTAGAGATAGACCTATGGAGGTCAGAACCCAGGAAAGACCCTAAGATGGTGCACCCCAAACTCACAGCAGAAAGGAGCATCAGCCTTGGCTTTGATGTCTATCAGGCCATGCAAGCCTGGCTCCATACAATCAGGCTGTGCCCACAGCAAACTCACCTATGATAGCCTTCTGGGACCCCAGCTCCCACAGGCCTCTCACCGCCTGCGCCTGGGCTTCAGTCCCTCAGCTCTGTCCCTTCCTTCCTTCCTTCCTTCCTTCCTTCCTTCCTTCCTTCCTTCCTTCCTTCCTTCCTTCCTTCCTTCCTTC
>NW_006443570.1:5294944-5295693 GCF_000325575.1 Pteropus alecto | reverse complement strand
GCCAGCTCTCCTTCTTTAAAGGCCAACTGACCACCAACTTCCCAGGCTCCCTGAGTCTCGACAGATGCTCTCTGCTCCAGCATAACTCTGTTTCTCCCTGATAGAGCATTTGTCACACTTGGCCAGATGTCATTTATTAGCTCTAGCAAAGTTGCTTAAGCTCTCTGTGCTTCAATTTCTCTATCTGTAATATTGAGTTAGAAATTGTACTCTAATCCTAGAGTCATTGTGGAAAGTAAACAAGAAGTTGTACAGTGCCTGCCACCTAGCAATAGCTCAATAAATGTTTTTGTTGTTGTTGTTGTTGTTGTTGTTGTTTTTATTGGAATGGAGTGAGGTAGCAGTGACTATCTCTCCCTCAACAGCCCTGTTCGCCAAGAAAAGCAAGCTCAGATCCCCTCTCTCGTCCTACCAATAGCTCCTACTATAATGCTCTGCTTAGAGTAGAGGTCAATGCTGTGTGCATCAGATTGAATCTGGTCCATTGAAAAACTGATGTCGCTCCCTGAGGGTCCCCTTTGGTCCCATTCACTGTGGGACATGAGTGTGTGTGTCTATGTCAGGGAAATGGACACCCAAGAGCTAGTAGGGGTATCAGCACCTGGGTAACCCCATCAAAGCACCCCCCTCACAGGCCACTCTCAGGGCTCAGACTAGGACCCAACACAGAGAGGAAGAGACAAGAGAAAGTGAGCATCTTGGAAGACTTCCTGGAGGAGGCAAATGAGGGAGAGCTAGGCCGAGAAAAG
>NW_006443570.1:5287921-5293932 GCF_000325575.1 Pteropus alecto | reverse complement strand
TTAGCATAAGAATTAAATGAGATAATACAAATAAAGTGCTTAGGAAAATGTTTGGTACCTAGGAAGCTATTATTATTCCTTAGAGGATGAGTGGATTTAAACAGGCAAAAATGGGTGGTGTGTGTTTGGTAGGAATGGGGGAAAGTGTCAGAACAGTGCAAGGTGCAAATCTAAGGCACAGCAAGAGGCCGGTCTCGATAAATTGAGAGAAGGCAAGTTGGGGACAGATGTTGAGAGGCTTTGGCCAAGCTGAGAATCTTGGGCCTAATCTTGTTGGTGGGCATTTCCGATTGGTGTTCCCTGGAGCACCAGAGTTCCTTGAGATGCTACTGGATGTTTTATAAACATACGAGGGGAGGGGAGGGGGAGGACCGGATATCTACATGCAAAAGAACGAAGTAGGATCCCTACCTCGGATGAGGCACAGAAATTAACTCCAAATGAATCTAAACATAAGGGCTAAACCTATGAAATTCTTAGAAGAAAACGTGAGGCTAAATCTTTGTGCTCTTGGACTTGACAATGGATTCTTTGATACAACACAATAGCATAAGCAACAAAAGAAAAAATAGATAAACTGAATGTTATGGTCTGAATGTTTACGTCCCCCCCAAATTCATATATTGAAATCCTAATCCACAAGGTAATGGTTTTAAGAAGTGGAGGCTTTGGGAGGTTATTAGGTTTTGAGAGCAAAGCCCTCATAATTGGGATTAGTGTTCTTATAAAAGAGGCCCCACAGAACTCCTTAGCCCTTTTGTTATATGAGGCAGTGAATGATGGCTCAAAAGTCTGAGGCCCAAAAGATGGCTCTCACCCAACCATGTTGGCACCCGGATCTTAGACTTTCAGCCTCCAGAACCATGAGACATAAGTTTCTGTTGTTTATAAGCCATAATTTTTATAGCAGTCCGAATGAATTAAGACACTGAAATTCATCAAAATTTAAAACTTTTGTGCTTCAAAGGACACCTCAAAAAAGCTCAAAGATAACCTATAGAAAGGGATAAAATACTTACAGATCATATATCTGATAAGGGACTCGTATTTGGAATATATAGATACAAACTTACAACTCAATAGTAAACAGACAAATAACCCAGCTTCGAAATGGGCAAAGGATCTGAAGAGACATTTCTCCAAAGAAGACAACCAGATGGTCAACGAGCACATGAAAAATGCTCAACATCACTAATTGTTTGGGAAATGGACATCAAAACCACAGTAAGATACCACTTCACATCCACAAGGATGGCTAGAACCAAAAAGTCAGATAAGTACTGGTGAAGATGTGGAGAAATCGGAGCCATCATTCACTGCTGGTGGGAATGTAAAATGATGCGATTGCTTCAAACAACAGTCTGAAACTTTCTCAAAAAGTTAAACATAGAGCTACCTTTTGACCCAGCAATTCCACTCCCAAGTACATCCCCAAAGAAATGAAAACATGTCTACACAGAAACCCGCACATGAATATTCCTCGCAGCATTATTCATAATGGCCCCAAAGTAAAACCAACCCAGATGTCCACCAGTTGATGAATGAATGAACAAAATATAGTTGATCCATACGACGGACTCTTATTTGACCGTAAAAAGGAATGAAGTACACTACAATATGGATGAACTGTGAAAACATTTTGCTGAGTGAAGGAAGCCATTCACAAAAGGCTGCATATAGTATGATTCATTTATATGACATATCCAGGACAGGCAAATATAGACAGAAAGTAGTTTGGTAGTTGCCTGGGGTTGAGAGAGAAAAACAAAGGGGCGCAGGTTAAGAGCAATAGCTAAAGGATATGGGGTTTCTTTTGGGGATGATTAAAAGGTTTCAATATCGATGATAGTGATGGTGTCATAACCCTGAATATACTAAAAACCATTGAATGGTGCACTTTAAATGAGTGCGTTGTGAGATATGTGAACTGTATCTCAATAAAGCTGTGAAAAAGAAAATACAAGAGCCTCCTGCTAATGAATTTATCATCGAATTCATTTGGGAAATGCCAGGTTAAGGGAATTGTTTGCTCCGGAACTTCTCTGGGCCAGCTTGCACTGGCAAACTCCTACAGTGGGTTAGACCGTGCGGCATGTCCCAAATCTTTGACCATAGCGTGACCATGGAACCATCTTCACAGAAACTTCTCTTAACTTACGAAACACTTTCCACAGAACGTAATTTGGCAAGTTTGCCTGCAGGCCATGGAAGCCACTGAAGTTAAGCAGAGGAAGGGCCTGGCTGGAGCTGCACTTAGAGGGAAGCAGACTGGTGGAGGGAATGAAAGCGGGGAGGACAGCCTAGTGGCTTGGTGCAGGCAAAGTGGTTAAAAAACAGTTAAATAGACATTTCTCCAAAGGATATACAAATGGCCAATAAGGCACTTCGAAAGATGATCAACATCATTAGTCAAAAGCACAATGAGATCACTTCATACCCACTAGGTGTGTAGGCAGGGGTGGCAGGGGTTTGGACACAGCCTTTGGAGGGACTACCCTGATCCCTCTCTCCATAGCTCCTGGATGGCTGCCTCGTCTCCCTGACCCTCCATGACCCAGACGGGAGCCCTGACCATCCTGGTGCTTCCGGAGAGGATGTTGGGGGTTTTCATCCATTCCAGCTATGTTTATGTCCCTCTTCCTAGAAGTGGGATGGGCACCATCCTGCCAGGCTGGAGCGGGGAGGAAGGCACCATATCTGGGGGCCCGTGAGAATCCAGTGGGGAGGATGACAGTGGGTGGGGGCAAGTTGGCCTGACCAGAGCCATGTAGGTTGGAGCAAGGGTCTGTCTAGTCCCAAAGTACGTTATTTTCCTGCATAGCCTTCCTTCCCCCAGGGCATGAGAAGCACACCGAGCGCTCAGGACTGAGAGAGCCTGGGGAACTTGGCCTTTAAGTCTTAAAAGTCTTAGTCATACTAGTTAACATTTACTGAGTACTTATTCTCTATTTTGTGCTAAGTGCCTTACATGCATCATCTCATCTGATGTTAAAACAACCCTGTGAAGTAGGTACTATTATTATCTCCACTTGACAGATGAGGAAACTGAGCACCAGAGGATTGCCGTAACTGGCCCAATACTACACAAGACAGTGGGCTCAGGGAGTCTCGTGAGATGAGGTTAGATATCCACTTGTAGACCAAGAAGCAAGGTTGGAAAAGCAGGCCTGACTGCTTTTTACCCAGTCTTGCCTCCAGCTTGAGGCCCTAGGAGGGAGGCCCTCAAAGTGAGGGCAGGGAGCTCCTGGAGACTACTTCAGTCATGCCCCTGCAGCAGGTAGCTGGTAATTCCCTCAGATCCTTAGCTTCCTGGCGTGAGAGCTATCCTGACTTCCTTCAAAAGATCTTGTTTCAATCTGAGGCTATAGGAAAATGGAAAGGTTGAGGACTGTGTATCCCCTCCAGGCTCCTGGTGGGGCAGGGAAGGGGACCTTCAAGGATTTTGGAGGCATCCACTCAAGACTGGCTTTTCCAGCCAGGGTGACAGCAGATGGACAGTGCTCCAAGGCGGGCACAGGAGAGCAGAACGAGGGACACAGTTAACTTTCTAAAAGCCAGAAGGGGTTCATTTCCATTCCAATACCAACTAGAAGGGTAGAAGCTAGATTTCAGGAAGAACATCCCTCAGCAAGGGATTCTATACCCAAGAGACAAGGCTCAGGGTTCTGGGGTTACAGTTCATGCTGACCATCCTGGAGGCAAGGAGATGGCTGAAGTGGTGCTGCCCTGTCTGTGGCCAGATCTGGTCGAGGGCCTAGCAGGCTGGACCCTGAGATCTTCAACGCTGAGCCCAGCTCGGAGGCAGAAGGATGGACACTATGGCCTTCTCCAGGCTGCAGGAAAGAGTCCACTGTGTGTGGAGGGGTGGGCACCATTGGGTCCTCAAATATTTACAGACAGCGTGATAGCGCTGGGCCTGGAACCAAGGCGCTCGGGTCAGGCCCTGGCTGTGTCCATTACTCTTGTCTCAGTCGCAAGCAAGCAGGCCCTGAATGTGGGGGGGTATGGGGAGGGATAGTGAGAGGAGGCAGGAGCCTGGCTCGCCCTGTGTGGGGGATGGGAGATACAGAACAGTAGCGGCTGCCTGATGATCCCTCCCACAGCCCACCCGCCTGGCAGGAATCTGGCTGCCTCCCAAAGGCTCAAGCCTGCTCTCAGAGGAATGGTTAGAAAACTGGGGACAGGAAGGGGGCCTCCCAGACTCCCAGGCTCCCAGGATGGGGGTGGAAGCAGTCACTCCTGTCTCCCGGGTTCAGCTCATCCAGCCTCCTAAGAGTGGGGGCTCCCCCAGGGCCAGGTTGGGCCAGACAAGCTGCTGCCTGCCTTACATCCTGGGCGGGAAGCATCCCCGGAGGCAGAGCCCACAGGAAAAAATAATCAAGAAGCTTGACAGGGGTGGGCATGTTGCCCTGGGCCTGTTGTTAGATAAGCAGCCACCTCCCAGAGCTCACTGTCACATGGCAAGCACAGCAACCCTTAGATACACACCCAGAACTACCTGCGGGCACAGAGAGGCTGGGGCGGGCCCCCAGAAAGTTAAAACACCATCTGGGCAGTGTGTAGGAGCCAGCCCTGTGCAGCTCCCTCCCTCTGGGCCAGAACAATGCGCAGACTGCCTCACTCCAAGGCCCTTCTGGAGCCTTTCCCTTGCCCTGTTCTCTGCCTCCATCACTCCACTTCTGACCCCTTGTCCTGTCTCTCTCTGTCCCTCTGTCCCTCTTCTCATCTCTCATCTCTAAACAGGCTGGGACAGGAAGGAATCCAGGTGCCACCAATCTAGAAGAGATTTGGTGGGAGAAGGGGGACTGGACCGGAAGAAGTGGTTGTGGTCCTCCTGGAGTATTGAGATCCCAGGCCCTCGGCCTTCTCTGTCCCTTCCAGCCCCCACCCAAACCCTGGAAGGTTTGGGGCGGCAACATAGGAGCAAACCGCATCTCTCCCTCTTGGTGTGGTTTAAGTAGCTAAACTTGAACTTCAGCCAAGCCCCTCCTGACCAGGTGAACTTATGCTCCCCTTTCTCCCTAAGCCTCTTCTCCTACTCCACCACGATGAGGCCAGAGGGGAAGCTGCCCTGCCACCCCTATTCTGCAGATGGCCAGCGGGGGGAGCGGCTGTCAGCCTGAGAGATTCCAGGCCCCCAGAGTTTGTGTGGTGGGGTGTGGGAGTGTCAAGGGCTTTGGTAAAGGATGGGCTCTCTGCCCAGTCATGGCCTCTTTTCCCCCAAAGCTGGGCTTCCCTGGCCGGCAATAGTCAGGTGAGTGGGCTGGTCCTTCCACACCTTGTGGGGATTCCCAGCCAGGGTAACAAGGGCAAGTCCACCTTAGAAGCAAGGTGTGTGGTGGGATATGTGGCTATCACAGAAGAGCTGATCACGTCTCCCCAGCACGAAGCCCCCGCTTCTTCCCTTTCTTCTCCCTCAACCTCTGGAAAGTCCTCCTGCCTCTCCTGAGCTCCAGGGGGCTCCCTCCCTCAGGAAGTCTTTCAGGTAGAAGTGACCTCTCTCTGGTTGACCCACAAAGTGCTGGTGAGCACCTACCCTGCACAAAGCCCACACTGGGCACCTTGGGGGAGACCCAGAGGAGCCCCCACTCCTGCTGCTCAGATGTCGGTCACTATTAAGTGGGGAGACAGGCAGAGCAAGCCTCCCACTCAGAGTAGGGTCTGGTGTGGTCTGTGTTCTGGGAGGCTGGAGGGATGGCGATGAAGATGGGGACAGCCTCTCTGATAAAGGCATCTGGGAAGGCTTGCTGGAGGAGGTGGCGTTTTCAGATGGGCGTTGATGAGGAGAGTCCTATTTCTCTTGGCAACTATATCCACCCCTGCTGGCCTCTCACCCCTACACCAATCTGAAGTTTCTTTAACCACCGTACACTCCTGCCAACTCAGTACCCAGGGCACTGCCTCTTCTCCATGACCCTCGCCTCCCCCACCATGGCTTCCTGGCTGTGCACCTGGGGTATGTGTTGGGGCCTCTCAGAGCCTCATCTGTGCAATAGAGCGAAAAGACCTGC
>NW_006443570.1:5285027-5287861 GCF_000325575.1 Pteropus alecto | reverse complement strand
TGCTGATGGGCTGGGGTCATGCTGCTGACAGCTCTGTGAGAGGTGAGGCCCCTTTTGTACACACTGGACCCACAGGGTAGCAGTAAAGACTGCAGATGGTTGGGAATTCCAACTTGTGAGATCAAAATGAGATGTAGCAGGTAAACATCCTTCTCCCCTGGCCTTCACTCTCAGCTCCCAAGAGCTGCCCCCTGATTTTCAAGACAGCAGGTGGCTTATTCCCAGGCCCTCAGAGCTAACTCTCTCCTTAGGGCCCGTGGCCTGCATTTAACCTGTGGTTTCTTTGGGGATCAGAGTCCTTCCGCCCAAGGACAAGGCTGGGTGTGGGGTAGGATGGGAAGGTGGTCTCTCCTTCTACCTTCTGGATGTCAGTGAGGTGAATTTACATGGCCTCCTCCAGCTATCTTGACCTTTGGCCACCATGTCCATGTAGTGTCTGGCTGAGAGGGGCTGACCTTCTGCAGCCCTGCTCCAGTGCAGGAAGGAGCTTAGTGGAAGGTCACTGAGTGGGAAAGGCCCCACGGCATGTCTAATCTTCCCTGTTCACTTTACATGGAACCCAAGGGTCACTCACCCAGGAGCTTGAGTTCTCCAAACTTCCAGGCTCACCCATGCCCTCTTAAACCATACTGGGGTTTTAAGCTTGAGCCCCAACCCCAAGGGTCGTGGGTGCTCTCTTCTCCCTCTGATTTCCAGCTTTGGCTGACTTGACTTCTCTGCTGCTCACCTGTGGGCTGTTGGCTCTGTGCTTTGTCAGCCCAGGTGTGGAATGCAAACCTCTCTCCCTTTAATTCCTCCCTAAATACTACTCATCCAAGGTAGTGAGGCTGGGGGATCATTTCTGAGGGGTGAGGGTGATGGAGGAGCAAGGAAGCCCACTTTTCCACTCATCGCTGAATATCAGATAACGCTGGTCTTCAAACACCACAGCTTCTCTCTCCGGGTTTGCACCTCGCCCTGGTTGCCCGCCATCTTGTCATCTTGATGGTTCTCAGACCCTCTCTCTCTGTGTCTCTTCTGCACACCGCCCTCCCTGCTGCACATCTCTCTTCAGGAGCTCTCTCCTGAAACCCAGAGTGTTCCCAGGCTGTTAGCTGGAGCCACACACTTATCTTCATTTCATGTCCAGAGAGAGTCCAGCAAAGTATCTTCCCAGGCAGAGCTCTCTCCCTCAGAGGAATTCTGCTGCCAGCTCTTACAATAGCAAATGTGATTTTCTTCCCACTCCACATAGATGGAGACACTGAGCCCCACAAAACAAAATGACTCACCCAGGGCCTTACAAAGTAAGGAACAAAGCAAGACTAAGAACCTAGGACTTTTAACTGCCTGCTTGAGAGCTGTGTGGCTCTGGGCAAGTTAATGAGTCTCTCTAGACCATCATTTTATTTTACGGTAATGTGAATGTTTTACCGAAGTGTCACAAGATCAAGAAATAGACTATTTCCGGCATCCCCCAAACCGCTTTGTGCCTCCCCCTAATCTCCACTTTCGCCAGAGGTAAGCGCCATCCTGACTTCTATCACCCCAGAACAGTTTCGCTTACCTTTGGACTTTTTATCAGTGGAATCATGCAATATGTATTCTTTCATGTGTGGCTTTTTTTTACTCATCATTAAGCCTCTGAGATTCATTTGTGTTGTTTCTTATAGTCTGTTGCTTCCCATTGCTGTAAACTATACCACGACATGAATATACCATTCTGTGAATATACCACCATTTATTTATCTACACTGATGGGACGTCTGTTGTTTTTGTTTGTTTGTTTTTTGTTTTGTTTTGTTTTTCAGTTTGGGGCTGCTGACAATAATTCCGTGGCGAACGTTCTTGTGCATGTCTTTGGAGCACAATTTCTGCTTTTCTGTTGGCTACATGCCCAGATGTGGAATCTCTGGGCCACAGGGACCGAATATGTTCAGCTTTAGCTGATGGTGCCATAAAGTTCTCCAACGTAAGTTGTGCCAACGTACACTCCCACCATCTGGGTACAAGAGTGCTACATGCTTCACGTCCCTGCTAATATTTAGTAGTGTCACTCTTTTTCATTTTAGCTCATTGTGGGTTTTGCATTTCCTTCGTGACTGATGATGTCACGCACATTCCCATCTGTTTGCAGGTCATTTGGAAAGCCTTATTTGTGAAGTGCCTCTTCAAGTCTCTCATCCATTTTCTATCGGGTTGTCCATTTGTTCCTATTGATCTGTAAGAGCTCTTTATATATTTTGGACATATGCCCTTTGTATTGCAAATATCTTCTCCAGCTCTGTAGCTTGCCTTTTACTTTTTTAATGGCGACTTCTGATAAACAGAAGTTCTTAATGTGAATGGAGAATAATTCATCGAGTTTTTTTCTTTATGGTTAGTACTTTTTGTATCCTGTTTAAAAAATCTTTGCCTACCCCAAAGTCATGAAGATATGCTATGTTTTCTTCTAGTTATTTTAGCATTTATATTTAGGTCTAAATTAACCTGGAATTTATTTTTCGTACGGTGTGAAGTAGGTGTCAAGATATCTTTTTTCTAGATAAATATCCAATTGACCCAGCACCATTTATTGAAAAAAAAAAATTCTTTTCCCAGTAAAACATGGCAGTATCATCTGTGTCAAAAACCAAGTGGCCATATTTGTGTGGATCTGTTTCGGGGATCTCTATTTTGTTCTACTGGTCCATCCTTGCACTAATACCATCCTGTCTTAATACCTGATGCTAGAAGTCCTCCAGCCTTGTTCTTCTTCAAGGGAGTCTTGGCTAGTCCATTGTTATTACAGATTTTAACAAATTTGTAAATTCGTCAAAATTTAGAATTTGTCAACTTGTCAGTACACACACACA
>NW_006443570.1:5274243-5284982 GCF_000325575.1 Pteropus alecto | reverse complement strand
CTGCTAGGATTTTGATTGGGATTGCATCGAATCTATACATTGATTTGGGGAGTGTGGACCAAAAAAGGGGCCACATACTAAACCAATAAGCTCAGGGGAAGCCTGCATGGTGGACCTTACAAACTCAGAGACCAAAAGGAACCACATACGATGATCTGAACTAAAAATGGATCATGGCATGTAGTTAGAGCCTGGGCATGTAGCTTCCTCAACAAAAGTCAGTCTTTACCTTAAGTAAGCCTATTGTCTTTTGCATCTCGGATAACATACCCTTGAAACATTGGAGTACTCTCCTTTTTCCGGACCCCTCAGGGCACACCCACTGCACCAGAGCAGGAGACCACAGAACCTCTCTCTCCTTGCTATCTTGTTCCTTGAATACCATCTCTATGTGCTATAAATGTTAATTATTAACTATCCCATACCCACCAATATAAACAAAGTATGTGTTTCTCTATTTTACTTTTTATCCATTCCTAAAGATTTCCGCACTTTGCTTTTTCCTACCCCCTTAATCTACCACCAATGGATTTCATGTAACCTTCTTTACAGCTCCTCCTTTGCTTCTCATGTATAAAATGAGCAATAAAACTGCCATTCTCTGGAGCATTTTCTCAATTTGTTGAGATTTTACTTCCCCACAATTGTCATCATTTTGGCTTAAATAAACTCATAAAAATTCTCTACAGGTTTGGACTTTTCTTACACCTGCAGGAGGATTAATATCTTTATAATATTGAGTCTTCCAATCCATGAACATGCTATATTCCTCCATTAATTTAGGTATTTTAAAGTCTCTCTCAGTGTTTTGTAGTTTTCTGTGTTATTGAGTGATCTTGCACTTTTTTGGTTAGATTTATTTCTAGGTATGTGTTTAATACTTTTATGGTATATAAATGGTGTCGTCTTTCTAATTTCTTTTCCTAATTGTGCACTGGTAATACAGTGAAGAACATTTGATTTCTTGTACTGATCTTGTATCTAGTGACCTTGCTAAATTCACTTATTTATTCTAATAGTTTGTATATTTGGGCTTTTTTGTTTTTTTTTCTGTGCAACATTATGTCATCTAAAGATTGGCAGTTGTATTTCTTTCTTTATACTTCTCTTAACTTTTTTTCTTGTCTTATTGCCCTGTCTGGTACTTCAGTGTAGTGATGGAAAGAAGTGACAGTGAGATCCTTGTCTGGTTCCTGATCTCAGTAGAAAAGCTTTCAGTATTTCACCATTAAGCTTGACATTGGCTCTGTGTGTGTGTGTGTGTGTGTGTGTGTGTGTGTGTGCGTGTGCATGTAGATACTCCACATCATATTACTTTTTTGGACACACTTTTCTGATAAGAGAATGATCTGGGGACCACTGGGGGGCAGGGAGCCCCTGGGTGTGGCCTGCTCCCCACTCAAAAAACAAAACAGACTTGTCTGCAAAGGGAGAACATCTCCATGATGAGTCCCCTCCAGTCCTCCATCAAAACCTGGTCAAAACTTCAGTGTAGTCTAAAGGATCACTGGGTGTTTCCCTTTGGCTCTGGAATATGAGGCCGTCAGGACATTTCTACATTCCTCAGGGAAGCTGAGGCTCAGAGCAGGGTAGTAGCTAGCCTCAAGTCACACAGCATGTTACTGGCAGAGTCAGAATTAGAACTCGAGTTTCCTGGATCCTACCCACTCTGCAGCCACTGCTCTGTGGTCAAGATTTGAGAGGTGGTCAGAGGACAAAGGGATGAGTGTAAGTATTTCCGGAACAAGACAACTTTGCCCAAGTACTGGCCCCAATACCCACAGATGCTATGTAAATTGGATGGGCAGGCAGCCCCTCCCTCAGCAAGAGAGGAAAGGGGCTCAGAGCTGGTGGACGTGGGAAGCAGGTGAACAAGCTGACTCTCACTTCTAGTCCTGTGCCATTTAGAAAAAGGCTTTGAGGAACTTTTTCTAGGTAGGTCCCAGACCATCAGCCTGTAAGGGCCTTAGAGGTCAAGAACTTGGACCCCAGGACCCCAGGGCTCCAAAGGGTGGGAGGAGCCATGGCCAGAGAAGGCAAGTGCTGGACCCAAGACACACAGGGAGGTGGTGCCGAGCTGGGGCCAGACCAAACCCAGAGTTCTTGGATGCTTAGAATAGAGACAAAGTCCCAGTGGAGAACCCTGGCCTGGTCTCCCCACTTCCTACAACTAACTCTGGGGATGACAGAGAGGAGAGAGCTAAGAGAGAGAGGAGAAAATGGAGGGAAAGGAAGAACAGAACAGGCCAGAAAAGAAAAGAGTAAGAAGTTAGACATGAGTCCAAGGTGCAAGGGCCTGGGAGGCCCATGGAGGGAACCTGAGCCTGTGGTCCGAGGTCCTGGCCAGGGTCGAGAGAAAGGAGCAAACTGAGATGCAAGTTATCCAGTCAAGCAGCAGTCTCCTCTGCTGGCTACCCCCTCCCCCACCCATGGGGAATGTTCGGAATGTGATGAGCTGATAAGACTGGGTCTCCCACTCCACCTGGCATGGAGCACTGGGGGTGGGGTGCTTTGCCACCCTCATCTATCAGAGGGGATTTTCTTGGGGATGAGGAAGTTTTCAACAGATATATCCTAATGGAAGACTATATAGAAGGTCCGAGGGGAGGGAGCCCCTCACGCAGGGCAAATGGGCCAGCTGCCAAGGCCATGGGCATGGCCAGATGCTTTCCAGCTGAGCTGCGCCGTGAGTCAGAAGGCATGAGGCCTGGGTTGAGAGAGGATGTTCCTAGTTGCCAGGGAAGCTGGGGCAAAAGAGGGGAGAGGGAAACAAGGCAGAGCAGTGGCTGGCACCCTTCCAGAGGGACAGGGCTCCGTGGCTGCTGGCCAAGGAAGATATCTGGGGACCCTGTACAAAGAGCAACCCCAGCGGGTGCTGCCCCACCCCTGCTGGGTCCTGAACCCCAATGCAATGCATAAGAAACAGACTGAGGCTCCTGCGGTCCTCACTGAGGTGGGCCCACGGGGTCCTCCAATTCAATTCAGCGCAGTTACTTGGGCACGTGGACACTCTCAGGTGTGTTCTTAGCATCCAGGTTTACCCCTGCCTGCCCTGCCTTCCTGTGGCTCCATGGGGCCATCTTCACTGAATGTTTCAGCCCACATTTGTTGAGACCTACTATGTGCCAGGCACTGTGCCAGGTCCTGGGGCTTTGATGATACACAAGGTGGGGTCTCTTCCCTCCTCAGGTAATACCTCAGGTGGAGATGGAGTAAAGAGCTAAGACATGGATGCTTCCAGCACATGGGAGACATGCTCTGGCAGTGAACACTGGCACTGGGGCCCAGAGGAGATGGGGTTGGGGTGGGAGGAAATTTGAGGAGGGCAGAAAAGGTACCGCAGCCCCAGGGTCCCTGGGACCTGGGACCGGGGACCTGAGTCTACTCCAGACACCCACTTTCTGCTCTCTGGATAGACATTTCTGAGACAGGCTGCCAGAACAGAGCAGAGGTGAGGGAGGAAGAGAGGAAGGTGTAGGGGGGAGGGGGGAGCGGAGACTGGCGGTTTGAGGTTGGGCCTGTCTGGAGAAGGAACAGAGATGGAGAAAACCTCAGCCCCAGGGACTGCTGTGTGGCTACACCTGAGACCTGCTGCGGGCGTCCTGGAAGGTAATGGGAGGTAATCCAAACCTCGCTCAGGGCCCACTGCCCATTGGCTCTCACTGCAGAAGAAAGGGCAAGGGGCACCATTCCACGTGACTGCAGTGGGAACAGACCCAGGCAGCAGTCCAGCCCCACAGACATGGGGGTACTGTTAGGGACCCCGGCCTGAGCATATGACCAGCTGCTGAGTGGAGAGGAGTTGTGCTAGGGGCCTAGAACAGAGACCTTATATTGGCTACTCTTGCTTCCTCCTCACGCCCAGCACAAGGCCTGCTGGTGCATAGAAGGAGTCCAAAGTGCCTGGGGAATAAAAACCATGAATGAATAAATGATGGATGAGTAAACAAATTCATCAGCCAATCTGATTTCCCAGCAGCCAGAGTTCCCATCCATTTAAAAATGGGAAGGCCTGCCACCTGGTGGCAATTGAGATAACTGCAGTCCATGGTCAGGGTCCAGCATGGCCCTTCTCCCCATGGCCAATCTCTTGGGATTGTAGCTATAAAGACTGATCCAGGGGCCACCTTGGTCCTCCTCCTACCTCCAGGCCATACCAACTTATTTTCCAGCACAAACAGGCAGATTTCTCTTATTTTTTAAAACCTCCAAGAACAGAGATTCCTCCCTCATCTTTGCTCCTTGGAAAATCCTACCTGAGGTCTCACCTTTATGTTTGCCTCCTATTTGTTCTTGTCCTCAAGGCAGACAGAGAATGAGAGGGTTCCCCTCCCCTCACTCAGAGAGGAAAGTCAGCCTGAGGAAGGGCCAGGAATTCTATCTGTCTATCTGCCTGGCTCTTCCCCACTTCAAAATACATTATATTACTTGGTTTGTTCCAGGATGGGTCATTTGCACCTGCTTCTCCGTGCATCTGAAGAAACCTGACCTCTTTCTCCTCAGAGGAGGAGAGCAGATTCCAAGTGGCTCTGATGGGCCTGGAAAGCCCTACTGGTCATTAAGGGCTCTAAGCCACACTCTGCCATTCACTCTACAGAGCAGGATGCTGTGGGGACCCGCAAGGGCCTGCAGTGAGCTCAGCAGCTTTAATACAGGGAAATGCCTGGCCTGGAGACTGGAGACATCACTATGTGACTTTGGGAAGGTTGTGATCTCTCTCTGGGCCTCATTTTCCCCATCTATATAATCAGGGATACCTCTGGCTCTGACATCCTGTGGCTCTGCCTCTCCATGCCTGACTGATGTTTATAGCCCTTCTTCCTCCCTTAGGCCCAGTTTTTTTAGCTGCCTCTACCCAATCTACCTTTGTCCTACTCTTCATCCTCCAGGCCAGCTGCAAAACAAATGATGACTTCTCAAATGTCCCCTCCTTTCTGTCCCTTGGTCTCCAAGGACAGGAAGGAATTTGCACCTAAAGAAGTGTTCCAGGTATGGTGAAATCATTTGCTGCCTGCCCTTTCCTCCTTAGTCACAAAACCCAATTTTTATTCAGAACAGCAAGGATCTCTGGAGCCCTCGAAGGAAGCCCATGAGTGACCACAAACCTTTCCCATAGCAGCAGGTGCTAGGCTAATCTCATGTCACTCTCTTCCCCTGCGCCAGCCTCCTAGCTGAGGACCTTTGCCCACAAAGCCACTCGAAGGGCCCTTGATAGGGCCCTGGGAGAACACCAGTGTGTTTTCCAGGTGCTGTCGCTCAGTGCTTCCCAAACTGCCAGTCCTTGGGGTGCCAGGGCAGTGCTCAGTTTAGACATGTGGGCCCCACAGAAGCTGCATCTGGGCTCAGAGGCTCAAGTCTCTCACATAAATGATTATGCCTAACCACAGGAACTCAGACTCAGGCCATGGGCTGGGCACAGGCGGTCCTTAGCTATTTGTCTTCTCTCCTCCCCACTTCCAACCAAGAAACGAAATCTCCCATGCCTTTCTATGTCTGCCTTTCCCTGGTTTTCTAAGGAGGCAATGAACCCCCTCCAAGTGCCCACCTTCTTGGGGACCAGCACTGCTGGTTGACATCCTGTGCATCTGCCAGGGTAGAGATCAGGAGGGCGAGCCCCTGGGGGAAAGTCCTCAGAGAACCTAGCCACAAACAAGAGAGGCAGGGGCTGACAAGAGCGGAATAATGTGGGTAAACATGTTTTGCAAACTAAATGTTTCTTATCAGCTAAGGAAGTGCTATTCATAACAAGTATCTGCTTTTTGTTCCTTTGTCGGAAGGGCTGGTCTCTGCGCCAATGCGGGAGTGAGGGAGGGTGGTGGCTGGGCTGGAGGAGGCTGGATTGAGATCCACAGGTAGCTGTGAGCCTGAAAGAGAAGATGAGGCACAGGAGAGTGTGGAGCATCCAGGGAAGGGGCGGGAGGGTAAGACTGGGGATGGAGGGAAGGGCCATGGGGGGCAGGGCTGAGAAGGGAAACTGGTTAGAACAAAAAGCAAGAGGTTTTTCACTGGAGATGAACGGGGGCGGGGCATGGAACTGGACCCAAGCGCTAGGGGGAAGTTCATTCTGTAGTTCACAAGTTGGCAAGCTACAGTCCACAAGCTAAATCCAGCCTGCCCCTGATTTTGTAAATACAATTTTATTTATGTATTGTCTACAGCTGCTTTCCTGTTGTAACAGAGACCAGATGGCCTGCAACGGCAAAAATATTTTCTATCTGTCCCTTTACAAAGTTCACCAACCTCTGCTGTAACTGGTCCACGAATTCACACATTGAACAATTGATGAGCACCTACTATGTGCCAACCCTGTGATAAACTCTGGCTAGAGTCACTGAGAAAAGGATGTCATCCCTGCCTCTGGGCACTCACAGCCTAGAGAGAAAGACGAGTAAGTAGAGACCACCTGTCTAAGCTTTACTACAGGAAGTCAAATTGCTGTAAAATACAATAGTGGACACATCATCAAATGCACCATGGAAAAAAGGAATGAATGAATACAAGGGCATGGAAGATAGGAATGAGAAAAGCACAGAGAGCTATAGAAGCTCACAGGCAAGGCTTTCAGCTGGCAGATTGGACTGTGTATCACGGAGGGCTGCTTGGAGGTGAGCTTGGTCTCCAAGGACAGGAAGGAGTTCGCACCTAAAGAAGGACAGACACTGAGCTGGGTGTGCTCAAGGCAGGCCCCTAGGGAATGCAAGGCTCTTGCAGGGCTGGGCAGAGCAGCAGGGCCAGGAGCTTTCAGGGCCTAAGTGTTGCTGGCGTGGGCTTGAAGGTGAAGGCGAAAGTGATGGGAAGCAGCAAAGGGCTTCAAGCTGGGGTCCAGCTACAGAGGAGGGACAGGCTGAGGGAAGCCTGCAGCAGGACACCTGCTGCATGTCAGTAGAGGGATGCTGAGGCTTGGGCAGCATAGGGCAGTGAGATGGGGAGGCCAGAAGGATTGAGAGGTATTTGGGAGGTGGGATCAATAACACTTGGGGAATGACTGATATGGGCAAATGAGAGGAGAGTAAATTGAGTGACCGATGGTGCCGTTGCTGAGAAGAGGAGCAGTGAAGGAGAACGTTTAGGGATGAAGATGGCAAGTTCAACTTCCAACAGGTGGAGTGTGAGCCCCTGTGGGACATCCAAGTTAGTGTCCAGAAGATAGCAACCTTCCCAGCTCTGGACTCAGCGGGAGGTTTGTGCTGGAGCTATAGATGTAAAGGCCATAGGAGTGGAAGAACTTGTGCAAGGAAATGTGAGCTGAAAGCAAGAGCGAGATCCCGGGCATCCTGGGATATCCTGGCTGAGTCAGGCACTGAGGGTGGAGCAGGAATCAGACACAATCCTTGTCCTTCAGAAACTTTCTGTCCAACCCGTAAGAGAGACACATCAATAGATCATCTCGATATAATATGGTAAGTGATAAAGTGGATGCATGTTTGTTTGGCTCTAGGGATGTGGCCCAAAACAATTTAGCGGAAAGCACTTTGGCTCCCTGCCCACAGGGTAATGGACAGCTGAGGATGCTTCTGCCTGCACAGCATCTATTCTCTCTTCTGGTAAGAGCACCTCGGTTTCCCTTTAGGGAACCACTTCTCCACTCTTTCAATTTGTGTTTGAGAGACCTGGCTCCTTTGAGAGACCTGGCTCCCTCCAGCCTCCCTCCCACTCTGAGGCAAGCACAGGACCCAGGCTTGGCCATTCCCTTTGGACGCAGCAAGTAGTTAAGGGCATCTGCAGAGACTCACTCCCAGCACTGAGTCTGGGGAAGTGCTTTCCTAGCTGGAACTGCTGGGTGAGGATCATGTAAGCACAGGCTGGGAGAGGGAATCACGGAAAGCTGAGCAACACGGTGGACCTGTTGATGTCATTTGAACTCTGCGAGGTGAGCTCCAGGGGGGAGGGTGCCCTGTCTTTCATTAGGCAGCAAAGCTTCTTACTCATTGTGACCAACTTTTTAGAGGGCCAATCTGGGACACGGCCACACCAGACACACACACACACACACACACACACACACACACGCACTTATGCTTGCACAAATAATATCCTATATAACATATATGTTTTATAACTTTAACATAAAAATATGAAAATAAGTACTTATTTGAAATTTTATGTTATTCTCTATTATTTACTTTTCTGACCCATAAATATTGCTATTTAAACAAAACAATAAGATTAGTTAAAAGAGGCAATTACTACTGATGGATAGTAAGGCCAATTAAATAAGTAATATATGTGAGGGAAAATACAATATTTTTATAACATCTCTTTTTGTCTTCTGATATTTTATAAATTTCTTTTAACTCTTTTTTCTTCTGGTTTTATTGAAATATAAAAGACAATTAGTTGCCCATATTTACATTGTACGATTCAATGAGTTTTTTCAGTTATAGTTGGCATACAATAATACATTAGTTTCAGTTGTACAGCATCCTGATTAGAGATCTATATAACTCACACTCCGTGTCTATTTTGTATCTATCCATTTGTATTTCTTTTTTTTTTTTTTTAAGCCTACAGCACCTGGTCTTCCTAGGTGGTCTCCCATCCAAGTACTAACCAGGCCCGACTCTGCTTAGCTTCCGAGATCATACGAAATCGAGCTTGTCCAGGGTGGCATGGCCGTAGACCTCCATTTGTATTTCTTAATCTTTTTGTCCTTTTTCGCCATCCCTTCGACACCCCTCCCATCTAGTGGCCCTCAAAATATTCTCTGTATCTATGAGTTTATTTTCTTTGTTGTTGTTTATTTTGTTCTTTAGATTCCATATGTATGTGAAATCGTGTGATATTTATCTTTCTCTATCTGACTTATTTCATTTAGTGCAATACCCTCTAGGTCCATCAAGGCAATATCTTTTTTCATTCCCTTCCTTTTAGTCTGTGTGTGTCTTTTAATCTGAAGTGAGTCTCTTGTAGGCAGCATATGTAGGGGTCTTGTTTTCTTGTCCATTCAGCCACTCTATCTTTTGATTGGAGCATTTAATTCTTTTCCATTTGAGGTACTTGTTGATAGGAATGTAATTATTATCATTATTTATTCGTTTTTGATACATGTTTTTCCTTCTTAAAGAAGTTCCTCCAATGTTTCCTGTAATATTGGCTTAATGTTGATAAACTCCTTTAGCTTATTTTTGTCTGGGAAGCTCTTTATCTGTCCTTCGACTAAATGATAGCTTTGCTGGATAAAGTATACTTGGTTGTAGATCCTGGGTTTTCATCACATTGACTATTTTGTGCCAAGCCCTTCTGTCCTGCATAGCTTCTTTTGAGAAATCACTCTCTTTGTATTTAACCTTTGGCATTTTAATTATGATGTGTCTTGATGTGGGCCTCTTTGGGTTCATCTTTTTTGAGACTCTCTGAGCTTCCTGGGGTTGTATGGAAGTTAGAGAAGTTTTCCACCATTATTTCTTCAAATAGCTCTTCAAGTTATTTTCCTTCAGGTACCCCCAGGACATGGATATTTTTACATTTAATTGTGTCTCATAGGCTCCTTAAATTATTATTATAGTCTTCGCTTCTTTTTTCTTGCTGTTCTGATTGAGTGTCCTTGGCTTTCCCATCCTCTATATCAGTGGTTTGATCCTCTTCTTTATCCACTCTCTTTATTCCCTCTAATATACTCTCCATCTCAGATGTGTTCTTCATTTATGACTAGTTCTCTTTTATAATTTCCATTTCCATTTTTATGTTTTTTTTTATCTCTTGTTAAAATTCTCACTGAATTCATCTACACATCTCTTAATTTCATTGAGCAACTTTATAACCAGCATTTTTGAACTCTGCATCTGTTAGATTTCTTGACTCTATTATTTCTGGATCTCTGTTCTGTTCGCTCATGCTTCTTTATCTTCCTATTTTGGCTCCCTTTCTTTGTCTGTTTCTATGTACTAAGTAAAGCTTCTAAATCTCCTGGCCTTATTAGCGTGGCTTTCTGTAGTAGGTGTCCAGTGACACAGTCCTGAGAGAGGTTCTGCTGCAGGCCAAGTTTAGCCCCTGCCTGTGTCCCTCTGGGACCACCTGTTAAGATTCAGCAAGCAATCCACAGATGCTGTGGTTATAGCTCCCTTAAGAAACCACACCAAAAACCGAGGCCAGCTGTCACTGGTGTGAGTCTTGGCGCTGCTCAGCAAAGAGCACTGGACTCACCAAGGACACAACTGGATGTGGCTTGAGTGGGGCTGCGAGTTGGAAGAGGCAGAGTTTCAGGGAATATTCTGGGCAAAGCAACCTCTGTTATCCAGTTTGATGACGTCTCAGTTATGGAGGCGCTGCGTCCACACACTGGGAATGGGGGAGGGTTCGACAGAGGACCAGCCAGCACTTCTGCCTGAGAGAGAGCCTCACCTCTGGCCCTCACTCCAACAACTTAGTATCCCCCTATAAGTCCCTGGTGCCCTCGCACAGTCGACTCGGTGCTGGTGCTCAGAGCGAGCAGGACCATCTCCGTGAAAGTCCGCTGGCGGGCACAGCCCTTTTAAGAGGCATCTGCCACTGCCATAGCCTCTGTTCCACTCAGCCACTAGGGACTGGGCAGCTTCGCGTCTTTGCTGCATCCTACCTTGATTAATTATTTCTCTCCCCAGTTGTAGTGCTTCTGTTCATCTAGATCCCAGGCGACTTTTCTTGCTGTTTGCTCCGTGTTTCTGTCACAGCTTTGATTTGGTCACAAGAGGGATAAACAAAGCCTCTATCATCTACGCTATTTTTCTCCACCAACCTCTCCCTCCATGTCTTTTTGTAGC
>NW_006443570.1:5262499-5273927 GCF_000325575.1 Pteropus alecto | reverse complement strand
GTGTGTGTCCCTCAGTGTTTGTGGTACCAACAGGGAGAGATTTACGGGGGGACCCAGGCCCGGCTCCCAAGGTGGGGGTGTCTGATTCCCAGGCAGGCTTCTCGGTTCCAGAGCTGGGATCATCCTCTTCCTTCTTGCTTCATTCCTCACTTTTCTTTAATGATTCTCTTTCTCTCTGTACTTTCTCTTTCTCTCTTGTTTTCCTCTTAATTCCTTTCCTTTTGTTCCCTCTGTCCCTGACTCCTACTTCATTCCAGGCTTTGTTCCTTAATTCTTGCCACCTTCTCTCTGGCTCTTTCTTGGTAGCATAACTCTCTCTGGCTGAGGCAGTGCGAGGAGAGAAAGACCCGGTCCACTGTGCTCTTGGGGGTGGGGGTTGGCAGGACTCAACTGCGACCCCCCCAAGCCCTGCCCTAAAGCGGCAGCCGCCTCCGCTCCCCCACGTCATGTCCTCAGAAGTACTACATAGCGATTCAACATATTTTAACTCTTTAAAACTCTTTATTGGACATTTACATTCTGTGAGCTATATTATTTCATATTCTTAAAATACATAAATGTAAATCTATTTAAAAGGAGAACGTAAATACAGTAGGACAAATTAAACAGATATTATTTATATTTAATTTTTAAAAAGAGCAATGACCTATTTCTTTCTGTCCCATGACATGGTAGGATAATTTGACTCTCTCTGTTTTCTATTCCAATACTTTCTGAACTGCCTGCAGCCTTTATTTAGGACAGCTTCTTTCCTTTTATGCAGACAGTCAAACTGAAGACAGTCAAACAGAAAATTCACTTTGACCTACAGCTCTGTTCTTATCAAGCCCACATTATACTGATTACTTGTGTCAGTCCAGTGTGCTGACATTGAACTAAATAGCCTCTCAACAAAAACATTTGAGCATAGAATACTTAGGAGTTTACTTACTGGCAACAGCAGGTCTTTCAACTTGTGGAAATTAGTTTACAGCTCTTCAAAAATGTCCAACCATTTTGTACATACAGACCAGTTGCTTATCAATCAGGTCCTTTGCATCTAGAAATTCATCACATAGATGGTCCATGCCTAAAATATCTATCATTTTTAAATACTCGAATGTCATCAGAAGTTTAACTTCATTCTCAGGGAAAATGATTTTGAAGCACAGAAGTAATTTGGACTGGTGAAATCGAAGTTGGATTCTGTGATGATTGATTTTATGTGTCAGCTGGATTGGGTTATAGGGTTCCCAGATATTTGGTTAAACACAATTCTGGGTGTGTCCATGAGGGTGTTTCTGAATGCGATTAACATTTGAATCAGTAGACTGAGAAAAGCAGATTGCTCTCCCCCCTGTGGGTGGGCCTCATCCAATCTGTTGAAGATCTGAATATCAGGCTGGGACTTTCTGGTCTTTAGCTTGCTGTCTACAGATGTTGGGACTTCTAATCCTCCATAACCATGTGAGCCAATTCCTTATAATAAATAAATAAATCTATCTATGTATATATGTAGATTGATATGTATCTCTGTCATCCATCCATCCGTCCATTCATCCATCCGCCACTATATATGTAGATTGATATGTATCTCTGTCATCCATAGATCCGCCCACCCATCCATCCATCTATTTATCTATCTGTCTATATCTCTCCTACTGGTTCTGTTCCTCTAGAGCCATCCATCCATCTATTTATCTATCTATCTATATCTCTCCTACTGCTTCTGTTCCTCTAGAAAACACAGACTAATATAGATTTTAAATAAGGTACAGTTTTAGTAAAGAAATTAAGAAAGTTTTGTTTAATTTGGCTATTCTTTTCTGGTGACTTATTTTTTATTTTTATTTTTTTTATTTTTTTTGCGTTCTGAACCAATCTTATTTCCAAAATATAAGTCTGGTTTGGTTTTTGTTTTGTTTTGTTTTTGTTTTTGTTTTTTGGATTGGTTGTTTTTTTGAGGAGGAGTTGTGTGAGTTTTTGTAACAACTTACACATGACATTGAACAATTCAGATGCAGTCATTTCATCCTTTTCAAGGATCCTTATGGCCTCTCCAAAGATCATCAAAGAGTTTTAGAGAAACAGTATATAAATTTCTGTTTTATTATATCACTTTCTCCAGTCTCATCTTTAATGTACTTCCAAATTAGAGAGGGGAATTCTTTTTATCTCACCCTTTAAAAATATGATTTTATAGCAGGTCGACATTTTATATCTTTGTCGTGGCCAGCAACACTGCTAGTCATCTTGTAGGCACATGGCTAAGGAGGATCTCCTTCCCTTTATAGAAAGTCAATAATCTCATTAAGTGCTTCAGCGCAGTTTGAGGTAACTGAAAAGTGACTAAAAACATTCATTACGAAAGCCTAAGTGAACCATATTCCTTTTAGCAGCATTGTACACAGGATGTGCAGGTCATTTAGCAGATAAGACCATTTCTATTTTTTGGTAAAAAGTTTGTAGTCTAAGTGGAATTTGCTAAAATTTGCACTTGTCCTGTCTGCTGAATATGCATCATAGATGAGCAAGATTGGTTTGTATTTGAATAAGACATCAACAACCTTTTGTTTTGTGTTTTCGGTGGATTTGTTAAAACCTTCATGGAAATAAAGAGTACCATTCGAAACTCCATTTTCCAAATCAAAGTGCCTAGGAGCTAGGGGGAACATCTTTTTGTTGCCATTATTCAGACTTGAAATAGCATGTCTGAATAACATGCAAAAAGCATGATTGTTGGTAAGATATGACAAAATCAGCTCTCCACTGTCAGAGGCCAAGACATGTGTTATCAAAACTTCCCCGTTTTTTCTCCCACAGGACATTTTACAACCTGTGAATCAAAAAATATAACTTCACTCAGTTTCATAGAGCAATCAAGGGAACAATATAATAATGTGTGCTCATTTGTGTGGTATGCCTGAGTTAATTCAGCAAACACTGAGGATTGCTGACTAAGGATTGGTGTCTTTTGGGGTGATGAAAAACTTTTGATTATTTAGAATTACTTGCCTGTCTCATCCTGAATTTGTGAGATTTCATATATGCAATTCTCCAAATATGCTTCAGAGCTCCATTTCATTGTACCCAACCCCAAGTTCTTTTCTGTGTATTGTACAGTCCTCTGTTTTGGTTATTTATCTCCCCAATCCAGTGGTATATGTCCTTCCATCTGTCATTAAAATAACACAGTCATTTTGCCCTTTTTCCCTGGTGATATCATTGGTACTGTATTATATTACAACCATTCTCATTTTCATTATCTAAACTTTTAGAAAATGTGCTCATAATATTCACATTAAAAATTAGACTAGCACTGTCTCAATCCACAGGCTAAGAGAAAAGTGGACTTTTAAAGCTCAAATTATAATCACTGAAGTTGCACACTTAAGTGCTGTCACTCAGAGTGATGCAATCACAGTGATCCATTAATGTCAACCACATGTCAAGGTTGACAGCATCAGCGGTCCTATATGTGTTTGCTTGGATTTATACCTCCACATTTCTCTTTTCTTTTTCTTTTTTTTCAGGTGAGGCAACCCTTGGTTGACCTCACAGATTGCAAGGACCTTGTCAGCTTACAATCCCTTTTTTATTTTTATTTATTTATTTTTTTACACCTATAGCACCTGGTGTTCCTAGGTGGTCTCCCATCCAAGTACTAACCAGGCCCGACCCTGCTTAGCTTCCGAGATCAGATGGGATCAGGCTTGTTCAGGGTGGCATGGCCGTAAACTTTTTCTTTCCTTTTTGTTAGCAGTTGTAAATGGTATCGTTTTTAATTTCAGTTTTCATGTGTTCATTGCTAGTATATACAAGTACAACTGATTTTTTAAACTTTCATAAGTTTTCAATTACAGTTGACAGATAATATTATATTATCTTTAGGTGTATAACATAGTGATTTATTTAACTTATGAAATGATCACTCCAATAAGTCTAGTGACACCATACATAGTTATTACAATATTACTGACTATATTCCTTACTCTGCACTTTATATTCCCATGTTTTTATAACTGGCAATTTGAACTTCTTAATCCCTTCCCGTTTTTCACCCATCTACCCAAGTCCTCTCCCATCTGGTAACCATTAATGTTCTCTATATCTATGAGTTTGTTTTTGTTGGTTTCTTTTGTTTTTTAGAGTTCACATATAAATGAAATCATATGATATTAGTCTTTCTCTGACTTATTCATTAGCATAATGCCCTCTAGTTCCATCCATGTTGTTGCAAATGACAAGATTTGATTCTTTTTTATGGCTGGGTAATATTCCATTGTGTCTATGTGCCACATCTTTATCCATTCATCTATCGATGGACGCTTAGGTTGCTTCTTGGTTTTCATATGTCGATCTTATAGCCTGTGACCTTGCTGAACTCACTTACTAGTTCTAGGAGGGGTTTTTTTGTGAATTACTTGGTATTTTCTTTGTAGAACATACGTCATCTGCAAATAGGAACAGCTTTATTTCTTCCTTTTCTTTTCCTTACTGAGCTAGCTAGAATTTCCAGCATTATGTTAAGTAGTAGTAATGGAGTCTATATCTTTGTTTCGTTCCTGATCTAAGGAATAAGGCATTTAGGCTTTCACCATTAAGAATGATATTAGCTAGATTATTTGTAGATGTTCCTTATCAAGTTGAGGAAATTTCTCTACTCCTAGTTTGCTGAGGATTTTCATCATGAATGGGTGTTGAATTTTGTCAAATGGTTTTTTTGCACCAATTGCTGTGATCATGTGATTTTTCTTCTTTACCTATTAATATGGTGGATTACACTAATTGATTTTCAAATATTGAATCTGCCTTATATCTCTGAAATAAATCCCACCTAGTCATGGTGTATAAATTTTTAATATAATTTTGAATTCTATTTGCTAATATTTTGATAAAGATATTTATATCTATATGCATTAGGGATAGATGTATAGTGGGTGCTTTTTGATTTTATGGTTTATCCTTTCACTGTTTATGAGCAAATATACTCCCTTCCCCCTTTGTTTAGATGACTGGCAACATACTATGTACATTTCTCTCCATCTTGATTTTTTTACTTAAAAATATATCTTGGAGAGTGTGAGCTACAAAAACAAGTTAGGAATGATATGGCAAATCGTAGAGTTGAATACTCCAAGAATCAGCCCTTCCAATGAAGCAACCATGGAGCTAACAATTGACAGAGTCAACATATTTGGAACTCTGAAATCTAATTTAAAAAAAAAAGTTGTATTAACCAATGTTACCCCAATAAACTTAATTTTTAAAAAGTTTTTTAAAAGTACAGCTACCAGAGGGGTGCGAAATGAAGAAAGAAGCTACTAAATTTTGCCATTTAAGATTAAGCTACTGACTGAACACTGAGATATTAAAGCAGAAATTTCAGTGACCATACATGACAAATAATATAGTGTTTGCAAAAAAAGTTTGGAAAAGTAATTAATCAAATGAATGACTATATCCCTGGAAAGGAGGAAAAATCTGATTTCCAGAGTTACCACATTATCAAATTCAAATGTCTAGTTTTCAAAAAAATTACACAGCATGCAAAGAAACAGAAAATATGTCCCATTCACAGGAAAACAATCGAAAGAAACCATCTCTAAGGAAGCACAGACATTGGACTTACTAGAAAAAGATTTTAAATCAACGGTTTTAAAAATATGTCCAAAGAGCTGAACAAAAACATGGGCAAAGAATTAAAGGAAATGAAGGGAATGGTGTCCGAACAAATAGATAATATCAATAAGGAGACAGAAATTATAAAACAGAACCAAATAGAAATTTTGAAGCTAAAAAGAACAATACCTGAAATGAAAAATTGACTAGAAGGATTCAACAATAGATTTGAGCAAGCAGAAGAATCAGTGAAAGAAAGTCAGTTGAAATTATCCAGCCTGAAGGATAGAAAAAGAAAATGAAGAAAAATTAACAGAGCCTAAAGAGACCTGTGAGACACTATGGAGTATACCAACATACGCATTTTGGAAGTCCCAAGAGGAGAAGAAGAACAGAAAGAATATTTGAAGAAGCAATGGCCAAAAGTGTCCCAAATTTGATGAAATAAATGCAGGAATCTACACATCCAAGAAACTCAATAAATGCCAAATAAGACAAATTTTAAAAGATCTATACTGAGACACATTCCAAAAAAAAAACAAAAACAAACAAACAAAAAAAAACAGGTCACTGTTTTGTTTTTATCACTCCTCTGCTCAAAATTCTGCAATGGCCCCACATCTCACTTAGAGTAAAGTTCAAAGTCTTTATAATATCCCGTAAGGCCCTACCTACATAATCCCCCTACCCCTGCCACATCACCTCTCTGACTTCACCTTCTGGCACGCTCCTGCACTCTTTCTCTAGCCATACTGGCCTCCTTGCTGTTCTTCACACCCATTAGTAATTCGAACCCACTCGTAATTCGAATATAATTACTAATGAAGGCATATTGAGGTTTCCAACTATAATGGTGGATTTGTCTCTTTCTTCTTGTAGTTCAATTATTTTTTGCTTCACGTATTTTGACACTCTTGTTAGGTGCACATACATCAATAAGTGTTATGCCTTCTTGGAGAATTAACTCCTTTATCATTATATAAGCCCCTCTTTATCTCTGATATTTTTCCTTGTTCTGAAGTCTACTTTGTCTGGAATTAATATAGCTACTCCAGCTTTCTTTCGATTAGTGTTGGCATGGTTTACCTTTCTCCATTCCTTTATTTTTAATCTACTGTATCTTTATATTTAAAGTGGATTTCACGTAAACAACATATCATTGGGTTTTGTTTTGGTTTGTAGTCAGTCTTTTAGTTACTGTCATTTAATTGCTGTATTCATACCATTCACATTTAGTTGATTATTGATATAGTTGAATTAATAGCTACCATATTTGTGGCTGTTTTCTATTTATTGCATTTGTTCTGTTTCTTTTTCTTTTTATCTTCCCCTCTTCTTCTCTGACTTTAGTTGAACATCTTATATAGTTCCATTTTCTCTTCTCTCTTAGCATGCCAAGCATACTTCTTTTAAAAAAATGTTTTTAGTGGTTGCCCTAGAGTTTGTGACATACACAAACTAATCTGAAACCATTTTCAAATAACACTATTCTGCTTTACGGCTAGTACAGGTACCTTATAACAGAATATTTCCTGTTCCTCCCTCCTGTTCCTTATAACTTTGCTGTAATTCATTTCAATTATCCGTAAGCAATAGTCACCCAATAATCATTGTTATTATTATATCAGCAGTTTTCTATGACATCAATGAATAAGAAAAAACATTTTATTTTACCTTTATTAATTCCTTCTCTGAATTTCTTCCTTTGTATAGAACTGAGTTTTTTACCTATATAATTTTCCTTCTCTTTGAAGATCTTTTTAAAACATTCTTCCAAAACAGGTCTACTGGCAACAATTCCCTCAGTTTTTGTTTGCCTGAGATAGTCTTTATTTACTTATGTCCACTTTCGCAGGATAATTTCGTTGGATACAGAATTCTATGGGTTTTTTTTTTTTTCTTTCAGCACTGAAGATTTCACTCAGCTTTGTTCTTGCTTGTATGGTTTCTGAGAAGTCCAATTAGTTCTTATATTTTTTTCTCCTATAAATAAGGTGGCTTTCTCCCGCTCTGGCTTCATTCAAGATTTTCCATTTTTCTTTGTTTTCCTGCACTTTGAATAAATTCTAACCTCTAGCTGTCTGGCACCAAGAGTGCCCCCTCCATTATCTCTGTGCTGCCTGCCTCTTTCCTCATGGGTCCTCCAGCCTGGACCTTTTCTCCTCTCCACTCCTTCACCGATCGCTCCACTCCTCCTTTCTTTTGAGCTGTGCCTGGCACATAGTGAGTGCTCGGTCAAAGCCAGCTCTTTTCACTTCATCTTCGCTCTTGACTCAGACTCAATGGAAGAGAGAATCTGTTCCGAGGCTAACCCCTTGGGCAGGCTTCCAGATCCTCCCCCCCACTCAGGGAAGGCGCTCTTGATTCACCCCTCTCTCCTGGCTGCTATAATTGACATATAAACAGGCTCGCTCCCATTTAAAATACATTCACACACACACACCTCTCCATACGCCAAATACCCCCCAGCTACCGCCCTCTCTGCTCCCTCTTGCCTTTCACAGCCAAACTTCAAGACAGAGTTGCCTACACTTGTTCTCTCCATCTCCTCCTCTCCCACTCGCCCTTCAGCCAGCTGTAAATAGCCCTCCAGCTTCCCCTCCACCAAACCTGTCTTCTTGATATCACCAAATGTCTCCTGGAGATGTCATCCAGTGGGCACATCTCAGTCCTCATTTTGGCCAGATCACATGTCCACAACAGGATTTGACCTTGCTGACCACTCCCACCTCCTTGAAACACTCCCAGTTCCCCCACCCCGCACAGGGACACTTCTCTCTGCATCGCCTCACACCTCTCTGGCCACTCACTCTCTCTCAGGTGTCCTCTATTCTCCCCCTCCCTTCCTGGACCATCTCACTCACACCTGTGGCTTCACAAGCCACAAGATGTCAATGACCCCAAAGTCACATTTCCAATCCCAGCTTCTTTACTGATTTTTCAGGTCCTTGTAAGCAACTGCCTGCTGGACAGTGCCTCCTAGATGTCTCAGACGCTCAGACTCAACACTGTCAAAAGCAAGCTCATAGCACAACCCCTTTGGAGAACTATTTTGCAGTACGTTCTAAAGCTGAACATGCACACACCCCGTGGCCTACTATTCCACTCTTAGGTACCCAACAGCAATGTGTACATATGTGCACCAAAAGACATGCACAAGAAGCACTATTCATGATGGCCCCAGACTAGAAACTAGCCAAACAGTAGATCAAATAAATAGTGATATGTTCATATGATAGAATACCTCACACGGTACTGAAAATGAATGATCTACAAATTTTTCCAATACTATGGATAAATCTCACAAACATAACATTGAGCAAAAGAAGCCAGATATGAAAGAGTATATACCGTACACTTCAATGTGTATGAAAGTCAAAACTATGCAACACTGACCTATGGTGCTAGGAGTTAAGATAATGTTTACCCTTGGGGAATAGTAACTGAAAGAAGCACGAGGGGGCTTTAGTGCTGGTAGTTTCTCCAACTGGTACTTACCCTGATGTTAGTTACACAGCTGTGTTTGTATGCAAATTCATCGATTATGATTTCTGCACTGTTCTGTATGTATGTTAGATTCCAATAAAAAGTTAAATAAACAGAACAAAACAGGACACATCCTCTTCCCCATCAGGCTCCCCCTCTCCCTAGTGTTCTGTTTTCCCAGAGATGGTCCCAACTTTCCACTCAGTTGCCTAAGTCAGAAGTTAGGCTATTTCCCAGTTAAATAAACAGAACAAAACAGGACACATCCTCTTCCCCATCAGGCTCCCCCTCTCCCTAGTGTTCTGTTTTCCCAGAGATGGTCCCAACTTTCCACTCAGTTGCCTAAGTCAGAAGTTAGGGGCTATTTCTCGCTCTTCCTCTCTCCTTATTACGAGCATCCAAGTGCTATTGCTAGACTTCCTACTAGCCCTAAATCTACCCACTTCTCTCTACCCACACTGCATCTTCCTTAACCCAATCCCCCTCTTGCCTGGCCTTCTGCAGTAGCCTCCCGGCCTCCAATCTCATCTCCTCTGATTCATCCCCACACAGCATCCAGAGGGACCCTTCTAGAATGAAAAATCCAGTCATGTCTCTTCTCTAGTTAAAATCTTTCAGCGGTTCCCTGCACCCTCTAGATGAAACCCATTCTCCTGCTCGTGGGTCCCAGGTCCACTCCAGCTTTACCTCTGGGCCCCGCTCCCCTGATGCTATGCCCCAATCAGTCTCATGCGCCTCTGCACAGGCTTTTTCTGTGGCTGGGAACCGTCTCCTTCTCCTCATCCCTGCTTTGCCTGGCCAAGTCCCACACATCCTTCAGGTCTCAGATATCCTCCTGCCTCTATGAAGAGTTTGGGGCCTTCTTAGGCTGTCAAGGTAGGCACGAGCTACCCTTATCCCAGTACGTATCCCATGGTAGTGAAATTGGCTGCTTATGTATCCACTTCTCCTACTGGACCTGGATTCCATGGAGGAGGACATTGCATCTGTCCTGTTCATCACTCCATCCACAGCACCTAGCATAGTACAGTCTCAGAAAAGATTTGTTGGATGAATGAAGGATCCCAAAAAGAAGTGCTGAAGGCCTGGGGTATACCTCCAAGGAAGTTGGCAAGAAGGTAAAGGAGAATCCCCTTGAGAGACAAGAGTTCTAGAATTTAGAATCATAGAACATCAGAGCTTGAACGGATCTCAGAGGACACTTAATGATCCACTTGTTGATTTACAAACGAGAAACCAAAGAGAAGGAGCCACTAGCTGGACAAGGATGGGTGGAAGGAGGGAGAAGAGGCAGCTGCAGAGTAAGGCAAGGTGATGATAAAAAGTCAATATTTAGTGCTGTAGGGCTCCTAAAAGAAATAAAGATAATATTCCTTCTAGGTGTGAAGATAGGGCCCCTACATGTGGCCGGTTCCCCGGGTCTTCCCAGTGGAAATGGACTCTGGCCTCCTCACATTGACCGCCAGATGGTGCCAGCTCCCCAGGCAACAGAGAGAAGTGGGCTGGTCCGCTCACTCTGGGTTCCATCCTCCTTCCTGAGTTCCTCCCCACAGACCTGGCACTCTGTGAGCCCAGATGCTGTGGCTGTGCCCAAGCGGCATGAAACTTGGGCTCCAGGTAACAACTTGTTTCAATGGGGTACCTTTTCTCATGCCAGGCAGAGGGCAGGTAACAGACTCTGACCTGGGCATTGACCAGCACTGCCCTCCTGCCAGCCTCCTGGAGGCCTTTGACAGACTGCCCTGCATTGCCCCTCCACCAGGGGCAGCAACTCTGGTCAAGCTGACACTTGCTCATCTTGTTGGCCCAGACAAGGTGCAGTGGGTGGCACTGGTCCAACTGCATCCTCCAGCAACCTTGGCACCCTGAGTCGGCAGGTGCCCACCCAGTGGCTGGTGGCTCCAGTCCTGCTGGCCTGACGGGCCCCTTTCAGGCCATCATGGCCTCATGCTGGAAGCTGCTCCTGCTTGTACCCTAGAGTGGGGCAGTTGGATGGTAGTGCCTGCTCCATGCCTCCTCTTTTCCTAACCCTGTAAGCCTATTCGGCCAAGATGGTTCAGCCCCTCTGCAGTATTTGGGAGTCTCACAAATTCATTCAACAAATATCTATTAGCACTGAGGCTGTGTGCCAAGATCTGCCCTAGGTATCTGGAAGATAGCAGTGAACTAGAGAGATACAGTCACTGGTGTCTTGGAACACACCGTGCAATAGACCAGATGTTAACCTCACATTAGCAAACAATTGTTTCATTGCTCATTTAAATTTCTAATGCTGAAGTTTTAGTCCATTTCGAGAACTCACACACTTTCAGAGCAGAATGGAGCATAGAGTATTCTAAAA
>NW_006443570.1:5258805-5262479 GCF_000325575.1 Pteropus alecto | reverse complement strand
TCCTTGACTCCTAGTCCAGTGGTCATCCATTTTACTCAGGAGCCACAGGTAGGGGTGGGAATGAGCGAAGGAGAAGGAATGAGGCTTCTATGAGGACCCCATGACGAAAGTAGACTTTCTGCCATCTCTGAATCATCTGGCCCTTTTTGGTATAAGTTGAGAAATAAATGCATGAATGAATTAATGAATGATGGCAAAAGGGCTTGTCCGATGCTGTCCCTTCTCTGTGGGGAGCTGGGGCTCCAAAGCAGGTCCTGCAGGCCTTCTCGCCCCTCCCCCCCATCCTAGAAAGGAAGCCGGCCCTCCCAGTGCCCTACCTGCCCCCCGCCCCATGCCGCGGGCTCTCTTGGCGCCCTCTTGGCAACAGAACAGAGGGCATCCAGAGCGGGTGGCAACTCGCCCCGCCACGGGCTCCGAGCGGCGGGCAATAGGCGCTGGGGGGACGCGGAGATAGACAGACAGATAGCGCTCCCCTCGCCTGTCCCCCGCCCCCACCTTTCCCACGCCCGGGCCTCTCTGGAGCCTCTCAGACCTGGCGGGCACTCCTGCCCCTTGGCCCACAGACTTTGGACCTCAGCCTCCACCGATTGCAGCTCTCAAAGCGCTTGGAACTCCTGGCAGCCTGGCCCGGGGGACTGACTTTGAAAAGGCGCACAGAGCCCCCTGCACACTTTTCTGCCGGACAGAGTCTACTAGGGAAACCCCTTCTCGAGGCTCGAAGAAACTTGGAAAAGTTGCAGAGCCGAGACGTGACCACGAGGTGGCGCGCTGGCACTATCTGTCTTGGGATGCCTTAGCCAGGCCGGGAAGGGAAAGGGGCCAGAATTGAAGGAGTAGCCCCGTGTGAAGGTTGCATGTGGCTAGGAACTGAGATTTGGAGGAGCCCCTCCTCCCTACAAAGAAAGACGAGAGAAGAATTAAGAGTGAAATGGAGAAATGAGCTAGGCATTGGGAAACACTTGGATGACCTAGAGTAGTGGTCTTGTGGACCAAACAAGACTAGGAGCTGGAGGTCCCCAGGGAAAGGAGCCTCTTCCTCAGGACCTTTTTTGGGGGATGGGGTTCCCAGTTAATGGGGATTGGGAAGGGGCTGATTTTTATACACCTTTGCATACAATCACACATTCACACATAGACATGCTGTCCAGGGTCCCCCACTCAGACTGCTTACCCGCCCCCCCCCCACACACACACACTGCTACACTTTCTCATGCACACATTCCTGCACTCACATACACCTTAGTATACTATGGAACACACGAAGTCCTCACATCACACATCCCAAGTACACTCGTCCCATACACGTGATCTCTAAAAATGCCCACATATCCCCAGTACTATCCCAAATGCACAGTATCTGCCCCCATACTTACTGAAACATAGAGAGCCAGCCTGCGCCCCACTCAACTTCAGGCAGACCCCAGGTCTCAGGCTCCTGCGCGGCCTCTGCAACTGCACACACATAGTTTCAGAGATAGCTCTAATATCACTACAGGCAGGCTGTACGACCCCGCCCTCCCCAGAAGCCCCTAAATCCACACATACCTGCCCCCCAGGCCCTCTCCAATGGGATCCTCCCTGGGCTGAATTATGACTTTCCTAAGCCCAAGGTATATTTGCCTGATGGATCCCTTCCTCCACAAACAGTTTTTTTTTAAATTACATTTCATGACTGCCTTGCTGTAAAAACAATATGTTGATATCATGTATTCAAACATTTTCAACTTAAAATTTTTTTCCTTTCTTCTTATTTTAAAGGAAATTAAAACATTTTCATGGACCTGAATCCTTCTCACTTCAGGCACATTTGTCTTCCTGTCATTTGCACAGCGTGCGCGCGCGCGCACACACACACACACACACACACATCACTTTGGACCACCTCCCTCCACAAACACCCAATGGGCAAATTCCCCTCCTTCCCATTGCACCTGAGCCCACCTCTCACCCTCAGCCACGAAGACAGACAGACTGACAGATCCTGGGGGCTTTGCAGAGACACCCTCCCCCGATTCATTCCTCCAGAGACACTGAGGGTTTATCTGGGCGGGGGGAGAGATCCACAGGAGTAGGAGCAGCAAGGGGTGGGTGTGTGTGTGTGTGTGTGTGTGTGTGTGTGTGTGTGTGTGTGTGTGTGTTTTGGTAACAACAAAGAATGGAGGAGAGAGAGGAGAGCGAGCGAACGAAAGAGCGCAGGAGCATGTTTTGCCTCGAAGGCAAGACTTGCAGCCAATCAGAGCGCTGGAGCCTCCCTCCGCGACTCCTCTATTGAGTCTATAACCGGCTGGCCGGGCGGAGCTGGCAGCATTTGACTGTAGCTTGGGACGCGACGGGAGCCGCACAGCGACCGCCCGAACGCGGCGCGGGTCTAAGCGCCCTTCGGCCTCTCCTCCCCCGAGACGCTGCCAGACCCTCCTCTCGCCTTGCGGACACACACCCCCTCTTTGGCTCCTCCGCCTCCCTCACGCTACTGCCAGGTTCCGCGCTCCGCGGCCGAGGCCAGCCCCGGGGTGGCGCGGCGCCTGCCAGGATGAGTGGCTCCTTCGATCGCAAGCTCAGCAGCATCCTCACCGATATTTCCAGCTCGCTCAGCTGCCATGCGGGCTCCAAGGACTCGCCCACCCTGCCCGAATCTTCTGTCACTGACCTGGGCTACTACAGCGCTCCGCAGCACGACTACTACTCGGGCCAGCCCTACGGCCAGACCGTGAACCCCTACACCTACCACCACCAGTTCAATCTCAACGGGCTTGCAGGCACCGGCGCTTACTCGCCCAAGTCGGAATATACCTATGGAACCTCCTACCGGCAGTACGGAGCGTACCGGGAACAGCCGCTGCCCGCCCCGGACCCAGGTGAGGACCATGGGGTTGCGGGAGGGTCGGAGATACTGGAAGTTTCCCCCAGGGACAGAAAGGCAGGGAATTGACGCAGAAATCCAGCGAAGCGTCGAGGGTCAGACGTGTGCTGTTTGGAGTTAGAAGGTGGGCCAGATGACCCCGTACGGAACAGAAGACCGCGCGTCTGGGGCGCGTTGCTCGCTGTGCGCCGTGGTCTCGGGTGAGGATTTGGGAGAGCTACGGAGGGAAGGACCGGGCTGTGGGTTGTCGGGGAGCCTCCTAATCGAGGTGCTTCCGCCGGGAACCTCAGCAAGCGGTTCTCTATTGCGCAGAAGGTTTGGGGGTAGACATCGGGGACTGGCAGCTCCAGGGACCCTCTGAATCCGGGCTGGCGAGAGGAGGAATAGTAAGGGGAACGTGGAGAGAGACACCCCAGAATTACGGAAAAAATAAGAAAGCAGCGCGGGAGAAGTGGAGGAGCTGAAAAAGAGAAAGGTGGAGATAGAGCAAAAGAGAAATGTGGAGACAAAGTGTGAGAAAGAACCTGAGAAAGGAACGGGAAAGGACGGAAATAAAAGGAAGAAGGAAGGAAGGAGTCTGTACTGTTTGCAACTTTTCCGAAAAATCCGAAACTATTCTAAAATAAAAAAGGTTTTTAAAAAGGGGGAAGGAAGGAAGAAGGGACGGGAAAGAGCGAAAGAAACGACGGACAGCAAGGTGGGGGGAGAGGGCGACGGCCGGCGGGCGGGTGGCGAGGAGCTTCGAGGCGGGAGGCGAGCCGGGACGGCGTCGTGAGCGAAGTCTCCACCACCCTGGCCCGGGTGTTGCTGGCTC
>NW_006443570.1:5238283-5258733 GCF_000325575.1 Pteropus alecto | reverse complement strand
GGCCCGGAGCGCGGGCGGCGAAGCGTGCGGCCGGGAAATCCCGGGGGAATCAGTGGGTCGGAGGGTGGAGCGTCCCGCGGGGCCCCTAAGGACCCCGGGGTCGCAGGCCAAGGCTGAGCCGCCCCCCTCCCGGTGCGTTGCCCACAGTGTCGGTGAAGGAGGAGCCGGAAGCTGAGGTGCGCATGGTGAACGGGAAGCCCAAGAAAGTCCGAAAACCGCGCACCATCTACTCCAGCTACCAGCTGGCCGCCCTGCAGCGCCGCTTCCAGAAGGCCCAGTACCTGGCGTTGCCCGAACGTGCTGAGCTGGCTGCACAGCTGGGCCTCACGCAGACACAGGTCGGTTTGGGGCGTCGTGGGTCACGGGGCCTCCATGGGCCTGCGAGGGACTCAGGCTCCCTCCCCCGGATCCCCCAGGCACCGCGGAGCCTGAACGGCCTTTCAAATTCCCTGCAGGCCTTTGAAACCCTTGTGTGTGGGTAGAGCCCCCCCCCAAATCTGAACTTATGTCGGAATTTTCTGCATTAGCACGTATTCAGGCGTGCATATTTGTGACCTCGTGCAACTGTGTCTGTCTGTCACCAGGGTAGTTGTCCTCTTCCCTCTACTCCCGAGTCCACAGTTCCCACTGTCCTACGACAGTGCCGGTCACTCACTTGGTAGGAGTCCACAGTGTGTCAATCCTCCAGGCAAGGCATGTGTGTGTAGAGGAGTACATACACATGCATATGCATGTATATTATTTGCACATATGCTAATGAGTCTGTGTACACACGTGAGAATGCTCATATAAGGAGTTTGACCTTTCAAAGGTCATTGTGTTTATAGTTGGAGGGGCACATAGACATGACTGTACACACATTGGTGATTGCATGTGGAAAAATGTGTGCTTGCTTCAAAATGCCACAAAATGCTTAGCACCCAAATGTTTCGCCCCTTCCTCTTCCTGGAGTCAAAGAGAGAGAATCCCACCAAAGGGGGAGAAGGACTCAGAGGTAGGAGAGCCACCTCCACCCTCAGCCTGTCCCTCAAGCCCCCAGCAGCCTGTCCCTGGGAGGAGTGGTGGCAGCCTGGCTCTCTGCAGGTATTGACAGGCGGGCCTGGGTTGCGGCTGCGTGGGGCCCGGTCCGCTGGGAATCTGGGTCACCCAGTGAGGAGCTGATTCATTGTTTGTACCAGTCATGGGGTGGGGAGCAGCAGGGGGAGGGGGAGATACCCCAGGGGAAATTTGGGAATCAAGATTCACCTGCTCCTGAGTCCCCATTAGCCAGCCGTAGAGGGGCTACTCCAAGCCTGTGTGTGAATGTGGGTGCTCACGTTCGTGGGTGTTTGCCTGGGTGTAGTATCTATGTGTGTGTGTTTACAGTCTGGTGTCCGTATGTGAAGTGGTGAGTGGGTACGTTCCTGCACATGGAGATGCTTGTGTGGGTGTGTGTTTGTCTTTGTGTATCTGTGTGCCTCTGGGTTTCTAATGTGAACGGAAGGCCACAAACTGCCCATTGCCACCTGCGCTGCCTTTTATCGAGTGCTTACTATGTACCAGGCTGCTCTAAGTTCTTTAGCTGTCTTAACTTATTCGAGTGTCATAATGACCTCATGAGGTAGGTAATAGTTCTGCGACCATCCCTCTTTCAGATGAGGAAGGCAAGAACCAGACAAGTAACTTGCCCAAGGTCACACACACTTAGTAAGTGGCAGAATGGAATTTGGAGTCAAGCAGTCAAAAGTTCCTTGCCACAGTTCTACCCCAGTTAGACAAAAGATGCTGGCCTGGGAGTCAGGATACTGGGGGGTTTTACCTGGGTCCTGTCCTGTGACATTTGGGTGGCCTTGCCCTCTCTAGACTGAATTGCCCATGGAGTTTCTACTAAGTATTCCGAGAGGCTAACTAGCTCCCCCTTTCTTCTTGGGCGCAGGTGAAAATCTGGTTCCAGAACCGCCGCTCCAAATTCAAGAAGCTCTACAAGAACGGGGAGGTGCCCCTAGAGCACAGCCCCAACAACAGTGATTCCATGGCCTGCAACTCGCCACCATCACCTGCCCTCTGGGACACCTCCTCTCACTCCACTCCGGCCCCCGCCCGCAGTCAGCTGCCCCCACCACTCCCATACAGTGCCTCCCCCAGCTACCTGGACGACCCCACCAACTCCTGGTACCATGCACAAAACCTGAGTGGACCCCACTTACAGCAGCAGCCGCCTCAGCCGGCCACCCTGCACCATGCCTCCCCTGGGCCCCCGCCCAACCCTGGGGCTGTGTACTGAGTACCCACCAGGCCTGAACCTCCCACGAAGGACCCCGGGACCAGGCAGAAGGTGCCTCCGTCCTAGATGACACTCAGGAATCATCGAGGAGCAGAGGGGAAAGGGGATTCTCTTTCCCCTTCCTTCACCCCTTCTTCCAAGGACCCAAGAGCTCCAGATGAAATTTGCATGGACCAAGGATGTCCCCTGAACCTCTGTCCCCTTGCCTAGACACTGAGGTACCCCTCCAGATGCTGGGGCACTCCACCTGGGACAGCGTTCCTCTTCTGCTCCAGGAGCCTGGATTGGTTTTAAATGGCTCATCACCTTCCAGCCTCTAAAACCTAGTTCTCGTTTCCCAGACTGGACATCTGGGGGACTGTGGAGCGTTTGGTGGTCAGGCCTGGACTGGGCACCAGGCACCATGGATGCCGGGACCTGCCAGACCTGGTTCCTCCTAAGCCGCCCGTGGCTCCCCTCTTTCTGAGCATCTCCTCTGCCAAAAAGACGTTGGACATCGTAACTGGGACTCAGGGTGGGGACCTCAGTCAGCCCCACCCCGCACTTCTAGCCCTCATTTAAGATTTGAGGGTTAAACCAAAGAAAAGCCCCCAAGGGGGGGCACCTTTTAATACTTGTGGCTTTAGAGGGAAGAACTCAAGGAGGCATCTCTCTCCTTTCCCCCTACTCTGGTGGGAGAGGATGGGTGGGTCTCACAACTCTTTTCTAAGGACCCATTTCTTCTTCCATGTACAGGACTTGCACAACTTTGGTTTTAAAAGCTGTTGAAAAATAGGAAAACAAAGGGCATTGTTAACAGATAGGACCAATCTCCCCTGCGCCCACCCGGGCACCTCTGCCCTGCCCCGCCCCGCCCCCACCCCACCTCTTCCTCTCCTCCAGTAAATTGGCAGTTTTGGCGCCAAACTCCAGATCTCTAAGGAGACATACCAGGCAAGAAAACCCCCAAAACACCCCCTTTCCGGTGGCCTTGGAAACAGATTGCGAGGGCTGAGATAGAGAATGTTGCATGAGGTGCGTGGGGAGAGAGGGGAAGCTTGGTGCCTTTAGGGGTGACGGGGTAGCTGTCTGGAGGGCTGGTGGCACTGTCCCTCCGTGGCCCAGACATCGCCCTCGGAGCTACCTTTCCTCCACCTGTGATGTGGTCAAACATCGAAGAAAAGGCGAGGTAGAAAACTGTAGCTATATATATAGTCTGTATTTTTTTAAAGAGCAACAGAGAGAAGCAGCCTCCTCCCTATGTGGTTTCCTATTTATGTGGTCCTTTCCTCCTGGATGTACCTGCCTGTGCGTCGTCGTCGTCATCGTCGTCGTCATCGTCGTCATGAGCTGAGAGAAACAGGGATGTGGGCTCTGGCTGGACTGGACTATGGTGGGAGGTGCAGGAGCCAGGAGAGACATGGTGGAGCTCCAAGAGTCCCACCCCAGGGGGCAGGAACGGAGCCAGCTCCCACCACCAGCCTTCTCATTTCTGCTTTCTTACTGGACCCATCTTTATATACAACGTTAATAAAAAAGAAGAAAATAACCACTGAGCTCTTTGAACTGGAGGCTGGAGGCAGATGGGGCTTTTGGAGGAGGGTCTGGGAGTTGGGGAAGGCGTTTGGTGGGAAGGGAGCTCTGAGCCTCCAGGGGCTCCTGGGGGTGTCAGAGCCTGGGGACCTACTGCTGAGTCCCTGGGTTCAAGGGCTGGGCTGGGCCTGGCCCCAGGTGACAGGTGCTCCTGACCCCATGGCTGCCCCCAACCACGGGCAGGTCTGTGTAGGTGGGAGGCTCCCAGCTGTAGCCTCCCTGACTCCACTCTGCTTGGTGGCTTGGCGTTCCCTGTCAGCCAGCTGCCCTCTGCCACTGCTGCTGCTGGGTCACCTCAGGGCTGCTCTTTGATGTTGGGCTCACACGCAGACATGCTTGCACATGCGTGTACACCCCCTGCCTCCACGCCCAGGCACTCCCTAGCCCCTCACCTTCCTGTCTGTCCTTTTCAGCTTGGGGTGAGGGTGGGGCCTCAGGCAGGGGGAACACCACTGCTCCTACAGCTGGCAGGGACACCAGGCCTTTGGGATCCGAGCTAGACGATGAAAGCAAACAGACGAGGGCTTCTGTGTTTCCTTCTCGGGAAGCTCAGGCCCTGACTCAGTGCCTTCTGGCACTGCTGCCACCCTCCTGTCTTTGCTGCCCAACTCCAAACCTTCGTAGACAGAGATGACGGCGGTAGAATGAATGGAGGTGTGTGCAAGCGACACATCTTGGTGCAGATGGGACACAACATGATGCATGCACACGCTTATGAAGCTACCTCTCTCTCAAACACACGCGTGCCAAGACACAATGACATCTTCATCATCACACATACATGGACTCTCCACTTGAAGCAAACGTATCATCTGCAAGCACACATATAGACACAAATACATACCTGAGACACCTTCACATCACACATACGTACAAAGCCAAAGCCACAGCACTCCAAGACATAGAGACCCCCCAGTACACAGATGTACAAACATCCATTGCTCAAGTCACCTCAGCATCAGACACACACACACATAGAGACACACACACAGAGCATGGACGCACGCACAGAGAAAGGCAGAGGCAACTCCTTATGTTGGAAAAAGTCTTGGATGGAGAATCAGCGCCACCACCCAGCAGCCAAGGTGACCCAGCTCAGCCTGTCAGGCCTTCAGTTTCCTCTGTCAAGTGGGACAACAGTCCCAACCCTGTTGGCCTCTGGGGCTGTTGTGAGGTAGAAAGCAGATAAGGCTGCGAAGGCGGAAAGAGCTGGTCTAACCTAAGGTCTTTGTCAGACAGCAGTCACAGACGCACTGCGGAGGGGTTTTCAGGTCGGGCTCCAGAATGGTGGAGATCCTCAGCCCCCACTTCACCCCTCTCTCTCAGAAGGCAGGCCTTCCCCTCCCCCCACGCCCAAGGGAGGCGGAAGGGAGGAGAGCCTTCAGCCCACGGACGCCAGCCGGCGGCCGGGCTGGCAAGGGTTAAGTGGCAGCTGCCAGGCGGGGCCGAACTGAGCAGTTTGGTTTGAGGGCTGCGTGCAGGCAGGAGCGGCGAGGCGGCAGCCGGGCAGACTTGCTGGAGACACTGCATTTTATTAGGGCTGGGCTGCCAGCAAAGGGAGGGAGAGGGAAAAAAAAGGGCAGAAAGAGAGGAAGGAAGGAGGGAGGCTGGGCGGGCAGGCTGGCGGGCGGGCTGCTTCGGGATGAAAGGATGTTGTAAGCTCCCTAATTCCACCCTGCTCATCCCTGCTCAGTCAGGCTGGATTAACTGCCCGGGTGACCTCCCTCGGGGTTAGCCCCACCCCTGACCTCCCCTTCCTCCTCTCCTCACCTCCAGGCCAGTCGGGTCACCCTCTTCACCAACCCTGGAGTGGGGGGAGAATGCGAAGACAAGGGCTTGGGTGGGGGAGCTGGCAGAGTGCCAGGGTGGGGCTACTCAGCCCATCTTCTGCCAGGTGCTTCTTGACTGTACCTATCGCCTTGTAACAACCTTTGGGGAAGAGGTGGGTGCTAGGGACCCCCAGTCTGCCACAAGGGTCACTCTTCTCCAAAATTTAGTAACAGTTGGCATTTGCTAAATTCCATCTCTGCCAGGCACTTCACATGTGATCCTCACAGCAACCTGGAAGGTGGGTGGTATAGTACCTGTTTTTCAGATGGAGAGACTGAGACTCAGGTTCAGTCTCCGTCAAGGTCATATAACTAATAGGTGGCAATGCTGAGATTTGAACCCAGGTTCATCTGGAAAATGGGTTCTCTTAATGGGCTTTAAAGTTTACTAAGGTCCCCCAGGGCAGAGTGTCAGAGAGCTGGAGCCACCACAACTCCGCCCACCTTGGCCCGCCTGGCCCTCCTCCCTGGGTTCTTCCCTGGGAGAGGTGGAGGGGGAGGAGCTGGGCTTCTTCCCCAGGGCAGGTCCTAGGAAAAGCTTAATGTCGTGGTCAGGAATGTGCACGTTGAAGTCAGCTGACCTGGACTACATTCTGTCTCCACCACTTCACTGTGTGATCTTGGGCAAGTCACTTAACCTTTCTAAGCCTCAGTTTCCTCATCTGTAACAGGGATAATGCTACCTACCTAGCAGGGTTATTGAGATTAAATAGGTTAATGTGAGTAAAATGCTTAACAAGATACTCAGCACATGGTGAGTACTGCTCAGTTAATGAAAGTTGCTGTTGACATGGTGACGAGGGAGATGGGGCTTTACTCTCTACCTCACCTCCTGCCTCATTCCCCCCTCCTATACCCTGGATTCAGACCGACGCCCCTGGCTGCACTTGCCATGTTGGTTGATCCACTCATCTCTAGGGTTACTCCAAAAAAGAGTAAGTCAACCAATATTTATTGAGCACCTGCTATATGCCAGGCAGTTCTAGGAGCGGGTATAACAGATGACCGAAGCCTGGGAAAGAGATCACAGACCTATGCCAGGCGCTCCAGGGCCAGAGGCAGGACCCACCCTAGAGAGGTCTCCAGCTGGGCAAACTCAACACAGGCAGGGAGGATAGGATAGGCTGTCAGAGGACAAGGCAGGGGCAGTTGGGGGTAGGTGGGAAAGAAAGCTGGAAACGTTCCATGGAAGAGGTGGCATTTGAATTCAGCCTTGAAAGAAGTATGGAAGCCATGACAGGCAGAGCTGGGGGTCTAGGAGCACACTCCATGGAGACCCCACATACAGAATAATTCCCCTTCCGGGACTCAGAGAATAGAGAGGAAGGAGGCTTGGGGGAGAGCCTGAGAGCAGCAGCCTTGTAGACACCCACGGTTGGCTAGAGCTGATGCTGGAGGGGAGGCACAGGTCCAGAGGGTCCCTAAATGCTTCCCTGCATGCTGGACTCAGAGAAAGGCCGGCAAGCCCCTCAGATGTGCTGGCAGTTGCCCAGACAACGTGAGCTTGGAGAAAGGAAGCTCTTTGTCCCCTTCTGGGAGGAGATAGCCCCTGCCCTTCTCACTCGCGGAAGTGGATAAAAAGATGGTCTCTACCTGTCTCTGAAGCCTCTCTTTTAAGGGGTTTCAGGCACTAGAGGATCTTAGAGACATCATCCCAGTTCAACCTCCATACACTATCTGCCTCAGCAACACACTATCACTACCACTTACTCCCCAGTCCAGAAGAGCCCCCACACCTCCACTGGGAGGGGGGTTCAGGGCAGCAGAGGCAGGACCCCCGATGTGCAGCCTCCCAGCCCCCAGATGAGGGCTCTGGTTGGCTAAGTCAGGCTGAGTTGCATCAACCAAACCCAAAGGGGATGGAGGAGGAGGAGAAGTGGGGGGAGGGGAGAACAGAGAGGGGAGGAGAAGGGGGAGCCTTTAGCCAGCACCTTGGCCTCTGTTTTTCCAGCTTTAATTGCAACATTAATCGCCTTAATAAGCTGTTTACCAACCACCCGGCAGCCTGACGACGGGGAGACTGAGGAGTCAAAAGTGCTTGGAGATGAGTTTCCTAGGCAGCCCCGGGGAAGAGGGGTGAGAGGACAGTGTTGATGGGGGATCAGGTGGGGCTTGAGGCAGAGGAAGTGGATGGGGGGCTCGTGAGAAAGCAGCAACCAGGGAGTCAAGAAGGCTAGCCTCCCGCTCTTTAAGGGGGCCCTTTTGGATCTCCAGCCTGGATCCCCAGGCCCCCCGACCCACATCTTTCTCCTTTGTCACTCTGCTGTGCTGGTCACTACTACTACCTGGGTGACTCTTTCCAGGCCCCTGTCCCAGCATTGTGGAGGCAGAGCCTGCTTGGTCTTCTTCACTGTCTGGTCCCCAGCTCATAGTATTGGGCATGGACCAAGGAAAGTAGTTTTTGTTTACCATAGGGAGCTGGAAGGCTAAGGGCCTGGGGAAGTCTTTATCCAAGGCCCCTGGGGAAAGAGCTGGGGAGGATGTGCACTGGGGGCACCAGGTATGAGGGTAGGGACTTGGGCATATTCGCAGGACAACTTCCCACCCCACACTCACTTAGCACAGGCTAGAGAAGCAGGATGCTCAATGAACATCAAATACCTAAATGAATCAATGAAGTGATAGAGAGCTCTTGGGGCCCTTCGCACAACACTTCTCAGCATCAGCTCCCACTCCTATCAAATGAGGGGCCGTGAGGCTGAGGGGGAAATGAGTGCTCCCCTCTCTCGGCTGTTGGGGGTTAAATGAAAGGACAAAAGGAAGACCCAGCACCTCATGGCTGCTCCTGAGCGGCTGTAGGAGCTGACAGTGACTTTACCCTCACTTGGCCTTATCTCATCTAATCTTCCCGAAGGAGCCCCAGAGAGACTGTGATTTGCCCAAAGTCACACAGAAAATGAGGGGCAGTGTTCCTCTGCCCACACCAGGCCACACTGGACAGGCACTACTGAGTAGGCTCCCAAACCCTGACCTCTGGACTGCAGAACCAGAGTGTCCTCTGACCAATAAGCAGATTGGACCCAATAATCCAAGGCCCTAACTCTGATGTTCTTCAACTGGCCCAGCAAAGGGAGTGGGATGGGGTATTGAATTGGCCTGTTGAACCCTGAGGTGGGCTGTCTGAGAGAAGGAGGGACTTAGGGGCCCAGGGCAGCCAGGATAGGCGTCCTGGAAGGAGTCAAACCTGGGGAAGGGGCTGACAGGGGCTTCGAGGCCTAAATTCCTAGGTTGTCTTCTGGGGCAAATTGGAGCAGAATTGAAAATGTCTGCTGAGTAAGCAGGGAAGGGAGACTCCACACCCTGCAAGATTAGCTGGGGCGGGGGAGCGGGTATCCCCCCACCCCGAGCAGTTCACCTTGCACCTGGCAAACAGCAGTGGTGGCAGCAGCAGCAGCATGCCCTTCCCTGTGCACTGAGAGTGCCTGGCCACGTCATGCAACGCGTGTGGCACTGTCCCGCGCCCACCCCTGGAGGCAGTAAGGCCTGCTCTGAGCTCAGGAATCACCAGTGCGGGAAGGGGTGACATGCCCTTGGCTAAGGGAGGGTGGGGGGAAGCTGAAGAAAACAAGAGGCCAGAGGGAGCAGGAGGCCAGCTGGTAAGGAAGGGAAGCGGGAGAAAATTGCTTCCAAGCGCAGACTCGGATCCTCCCAAGATCTGGGCAGGGAGGATGCTAACTGAGTACCTACTGTGCACAAAACTCGATGCCAGGAGCTTTCATAAGCACTCTCCTTCAGACTTCTCAACTGCCTGGCAAGGTCAGTGTCATGATCATCCAGTTTCACAGGTGAGATAATTGAGGCTCAAAGAGTTTTCAATAATTTCCCCTAAAGTCTTCTAGTGAGTTTGAAACAGAGTCCAAACTACCGGATCCCTGATCCATGGGCCTCTCACCACCCCATGGTGTTCAAGGCTGAAATGGAGAGGAGGGAGGAGGCCAAGTTCAACCTTTCTCTTTGTTCCCAGATCTGCTTTATACCCTTAGAGAAACTGGGGTTGTCATTCCATGGACTAAGACACACATGTCCAAACACCAGGCACACGTATGCATACACCTGAGCTCAGACCCTGGCTTTGACACTTACTCGTTATGTAACCCAAGGCAAATCACTTGTCCTCTCTGAGCCTCACTTTCTTTCATCTCTAAAATAGAGCTAATCATATCTATCTTGCAGGGCTGCTGAGAAAATTAAATGAGATTACACATATAAAGGGCTAAATACAAAGCTTGGCACAATGATGGGAGCTCAAAAAATATATACTGTCAGGATGGTATACAGTTAGGAAACTCTTCATTTGGCCTAGGGAGTTACAGGCACCCTCAATGGACCCAAAGTTGACCCTTCCTCCTTGTCAGGGAATGTCTCATATGGAATTCCTCCTTCTGCTGTGAAAGTTCTTTCTTGATTCCAACCTAGGTCTGCCATGCTTCAGGTATAATGGAAGGGACAGAGCCATGTGCTGGGCCTTAGAACCAGTAGAAAGGAAGATGGCAAGGTCAATATCTTCTGGTTGCTAATCAGCTAAAGAACTGCTCTCCACATCTAAGACTTAACAGTATTTTATTATTTTGTGTTTTCATTATAAGAGGAATATTTTCCCTTGTTTATTGGTGGACTAGGGAATAGCTACTGATGTCTTATACTTACCTTGTATCCAGCCACTATACCAAATTTTTCTTAATTCTGAAAGATTTTTTCCCCTAGAGTCTCTTGAGTTTTCTAGGTATGCAATCAAATATCAGTTAAAAGAAATGGTTTTTTCTCTGCTTTTTAGCCTAGTGGGAGGGATTCTGGGGTTAAAGGATGGGCAACCTTTCATGAATGAAGAAGTCAGGGACCCCGTGTGCCTCTGCATTAGCTCTGACCCAGGCAGGTTCTGGATGGTCTCACCTCTTCAGGCACCTTCTCACTTGGCGTGCCCAGAGGGCTGTCCTGGGAGGACAGTCAGACGTCTTCACCCTTTGGCCAGCCTCCCACACAATTTCCTCTTCTCTTCACAAAGCTGCTTCTGTCCAACCCATCATTCATACTGCTGGGTGTCTAGGGAAGACAGCCTGACTAGCATTCCGCTCTCAAATATTGACCAGCAAAGGAATAGGGCCAAGGTCCCTTGTAGACAGAGGTTTTTCTTGCTTGGCAATCAAAAATAATAATAATAACTAATCTTTGTTGAATTCTTACTATATTTTAGTGCCTTTTGTGTTTGATTTATTTAGTCTTCACGACAACTCTGTGAAGCCCATGCTCTTTTTCTTCATTTTTTGGATGAGTAAGGTGAGGTACAGAGAGGTTAGGAAACTTGCCCACGGTCATAGAGTTGGACTTGAACTCAAGCATCCAGCTCCTTACTATTTTGTGTTCCTGGAGATGGAACTGTACTCTTCACCATTATATGGTAAGCTGGTGGGTCAGAGGAGAATTTAGGTGAATGGGGGAAGAGGGACAATTCAGCAAATTGATATGGCCAGGGCGAAGGAATAAGTCACCATACCTCCTGGCATACTTGCTATATCTCAGAACTTAACAAGGGCGCACTCTCCTTGTCTCCGTGACCTTCTGAGATGTTTTGATCATTATCCCCACTGCACAGGTGAGGAAATAAAGGCCCAGAAAGGTAAAGTGACTTGCCCAAGGCCTTTCATCTGTGTGTCTGCATTCCAGAGACTCCATGAAGTCTCTCTAGAGGAAGAGACAAATTTAATTTTCGAGAGGCCAGGGGGAATAATTCTTATTGTTCAGATGGGGCTGTCAAGCGGCTGGGGGCAGGAGGGAGCTAAAGCCAGCTATGAGTCCCAGGGCGGATTCAAGCTTTGGAGAGGGAGGTAGGAGGACTTGAGGAGGAGGTCACAAGGGGTGGAAGAAGCCTGCATAGGTGGATCCAACTGATCCCTCTGGACTTGGGGAATGTGACAGGAGCCCAGCAGAGGCATGTCAGGAGCCTCCCGCAGTCTGGCTTCCCCCAGGATCTGTTAGAGCAAAGAATTCCCGGTGGCTCCAGGGCTGGGAGGAGGAGCTTGCAACAGGTCCCAGCACGCAGAGACGGAGAAAGCAGCTCCTGCGTCCAGCCTGAGAGGAGTGGTCTAGCGGCTCTGCTGCAGCAGCCACGGTGGGCAGTGGGAGGGGTGGGAACTGGGTAAGGTTCACATGCGCCCACCCACTCTTAGTCCTCTGCCCAACCCCATGCACTGAGGCCCTTCACCCCAAAGAGAGTGAGAGCACTGCGGTTTGGGGAGGAATGATCAGGCAGAGGAAGGAGCCTTTGATAGGGGAAGTCCCCAGACTGAGAGTGGAGGCCAGTACCCTGCTCTCCGGCAACTTCCAGTCTGAGGGAGGAGTACAAGCCCTGAGGGGTCAGGCAAAAAAAATGACAGAGAAGGCAATCGTGGGGTGGGATTCTAGGCCAAGGGGTTTCCTGAGCAGAGCAGGGAAGGGATGATGGAGTCCTGGGGAGCCTCTGATCTAAGTGAGATAATCCAGATACCATGTTCCCGGCCTCATGATTTGGCCTGTATATTATTCATCAGCTTGAAGTGAGGATGGTAAGACAGTGGGGGCCATGGGCTGGAGTGGAACTCCTCATGCTGGCCAAAGAGTCTTCCTTCGATCTGATCTAAAATTCAACTGAAATCTGAAATCGATGGTTCAGATGAAGCTGAGAGAAATATATTTCATATATGTTTCACAGAGAGTGGCACCCTCCCCTGGAAATGAAGTAATCTCTCCATTTGGGGACCAGAGAGGCTGAAAGCCTGGCACTGTGAGGAGCTGAATCAGAAAACTTGATGTGTGGAGGAAGCTTGAGGCTAACTCCTTTCCTCTTCCTGGGCTGGCCAGACACGTCCCCCAGGATGCCAAAGGGGCTGAGTATCTGAGAGTCATCAAGCTGTGGGGTTGGAAAGAGCTACAGAATGCATCTAATTTGATGGGGGAAGCAAAGCCCTGTACTCAGGGAGCCTCCAATCTGATGGGAAACAAGCTCTGCCTTGAAAAGCCCCAGACCGGAGTGGAAAGTGGTAGTGAACACACACCAACCCCACCACCACCACCTCCACACACACACGATTTGGCAAGAGAAATTATCTGAGCTTCAGAGAGGGTGTGTAACTTGCCTAAGGTCACACAGCAAGCAGAAGCAGAGCAGTGCTGTCCTCACCACCCTGTGATTCCAGGTCCCCCTCCTCCCTGCCCGGTGCTGGAGTTGCTCTCAGGACAGGGAGGTAGAAGGATCAGTGGAGACATCTTAGGGGACAGCTTTTGGGTTCCTGTGACAGGGCTGGAATTGATGGCCATGTCTGGGAGCCATGGGATGTTCCGGAAGGACTGAGATAGGAGCTCTTGCTAGAACTCAGGAAAAGAAAGTAAGGCTTCAGGGAAGAAAGAAAATGTGTCGTAATAAAATCGTGGGGGTGGTTCTGTGGCCATTCAGTCTCCCTTCTCAACCGCTTACAATGGATATAGGAGATGGAGAGCCAGGAAAGGGGGCAGAAATGAGAAGGGGTGTGGAGGGAGGGGGAGACAGAGAGAGAGAGAAGACCCAGCCTCTCCCCTCCCCGCACACATTCACACACAGGGAGCTAGTTTGTGTTCATGTGTAAATTTCAGTCTGTTTCTGAATACGTTTAAGCCCCTGAGCATCTCCTTCTTGATTCATTCCTCTGTGTTGGGCTTCTCTCTGAGTATATAACCTGTGAGTGTATTTCTCTGTATATGTCTGTGTACAACTATGGGAAGGCTTCATGCACACGTGCTCATATGTGTCTGTGTTTGGCTCTGCCCACTGCATGTATGCCATTGTGTGTGTCTGCCTTCCATGTATGCCATGAACGTTGTGTGTGTCTTCTGTGGAAATGTGCACTTATGATGTCTTGTGCCTGGTCCCTGCATCTGCCTGTCTTGGTGCATTTGTCTGGGACCTTTGTGTTTTGAGGTTTGGGGTGAAAGGGTCTTTAATGTACCCCCATTTTAAGCAATCTAGGCTGGCCAGGAAAGGGGGAAGGAGAGGCATGGAGAGGGGCCACTTTTCACTCCCTAAGTTTCATCTTGAAAGGAAAGAGACAGCAGTTGCCCAGGAACTCACTGATAGAATTTCTCCTTGGCTCCCCCAGGTCCCACAGTCATGTATGCTATTCAGAGAAGGGACAGAGAGGGGGAGGAGAGGTAGAAAGGGGAGAGACAGAGATGAAAGAGCCGCTCTTCTTCACCCCTCCCTGGAATGAGAGAAGCAAGGAGAGAGATGGGAGAGAAGAGAGGTAGAAAGACAAATACTTTGGGGTCAGTGATTTCTTTTCCACCATAATTGTTAAAACATTACTCACCTCCTGGTACCCAGCTCCCAGGTAAAGGGGGACCTTAGTCCCTTGAAAACCAGAAACTTTGTGGGCAGGATTTAAGGGGGCTTTGCAGAGGTCCGAAGCCCATCCCCACACCCCTGTCTCAGCTCCTGCCTCCTAGCCTCTAATTCCCTCTCAGCCCCCTCTACCTCCTCCCAGGCTAAACGAGCCCTGGCAAGGAAAGGGTTATCCCAGGTGAACTCGGAGTAGGCAACACCTGCAGGATACTTCTCTGAAGAAGAGGCTTCAGTGGCCCTGAGGACAGAAAGGTGAGAAGAGATTTGCCACCACTACAATGGAAAGAGTTGAGATTAGACGCCAGGCAGAACTAGAAAGCACCAGATGGGGGCGGGGAGAGGAGAGAGAGTGGGTGTATCATCACCTCCTTGATAGCAGGAAGTCAGTATACGCCTTCTCTGGCCTTTCCCCTCTCTACCCACATCCCTTATAAGTTCGGGGGTTAGTCCTTGATCTCCAAGGCCCCGTCTACACAGGCCTCAGCTACCCGGATAACATTCCATTGACTCTGGATACAATCCCAGAGACAAGTTCAGGCATCCAAACTCAACTGAGGTTTGGAGCTGAGTAATCAGCTGCTAGGGCTATGGAGACATTTTGTCGGGGAACAACCAGCTCCCCACCCCCAACATGCACTGTGGATTTGGGGCGGGGGAGGGGCTGCCTGTCACTCAGTGTCTTCCCAGCCCCCTCCCACCACCACGTTCTCCCTCTTCCCACCTGCAAGTAATTTGGCCAATGGGCAGTTAAGATTGCAGTGTGGAATCCCTCTAGATGTGTGTGTTTGGTGGGGAGGGGGCTACCTCCTTTACCCCTAGACCCCTGGTGCCCTTTTTCTCTTCACAGCAGCAAATTGCTTGTAATTATCTCACATTGAAAGGTTCAGGAGCTGCTACCAAAATTGCTTTAATTGAATTAATTGAATCTCATTTTGTTAGGGGAGAGAATGGGGAGCATGTCTTAAAATAGCACATGGGGAGAGGGAAGGGAAGCCCCGAGTCAGCTTTCCTGCACTAGACCCTTGTAGGAGAGAGAATGTGCCCTGGACTCCCTGTCTCACTTCTCAGTCTCAGCTGATTTTCCACGCCCAGTGCATTCAGGACCTTGCCCGGGTCCTGTTCGCAAATGGCGGTGACCAGGGATGTGTGGAGTTCTCCAGTCTCCGGCCCCATTCCTCCTCCCTACTCTCAGGAGACAGATGGGCCAGAGGGGAGAGGTGAATGGATGGCAGTGGCGGTATTACCTCAACCTTGCCATGACCCCTCCTTCCCGATAATCATACAGCAGCTATAAATGCCATTTATTAAGTGCTTACTATGTTCCAGGCACCGTGTCAAGCATGTTACAAGCGCTATCTCATTTCATCAGCACAACCACACTTCGAAGCATGTCCTATTAGTCTTCCCATCTTAGGGGGAGAAAAACGAGGCTCAGAGAGACGTGAAGGCACTTGCCCAAAGTCACACAGTAGGCTAGGACTCTTTGGATACCAAAGCCAGGGGCATCCTCATGGGAACAAACCACAAGTTCCCCTTCTACAGCTCAGACAGCTTGAGGGAGGGGAATGGGGCACCTCCTCCAGTGGGGTTCCAGTCCTATCATCACCCAGGAGCTCAGGGAAACTGGATCAGCTCCCAAGTGGAAAAGGATTCTCATTCCCCCCGGAAAGGGTATGTAGATGAGGGTAGGAAAGGGGGGGACGCTGTCAGCTCAGCTAGCCTCTGGCTGGGAGAGCAATTACGCTCCTTCTACTACTTAACTTTACAACTTGGGCTGTTGTTTTAATGATGTGACTCGTGTTGGGCTGTCCAATTAATCTCGCCTTTGGAGGTTTTCCGAGATGGGTAGATCTTATCATGGGTCTGTGGAAAGAGGCGTGTGCAACCTGCAGTGGGAAGAAACAGCCACTCTGAGGGCCTGTGGCCTCAGAGAAGACCCAGAAGAGGTGATCTGGGACAGGGCCACTGGCAGCCAGTGGAGAGAGGGGAGCCAGGGGTGGGGGAAGGCATTGGTGGGGAGGAAGAGAAAGAGGAGGTTCCTCCTCTTTGCACCCTCATCCTTCACTGTTCCCAGATCTTGGCTTTGGCCCGCCCATGCCATTTGCCATCCCCAGGAAAACCCTCCATGTATGTTTTGGGAAGTGGGGGTGGCCACTGACCCAGAACAGGGCTCAGGAAGGACTGATTGTAGGACTCCTCCCAAAGTGGGGGGCTTCCACTGAATTTCACACCCTCCTGCCCTACTCCAATTTGGACTCCAGTTTGGGCCCCTCTCTGGCCAATGGGGTTGGCTCAAAGTGCCTGAATGAGCTTTCCAGATGGGGCAGGCCCTCAGTACCTAGGGACAGGTTTAGGCAGTAAGAGGAAAGGTGGATTGGGGAGCCCTTCCCCCAACCTCTCAGGTCAAGCTGGGCTGGATTCCCTGCATTATTGACTGTCCTTCTCTACCGCTGGGTGCTGTGTGGGGTGAGGTGGCCATAAATCTACCAATGGATCCAGATCCAGTTGGAGCCCCCTGACTATGCCCACACTGCCTTCTGTACTTCCCTGAGCCTGGCACCACACAGCAGCTGGCCATTTGGCTCCCCTGTTTGCCTGCAGGGTCTACCTAGGTCACCTTCATACTGGAGCTCTAACAGAGCACAGGCTCTACAAATATTTGTTGGGTGAAGGAGAAGTCCAGTTCCTTCTTGGGTTTTCTTCTCCACCTTCTCCTCCCTCTTCTCCTAGGTGGGCCGGGGCCTTTCCACCCCCAGGGAGCACACTTCTCTCAGGGGAGGGCTGGATTGGCTCAGTGGGCATGTTCTCTCCCAAGGTAAGCAGGGGTCTCCCTGGGCTGTGTGGTGCCGGCTCCCTCCAGAACTGGGCCAGGAGAGACTTGGCTGGGGAGGACCGTTCAGACTTTGGTCATTCCCAGAAGTAGCATCTTTCGGTTTCACAATGGAGTGTATGAAAATATGGACTTTATTAGAACATTCCAGAGCTAGAACCACAGAGTTAGTTAAGGTTAGAGGCAAAACTAGGATCCAGTGCCTCTAGCTCACAGCTGGAAGATTCAGATGGGAGAGAAGAGAGATGAGCAGCCAGCCTCAGAAATTAGGAAACAAACACGTCTCACAGCCAGGGCCCAGGTTTTTGTACAAACTTTAATCTCTGGAAGCTCATGGTATGAGGGGTGGTAAGAACCTGGGGCTGCTAGTCGGATCGGTTATAAATGTGAGCAGTTTGTTTAGCCATAGACAGCCATGGGGAACTGAATCGATGGACCCACCGCACCTATTTGAGGTGTCTCTACTTAACTCATCCAGAGAGACTGTTTGTCCCCACTCTGCCCAAAGTGTTACCCTGCTGTGTTCCCAAGAGTACGTGCATATGGGCTTGTTAGGTGTTGTGGGGGGAGGGGCTTTTAATAAATACCAGTTGAATTATTTGGATAATTGGATCCATTATCTACTCAAAATGATAGACATAGGGGAAAGAGGGTTTTTTGAGGAGGAGAGCATAAATTACACATAGGGTTACAAACTCCACATTTGCAGCATCCTTCTCTCAACTTGAAGACCTCCATCCACTCCACTTCTGCTCTTGCTCACAAATGGGTTCGGCAAGGCCCAAAGCACACAAAGAAAAAAACACGCGGTATTTCTTGCTGGTTTCAACCCCAGGCTGTGGTGGGACTGTAGTCCTTTCAAGGAAGGGTTGGCAAGATTAAGGGTTCTGGGAGCAGCCTGAACTCCAGCTGATGACTCTCCGGAGCCTTTGACCAGCTAGAGAGGTGTCTGTCTAGTCCTTGGCAGTGGTTGGGTGGGGGCAGTAGCTAAGACCGAAGTCCTTGATTAGGCTGTTTGGATTATGTGGCAAGGGGGACAGGACTCCATCCTATCCTTTTTCTCCTCTAGATCCTTGTCCTCCTGAGAAAACCCATCTGGAGCTGGTTTTCTCTTGGCCCAGAAGAGGTGCAGGTGGGCGGGGTCCTGGGCTTTGTAGGAGGGGCTTTGCCCGACCTGCCCTTCCCCAGGATCACATCATCTGAGGTGGAGCCAAAATATCCGGGGGGTGATGCTGATACCAGGCTCCAAAGCTGTTGCCATAGCCCCCAGTGGCCAGGGCCCCTGCCTTGGGTAGATCCCAGAGGGATGGAAGGGGTGGGGAGCAGGGAGACAGGGAGGGGGGCCTACCAGTAAAGTCCCCTTCCTGCCCCCCAGAGTTCTGCTTCAGGAGCTTCTTGTATTTGGAACGTTTGTTCTGAAACCAGATCTTTACCTTTAGGAAAAAAAGGGGAAAGAATGGAAGATCAGGAAGAACATACGTGTGGAGGGACATGACCAAAGGAAAGGGACCCAGTGGTACGGAGCAGTCCTGGGAGAAGAGCAGAGGCTGGGAACACTTGCTCCCAGCCTTCCATTAGCCGGGGAAGCCCCTGAGTTCCTCCCTCAGAGCTAATACCAGTTCTCCCAGTCTGGGTATCCTCCTCCACCTAAATCCAACCCCCCTCCCTCCACATACACACACTTTTTAACACATTCCCCCCAATTTACTGAGGGCCAGCTATAAACACACCCTGGAGGACTGTGACAACAGGACTAGGGGACTCATCAGTCATTCCCACCTAGGAGGTGAGTTCCCAGAGAACACACTTCGGGATGGTTAGCGTGCAGGAAGGATGAGACTGGCCCCACCTGGGTCTGGGTGAGGCCGAGCTGCGCGGCCAGCTGGGCCCTCTCGGGCAGCGCCAGATACTGTGTATGCTGGAAACGCTGGTTTAGATGTTGCAGCTGCAGGCTCGAGTAAATGGTCCTCGGTTTGCGCAGCTTCTTGGTCGGAGCTTGGGGGCGCCGCTCCAAGTGCTCCGGCGACAGCGGTGGCTTCTCAGTGTCTGGGGGGCAGCACAGGACCGAGTGTGTGGGATGGTGAGAGGGTCCGACGCGCAGTTTCATAGGCTCATTTGCATCTCGTTTGCATACGGCCTTGGATTAATAAAAAGCGCAGGCACCGGCCTGGCCCTTCTCTACCTTCCGGTCCACGCTCCTTTCAAACCTCATGTCCACTGTGCACCTAGTGGGACCAGATGCGGTTCTTGCCCTCAGGCAGCTCTCACTCTTAGGGGCGCAGTGACCCTAGGAAGAAAGCGCCTAGGGCTGGAGCTAAGGTAGGGGTGGCGGCAGGAGGTCAGAGTTCAACCGGGTGCGGTGGCGCCAGCTTGGGGTGGGGTAGGGTAGAGTGGGGTGGGGTGGGGCGTGGCGGGACACAAAGGCTCGGTCGTGGGCTGGGCTGAGGCCTGGGGAGCACGGGGGAAGGGCATTCCAGGCGGAGGGAACTCACAAGCAATGCTCAAAGGCGTGAGACAGCGTCTGCGTGGCAGCCTTGCCGCAAACGAAAGAGGGGTGAGTTGGAGGCAGCCACGCCTTGAACGCCGGGATGAGCACCCCTCCCAGGATCAGAGTGTGGAAAGTGCTCCTACGGTTTGCCATCGTCTCCCCTACTGTAAGAGGTCGCCCCGTTCCTAAGGCACACCCTAAAGGAAAAGTGACCATCTCTCCTCCCTGCCGTAACCGGCTGGCTAGGGGAGACAGCTTTCAGGGACCCTAGATGCGAGGTCGGGGCGGAGCAGCCCCTCCTCCGCCCGGCCGCATCACAGAGGGATTCTCGGCTGGCAGGAAGGTGACCCGGGTCTGGAGAGAGCGCAGAGCCCAGCAGCGCAGACCCTCCCGGCCGCTCCTGCATCACGTTGCGCTGTCACCTCCTGCCCCTAGGCTCAGCCTCCCAAGTAATCTCGATGGTGAAACAACTCCGCCTCAGAACGCGGGAGACGAGGGGTTCTCCGCTTCCGATCCGGGCGACCCCAATCTGTGCCACTCTACGGGGACACCGAGACCATTCCATGCAGATGGTTGGGCAGAGGCGGACCAAGCGGCTGAAATGGCCCCGGGTTTAAGGCAGCATTCGTGGCATTCCACGCGGGTCTACCTGCCGTCCCAGCCGAGAGGGCGCTTGTTCCTTGTGCCCAGACGGCTAGTGTCCGCCCTTGTCCCCCAAACTCTGTCTGCCTTGGTCGTGCGGCTGGTCTCACCCCACAGATCAGGTTTCCCGCCCTCGGCCGGCCCAGGTGACCAGTTGCTTTCACTTCCCCCGCATCTCTCAACCGTGGCCTGGGGCGCTTCGGGCTTCTCAGATCCACCCCCCTCGACCCCCGCCACAGCCAATTCCCAGAAAAACTGTTGGGTTTCCGCTCCCGCCCGCGCCTGTCCGGCCTCCGCTTCTCCAACCCTATTGCTAGAAGCCCCAGGCTTGCAGCCGAGCGACCACCCGCGCCTCTCTGGCTGTGTGGACCGGGAATTCGGACCGGGACGCACGCAGAGAGAGCCTGGGCTGCAGCCCTGGCTCCTGAACTCTCACAGCCCTCCACGCCCTAACTCCCAGCAGACCCCCACCCCGACCC